>NC_072447.2:136515357-136826785 GCF_028878055.3 Symphalangus syndactylus | reverse complement strand
CCAGCCTAGTTTGTTATAATTAGGTGAGAATACGTTTTATTTTTAAAACATCTTTAGTTAATTAGCCGGGCGTGTTGGCGGGCGCCTGTAGTCCCAGCTACTGGGGAGGCTGAGGCAGGAGAATGGCGTGAACCCAGGAGGCGGAGCTTGCAGTAAGCCGAGGTAGCGCCACTGCACTCCAGCCTGGGGGACAGAGCGAGACTCTGTCTCAAAAAACAAAACAAACAAACAAACAAAAAAAAAACTTTAGTTTTCCTTAGTAATCTGTTCAAGCATTTGCTGTCTGTTTAACCAAACTCTTGTAAAGGGTGTTTTATCTTGTTCTGTCGTCAGTACAGATGGAGATCAGCCAAGTGTATAATATCCTGCAAGACTTATTAAATGTTTCCCCCACTTTATCTAGGCTTACATAGTCTCACTGTCATTGCCTGTACTCACAACCCCCTTACTCTCCATTGCTTTGATGATCTTTCTTTTTCTCTAAATCTCTATATTCTATGCATCTTTCCTTATTCCCTTCCTCCTAGACATATTTAGAGAGTGGGTCAGCCACTGTGCTAAGTGCTACAACATATCAGCCCTCCTTCTCCCACAACACTGATTTGTACCTTACTGGTACTGTGCTTATGTGACTGCATGGCCCTTATAGAGACTATATACCATAAAGGAAGGGTGTGCCTTTGAACCATCTGCTTTTAATGACTTTCATGAAAAAAAAATTCATCAGTGTCATTAGAAATGCTAGATTTGTTGTCTATTTCCAATTGATTTCAGTTTCCTATGGGAATGTGACCAGCATTGATATTCTTGCAGTCTATCAGCATGCATGCTTCAATGCTGCTTTTGTTTGGTATGGCCACTTCAGTTGGTTTATGTGAAGATTGTGCATCTCCTAGTTCATCTTCCAGTCCATTACCCTTCTCTATCTGTGTGCTCTATGGGATGAATACCATAGAACGTTTTAGGAAGCAGGGCTATGATGGATTTATTTTAAGGTAAAAAATTATTTCTCTGTTTTTTCCTTGAACCACTCCCCCAACTCCAATCTCTTTTCTCAATCCCACTGTGTATTTCTTTACCCTCCAAAACAAGCATAGAGTCAGTAACCATAAAGTGTCATTTGTCTCTGATTTAGGTTTGAGTCTGAACTAATTTTGAATTCTTGGCTGTAATGGATGCTTTCATAATAATTATTGGCAGCACCTCTTTCCACTTTAGTTTTTATTAATACTGACTGATCTTGTATACGAAATATGAAAAATATTTCCCTTTCCTCTGTCACTTCATGTATTTGAAATGACATCCCTTCTCTCTTCCTTCATTGAAGTGGCAGCATTGATTTTCTTTTGTTAATCTCTACTTCTGTTTTAAGAAACAACAATCAGACACACATCCCTGCAAATAGCTGTTCCTTTGTCTCTTCTAAATAGTATTTTTAATACAAATTTATTTTCTTATGGTCAACTTCTCTTGTACATTAATAGAAGCAGGCACCAGTTCTCTTGTACGTTAATAGAAGCAGGAACCAGAGAAATAACTCAAAATATTAGTCATGATTCTGACTCCCACCCAACAAGTCAGGCACTCTGCATTGCACTTATTTTCTATAAATGGGCAAAACCCTGAGGATTAACTAGTTCTAGTTTGGAAAACAGTTCATTCATATGTTTGAGCATGACTTATGAAAAATTTCCTGTTTGTAGATATGTGTGTGTGCTCACTGTTGTAAAAGATCTTTCTTTCAAATCTGAAAGCCCTGAGCTGGAGAGCTGTCATGGAAAAAAGGCAATAGAAAAGTCTCCTAAAATTGTTCCAATTTAAGCCAACTTGCTCCATTTATAAAACTATTATATAGGCAGTCGGATGTCTGCTTTCAGCAAGTGCATGCGCAGTGGGACCTGAAATTGAGAGCATGTGAAATCCGCAATTCATATGATAAGATATTCTTCCTGAATAATGAAAATTGCGATAGGGAAACAAACCTTCAAACAGGAATCAGCTTTTTAAGCATTTTTTTTTTAAAAAAGATATCTGTGCCCATTATGAAGTAAGAGAGCATAAAATGTACCTTTTGGCGAGAGAAATAAAAATACTCCTTACTACAGATGGCAAACTGTAGACAAATGTCCTGTATGTGGTATCACGTGTAATTATATCATTTCATCATGAAACATTTTATGAGTTTGCCTTGCTGGATGTCTGTTGCCTTTATCTTGTCTCATATGCATATACTCAGTTATATGTATGTATACATATAATTTGATTGGATAAATCCACCTACATTAACTACTCTTGGCTTTTTCTTTGCCATGTGGTTGGAGGGGTCACATATTTGAGATTTCAAAATAAAGAACATTTAAGGTATCAGTGGAAAAAACTTAGGAAAAAAATCTGTTATCTGTTAGTTCTTATAAGGAGAAGTTCAGGTAATGGAAGATTCAGAGTGAATTCTATGAGCAAAGCTGGTTTAGGTGATGAAGTTTCAATTGATACAACTATATCAAAGCTTGTGGTAGCAAATCTTAGAATTCTTTGTCTATAACTTACAGGCACAAAGACAATATAGTATGCATTTATTAGTACTGATTAAACTACAAATATAAGCTATTCTGGTGGCAGTTAGAAAGCACAACGTAAAGAAAATAAAAGGAACTACTTTTTTTTTTTAGGATTTCAGAAGGAAGGCAGTTTTACAGAACTGAGTGAATTCTGCCTTTTCATGTTGGATATCGTTCTGGTTCTCATCCAGACTAGTTCAAAAGTTCAGTATAATAAATTTATGATGACTGTGAAACCAAACTATTTCTTCAGGTCTTTGGAGAGAAATATGGAAAGAGTAGTGGGGAATACTAATATGTACTTTCATTAGCTATGTCATGTATAAAGGAGGTAAATATTAGAGTATTCGTCATTCACTTCAGAAGGATGCCATTAGAAAATGAAACTGGCAAGAAGTCTTCAGCAGCTCCCAAAAGAAAAGTTATGTTTTCGAGGTCCAGTGTAACATTGGAGTGGGAGGAGGATTATTTCCATATGTGTCAGGGTTAGTTTGTATTTGAAGTTATTTAAAAAGAAAGAAGTTGAACCTCATTAATTCAGTATTCTGTTAATTTGTAAACAAGATTGCCCGAGGGAGCTTTTAAACTGCTTAAAAGAGCAAACTTTTCAAACACTTTAGAGGTAGTGCCTGGTATACTAATTTCAAACAGTTATTTGCATGTGAGGCAAACATCCTTGCTGGGCAACATTTTGTTCATTTCACTCTAGCTATGGTATGCACAGTAATCCTTTCCTAAATCTGAATACCCTTAATCAAAATTATAGCCTAGGCAGACTTGCATCTATGTACTTCTTTCCCACCATCATCTCAAGAATTTTGGATAGAGATTTATACAAATCTCCATTCACTCCAAGTTTTGAATTTGGGAGCATTATCAAGGTACCCCAAATCAAACACCTGGATGGAAGATTGGTCAATGAAAAAATGTCTCGTAATATTTTATTTGTAACGTGGAAAAGTGAATTTACAAGGATCTCATTAAAACTGTGGGAGAGGAAGACCCTGGAAAGTTTGTAATCAGCGGATTAAGTGAAAGTTAATTGTACAGCATCCTTTAGTGCTCATTTACCAAACACAATTGATATTCTTTTTACTTAATGTGCTGTTTCTGTTGTTTTATTTTGATGAGCATTAACAAATATTTCTAAGAGTTCTCTTAGGGTCACTTGTAACCACAGTCTCCTAAATTCTAGGGAATGTGGCATTGTTCAGCTCAAGAGAAAATTCTGAGGGAGCCCAAGGCCTTAGGTACTTATGTTTAGCTACTGGGACTCACTTTGATCCCAGAACACTGGGACCTTTTTCTGAGTGTCTGAGAAGTAGACTTTCTCTTTCTAGTTGTATTCTATTATTCTTGCTCGAAGGCTAAACTTTTCCTAAACTCCCCTCATCTTTGATGAAAGAAAAGCTTTCACTCAAACCCCCATTTTCTGTCCTCAGCCAGCCACATTGTTACCTCAAGCCTAATTCTCATTATTTTGAGTCAGCAGGACTCAACTAGTTTGCAGCTACGCACTCTCCATACTTTATTTTACACTTTTGTCTGATTCCTCACAGTTTTCAGCTCCTTTCAAGCCAGACTTCCCCTTTCATTTCATCTGATCTATTTTAAGTGTCATTTGTGCTTCTCCTGACCAACACCTTATCTATTCCAAATTAGCATATATAAGAAATTTGTTTGTCTAAACTTGGAAGGTAGCTTCCTACTCCCACCAAGGAGGACTGTGAAGGGAGTGCAAAAAGGGAAGTTTGTATTTCTGTTCCTTCCGCTGTTACCTACAACCTCCCTGTCTTCTGAACTGGGACCCTCAGGCTTTGGCCCTGGATTAGGTATTTTTTCTATAGCTCCCACCAGCTGAGGACCACTGAGTTATTTACTCTTTATCTACAGTGAAGATATTTTTGAACTAAACATGGTAGGGGCATGTGGTCTAAAAATGGAACCAAATATTAAAAATCAGAATTTTTCCTTATATGCTGTTATTCTTGTAACTCAACTATATCTTTACTCCACTTTCTAGAATCTCCACTGTAGGTAACAGCAGAGGGTGAGGGGATGTGTGAAGAGTGACAGTGTTTTGTGAAACAAGTCTTGCCTCCCTTAGAATGTGAAGAATAAGTTCTCGTTTATTCTTTTCTTTTCTTTTCTTTTCTTTTCTTTGCCTTTCTTCTTTTTTTCCGGAAAGCAAAATGGATTTACCAAATAAGGTTTCACAAATAACTGTACTCAGTCTCCCATCGATCTAGGGCCCCTATACAAACAGCCCTGGAGTTGTATGGCTGGCGACCTCCTCATGCTTTTTCTTATGAAGAATAAGTACAATCTACCTCACTAGGGAGTGTCCAGTCATGTGTTTCCAGCTTTGTTAAAGTGTGACTGAATGTGTATGTTTAAAGTGTACAGTGTGATCATTTGATATACATTGTGAAATGATGATCACAATCAAGCTAATTAACACAACAATCACCTCACCTAGTTACCGTTTGTGTGTGTGTGGTGGGAACACTTACGATCTACTCTCTTAGCAAATTTCAAGTATACAGTTTTATTAACTTAGTTTCCATTCTGTACATTAGATCCCCAGAACTTATTCATCTTATAACTAGAAGTTTGTACCCTTTGACCAGTTATTCCTCATTCCTCCTGTCTCACACCTCCCTTTCTCCTTTCACCGAGTCATTTTGTGAAGGCTCTACTGGCCATTGTTAACTTGTCCTTCCTCACAGGTTTATTTTGCTAGCCATATTCTCTCTTTCAGAAGACATGTTGATTACTCTTTTCACTTTCTGGTGATGATTGTCTTCTGTGAAATCTATTATGTAAGACTTTATCTCTTGCTAAAAGGATGTATAAGCTAAGGAAAGATTCCTGGCAACAGCTATTTAATAAAGAACAGGGAAAAAGTACAATGAAATGTATTAAAAATGACTTTGTGGAAGAAATTTTTTTGTATCACGAAATGCATAGTTACATAGTTGCCACGGAAACTTTCCAGATTTTTAAATTATTGTCTAGATTCATGAGAGGTAACCATTTGTATGGTTATCTATTGCTGCATAACGCATCACCCCAGAACTCATTGCTTAAAACAACAATAATAATTTATTATCTCTCATGGTCTCTGTGGGTTATGAATTTGGGAATGGCTAGGTTGGATGATTCCTGCTGGAGGTCTCTAATGGGGTCGTGCATTAGGCCATTCTTGCATTGCTATAAAGAAATATCTAAGACTGGGCAATTTATAAAGAAAAGAGGTTTGATTGGCTCATGGTTCTACTGGCTGTACAGGAAGCGCAGTTCTGGGATCTGCTTCTGGTGAGGGCCTCAGGATGCTTCCAATAATGGCAGAAGGTAAAGGGGGAGCAATTGCATCACATGGCAAAAGTGGGAACAAAAGAGAGGTAGAGGTGTCAGGCTCTTTTAAACAACCATATCTCACCTGAACTGAGTGGGAACTCACTTATAACCAAGGAGATGGTGCTAAACCATTCATGAGGGATCTGTCCCCATGACCCAGTCGCCTCCCACCAGGCCCCACCTCCAACATTGGGAATAGAATTTCAACATGAGATTTGGGAGAGGACACACTTCCAAACCATATCAGGTTGCAATTTAATGTTGGCTGTGGCTGCAGTCATCTGAAGGCTTGTCTGGGGCTGGAAGACCTGTTTCCTAGTGACTCAATAACATGGCTGGCAAGTTGGAACTGACTGTAGGTGATGAGACTCAGTTCCTCTCCTTGGGGCTTCTACATAGGTCTTCTGTAACATCCTTATAGCCTGGCAACTGATTTTTCCCAAAACAAGCAATCCAAGAGACCAAGATGGAAGCTACAATGTCTTTTTTGGCCTATGCTTGGAAGTCACACATCATCACTACTGCTGTGTTCTATTGGTCATGCAGGGCCAAGCCTGATTCATTGTGGGAGGAGACTATCCAAGGTCAAGAATACCAGAAGGTGTGCATCATTGGGGACCATCTTGGAAGCTGGCTATCACACCATCCATATGAATGAGGAAAAAAACTTTCTGAGTATCTAATAATAATAATAATAATAACAGCAACAATAACAGAAGCTCCTACTTTTCTGTCTTAATAATTTCTGTATAGAAACTCCTAGTGTAATTTCTGGGCTGGCACGCACTCCTGGTTCTCTTCTTTCCTCCTTGCCTTTATTTTGTCTATCACTTTCATGGAACTCTTTCTTAGTCTGCACTTTTCAACATGTTTCCTTAGTGGCTTATCTTTAGTTCTTTATTCTCTCTGTACATGCTTTACCTGGGTGATATTAAGGGTGCTGTATTAGTCAGGGTTCTCTTAGAGGGACAGAACTAACATGTATGTAATATATATATTACTGTATACATATATAATGTATTATATATAATGTAATCCATTATGTATATAGTATAATGTAATATATATATATAGGGGAGTTTTAAAAAATTTTATTATTATTATTATTATTTTTTGAGACAGAGTTTCACTCCATGCCCAGGCTGGAGTGCAATGGCACAATCTCGGCTCACTGCAACCTCTGCTTCCCAGGTTCAAGCAATTCTCCTTGCCTCAGCCTCCCAAGTAGCTGGTACTACAGGCGCCCATCATCACGCCCAGCTAATTTTTGTATTTTTAGTAGAGATGGGTTTTCGCTATGTTGTCCAGGCTGTTCCTGATCTCCTGACCTCAGGTGATCTGCCGACCTCTGCCTCCCAAAGTGCTGGGATTACAGGCGTGAGCCACCATGCCCGGCAGGGAGTTTATTAAGTAATAACTTACATGGTCACAAGGTCCCACAATAGGCTGTCTGCAAGCTTGCGGAGCAAGGAGAGCCAGTCCGAGTCCCAAAACTGAAGAACTTGGAGTCTGATGTTTGAGGGCAGGAAGCATTCAGCAGGGGAGAAAGATGTAGACTGGGAGGCCAGGCCCCTCTCTCTTTTCACATTTCTCTGCCTGCTTTATATTTGCTGGAAGCCGATTAGATTGTGCCCACCAGATTAAAGGTGGATCTGCCTTCCCCAGCCCACTGATTCAAATGTTAATCTCTTTTGGCCACACCCACACAGACACACCTAAGATTAATGCTTTGTTTCCCTCAATCCAATCAAGTTGACACTCAGTATTAACCATCACAAGTGCCCACTGCTGGGGTCTCAAATCTGTATTGTCTGCCTAAACTTCTTTTATTTCCGGCACCTATCTCTAAAATATATTGTAAATTGACCGTTTTCAAATTCTAACTGATCACTTTTCTCTCTAAGCCTACTCTTCCTGTACCCTCTTTCTGATATCTGACATGAAGTTGACATTGGAATGTTTACTGAATGAATCTATTTATGCATCATGACATCTCTAATTGTAGGCATCTTTATGCTTTTCAGTGTGGGCAAATGTCACACTGGCAAAAATAAATTATTAGACAACTTTAGGGCTGGGCATGGTGGCTCACACCTCTAATCCTAGCACTTTGGGAGGCCGAGGCAGGAGAATTGCTTGAGCCAAGGAGTTCGAGACCAAGCCTGGGCAACATAGGGAGACCCCATCTCTACCAAAAAAAAAAAAATTAAAAGATTAGCCAGGCATGGTGCTGCTAATCGGTCCCAGCTACTCAAGAGGCTGATGTGGGAGGATTGCTTCGGCCTGGGAGGTTGAGCATGCAGTGAGCCACTGTGCTCCAGACTAGGTGACAGAACAAGATGCTTTCTCAAAAAAGAAAAAATAAAACTTTGATAGAAGAATTTTTTAAAAATATAGGCAATACATTAGGGATAAATGGGTAAAAGTAAACATACACATAGATATAATACTTATGGTTCATTTCAAACCCTTATTTATGAACCAGAAAAGATGTCTGAGAGTCATTGTCAACTATTACTTGAAGTCTCAATGCCCAATACTGCCATAAGGGATTCGTAATCCTAGGTATCATCAGGATGGAAATAAAGCTCTACCTTTTCAAAAATTATTTTATTGGGTATTTTTCAAATGTGGCCTTTTACAACCACCTCTTGCCCCAACCTCAGCATAACTTCAGCTTTCTCCTTTGACCTACTCTGTCTATGTAATGCACTGGTTGTGAGAAGCTTAGACTAAAACTTTTGTCAAAGGATAGGAAAAGAGCGTGGTGATGATGGTGATGATGATGGTGATAATGATGATGATGATGATGATAATGATGATAGTTAACATATAGTAATTTTCTTCTATGTACCAAATAATGTGCTAAGTGCATACAGATACATTATCTCATTTAACCATCAAAACAACCCCACGGGATAGGTATTACTATCTTTAACCCCATTTTAGAGATGAAGCAACTGAGGCTCCCAAGATCACACAGTGAATAAGAGATGCATTCAGGTTGAGATTGACACCTGTCTTACTCAAAATCTCTTTGTAATCCCTTCCAAACCCCCTCCCCTAGCCTCAATCACCTTAATAGGTGCTGTATACCTTCTTAAAGGATATAATACTGCCTAAAGTCATTGAGTTAGAGGCAACTCCAAAGGTCATATATATAGCCTATAAACCTACATATGTGAGATACAAGACACTATAGCTTCTGCTGTTACTTTAGTGTCCTCTCTGAGTTGAAACTCTCAATAGCTCAGTGAAGTATCTATAAAGGATATTATTACCATTTGGCAAGGATATGTGACTTGCCAAAAATCACCCAGTAAGCTTGTGATAGAGCTGGAACTAGAATCTAGACCTCCTAATATCTAGTTCCTTTTTTTCCTTCTATTTTAGTGTTCAAGGTTATGAGTGTGGAACCACATTTCTAATTATCATTAGCCAGAAGATACACGTGACTGTTCTGAGATGTCTTTTTTTTTTTTTTTTTTGAAACGGAGTCTCGCTCTGTTGCCCAGGCTGGAGTGCAGTGGCATGATCTTGGCTCACTGCAAGCTCCGCCTCCTGGGCTCACGCCATTCTCCTGCCTCAGCCTCCCGAGTAGCTGGGACTACAGGCGCCCACCACCACGCCTAATTTTTTTTGTATTTTTAGTAGAGACAGGGTTTTACCATGTTAGCCAGGATGGTCTCGATCTCCTGACCTCATGATCTGCCCGCCTCAGCCTCCCAAAGTGCTGGGATTACAGGCGTAAGCCACCACGCCAGGCCTGTTCTGAGATATCTTAAATGATATAGATTTTTATAACTCGGGAGAACAAAGGACCAACACCAGTCATGTACTTGAGAATTACCATATCAGTGTTGATGACTCATTTGCTTTCACCCAAGCGCCCTCTTGAGTCCTTTATAAACTTTTTTCCCTTCAGCTTTATTGAGGTATAATTGACCAAAAAAATTGTATATATTTAAGGTATACAGCATGGTGATTTGATACATGTATACACTGTGAAATGATTACCACAATCAAGCTAATGAACACATCCAACTTGTTTAAAATAAGTCTATTATCCCAGGATTCCCAGACCCCCCGATACAAGTCCTGGATCTTCCTGCAAGGCATGCTTTAATACAGCTTCTTCCCACAAGGGGGAGCCAAAAATGCTTTGGGGGCCAGGAGATGAAAAACACTAAGGTTCTGAAAATCCTGCTTCCTTTCTGGTTTCTTTTGCCAGTAAGGCCCTCCCAGCAGTCTCCAGAAAGGAAAAGTAGATGGTGTTGATGCTGATGGTAGTGTTTTTGTATATGGACATGGGATGGGGGTAGGGGACTTTCATCTGAAGAAACTTGATCCTGAGAGATAAAGTCCTGCTCTGAGCAACCAGTCAGCACTGTGTTCTCATCGCCTATTTCCTTCTCCTGCTGGAACTTTGTCCTGCAAAGCTGCATTCTTTTGCCACTGTGTGGGGGAATTGGATCAGCGGCCTGTTGAAGTCTGCTCCCTTAACACTGGGTCAATAATCTTGCCCCATCAGCCCATTGGAGCTGCTTCTGCCACCTCCTGCTAAGGGTGTTAAAGAGGACCTGGTAAAAAGACTTCTACTGCTTTCTTCGCAGAAGGTGGGTAGATGTTGGGGGAGAAAATCCCACGGGATTATGGCCTTTAGCACTGCTTTAACTTTGGTAGTACCAATATTTCAGGTAAGCCAGGAGCAAGAAGGGTTGCTGTGGCTTTGACAGATAAAGCAAATTTCTGAATCCACATTTGAAGAAGAAATTTGGCCCCAAACCAGGAGTATGTATAAAGAATGGAGAAATGCAGGCTTATTCAGAATGTAAAAATTAATTAAATTATTGTTTCCATTGATACCCTGCAGATCTTTTTTTCTGTCAGAAATATTTAAGAAATTTACATGTGATAATAACTTTCAAACACGATATTTCCAAATGTCAAGTTAATGTGTTCAGGGAACAAAAAGACTCAAGTACCCAGTATGAGGCTCACATCACATCTGTTTCCGCAAGTACTTTTGGGACCCTTTGAGGCAAAGACAGTGGGGGACCTTGACTTATTTGTAAGACATGGAAGTGAAGATGGGAACATCCCTTTCATCGCCCTTCATCTTTAAAAAGGGAGATGAGGATTGGTGGGCGTAGTCTAGTATTTCAGGAAAAAATAAATTACAAGTGATTTTAATTGCAGAAATAACAATATTCATAAATGAAAAATGGGGTTACTTTTTAGGATAGAGAGAAGTAGGCTATTAAAATGACATATTTTGAATAATATAACTTCCCAGCAAGATGTAATTGCTGATTTTTTAAAAGAGTAAAGCAATAATCTAGTAATTCTACAAATCCGTTCAGTTTTCTGTAGACATTTAAGAATTGCTGTTTGTTTTTTAGAGTGGAAGTAACATCTTTTGCAGTTAGTTTTTGGAACATGGCCACTGCTGAATAAAGAATTCCAGTCGTGCATTATATTCCTTTTGTATAATTGCACTAAGAGAATACGTTGGCATATTGTATGGTTTATAATGAGCTGGAAATAAAAATGAAAAAGGTACCACAAACCCTCAACAATGAATTAATTATTCTGAATATTTTATTTTTCTAACAGTGATATTTTATTTTTCTAACAGTGATGCTATGTAAATTGAACAAAATGTCAAAAATGCTTCTTGCTATTTGGTCTGAGAGTTAAACTAAAGCAAGGTGCAGAATTGATCAGTGACTAGATTTCTTGGTTCTTCTAAAGAGTTCCTTCACAGGGCAGTTTAGCTTCTGTCTAAACCTGCCTTTGAAGACATGTTGGGTTAGGTCTAAACCTGTTCTTTTATCACTATTACTCCAAATCAGGCACTGAGGAGGTTCTGTGACCCTGAGGCCCCAGTTGCAATTAAAGTACTTAATAATAATTGTCAAAAACATATGCAGTTATTATACAAGAATGATTATCTTGAGCTACTAGCAATCCTTTAACCTTTAGGCGGTAGGTTCCTTACTTTCTTTCTAATTCCTCCCATGTATTTCATATGACTCCAGTCAGAAACTATAGACTGTTAAAAACTGTGAATCTTCTGGGATTTTTTACCTTACTTGCAAGCCAGCAAGTTAGCTAAGACAGTTTCTTGTTGCTGGCAGGAGGCACAAGACTCTTGTATCGGAGATGAAGAACAGTTTATTACTCACAACAGTAGCAGTAGCCAAAGTCTCAGCATTTTCTCTGAGCCCCGGTACCCACAAGATGGTATGAAGAGGGCCACATGATGTCTGCTCACTCAGTGGGTTGCATTACAGAAGAGAACCCCAAGCTTGGGGGGCTCAAATCTTTTATAACAGGCAGTAAGCATGCCAGCCCTTTGCTCCAGAGAGTGACATTATATTTATTATACTGCACTATAGTCATCTGTATCTTCAAGGGCTGTAAGCAAACCTGCTTTTCCCCCCCCAGAGTAAGACACTATCTGTCTAAACAGTCTGAAAAGATTATTCCAGAACAAAGTCACTCAGTGCATCTGCTCACAAGATGTACAAAAACACAAGAGATCCACTGAGAATTGTCTCCCAACACAGACTAGGGCCAAGATGGCCTCTGAAGAACTGTTGGCCTAGTCCATCCTTGGGAGTTGCTGCTGACAGGACAAAGCACCATAGTCATCACCATCATTACTATTACTCTTGCCTGGAAGAATTTTGTTCTCATCTTCCCGAAACAAAAAGTCCGTACTCTGCACTTGACTCTGGTTTAGCCAGGAGATTTGGGAGGATGTAACTTGGTCACCATAATTTGGCTTGTAACTTGAGATTGGGGGCCAGTGGTTAAAAAGTTAACATGCTAATTTGGTTTACTCCTATCCCTCACTTAAAAAAAAATAACTAACTTGATTGAAGCTTTATGTAGCTCCAGTTCAGCGGTTCAAAGCTTTGAAGGGAAAGACTATTCTGTTGGAAGGAAACATGTGGAATTTGGAAGCTCAGGCCAACTCCCAGTCCCTGAAGAAAAATGGGTCTCCTGACATAGCCTTTAATAAGCTTCTGGACAAGGGGGCCACGAAGCCAGCCAAAAGATCTCTGTTTATCTGCCACATTTTCTTCACATAGGTAGAAATATTATCTTTAAATCAGCAAGCTGTACAATCTGAAATTAACAAAAAATATTGAATTATAGAGCTGTGTGGTCATGAAAATCCAAAAATTATTGTCTTCAAAGTTTTGCCTTAAAAATCCTTTTGTTTTCTTGCCGGATTCTAGGAAGTTCAACATGAGAGAAGGCTGTATTGCCAGATTCTATTTCATAGACTCTTAAAGTTGCAAGGAACCTTAGAGCTCTGCAGGCCAGCCTGGCCCCCAGGGCTAAGTCCTTGCTGTAACTTCGTGTCAGAGGATCATTGTTGCTCTCAGAGATGTAGCTGGACTGGGCAAAGCTCTGGATCTGTTCTAGGCTCCGCCACTGATGGGCTGTGAGACTTTGTGGATATCACTACTTCTCCAGCCTAGGTGTACTTAGACCTAAAGAAGAGAGAAGCCAGATGATCTTTTAGTGTTCTACTAGCTCTGACATGCCTCTGATGGTCTCTAAATTCTGGAATGTGTGAATATTTGAACATTTTGAAAGGATGATTTTTTTTCCTGATAATAGAAGTAACACGTTTATTTTAGAAAAACAAGAAATTATAGATTTTAAAAGTAATTTCTAATATTACCAATTTCAGTGCATATTTTAGACTATTTTGTGTGTGTAATAAAATTGGAGTCATATTGTTCTGTAATTTGCCCCTTTTACTTATCAAAATAGTATGCGCATCTTACTATAGCAATTGTACTGTATCCTGAAGGAAGTAGAGAGCCAGTGAAGGGTTTTAAGTAATTTTCCCTATAAGTCATCCCTCTCCAGGTCAGTGGTAGAGAGGAGAGAAGATAATTTTTATGCAATTTTGGGATTAATTCATTTCATTGTTTATTGCTTTCTGTGCAGAAAAAGGATGGCTCATGGTTCTCTTCATTGAATATGGGGGTTATAGATTATTTTAGAAGTTCAGACATCATGAGATGCTGTATTATTGGCACTGTCTGTGTACATTTGTCTGCTGTGAAAACAAATTAGAATGGCACATTTCAAGGCACTAATCATATGGAGACTATTTAATTATACCAAAATCAAAACTATCAACTATGAATATCAAATCTCACAGCTCCCAACACAGATACTGACAACCATCAAGCCAATTTTTAGTAGCATGTGGGCCAATTGTTACAAAACAGCTTTTAGTGACCAAATTTATTTAAGATTCTTTCATTCCTTGCACATTCAAAAAGGATCAGAGGTACTGTACAAAATTAAACACTGTAAAATGTAGGGCCTTTACATTTTAAAAATCAAGGATACCAACTAAGGAACCAAAAAGCATGGATGCCATGAAGTATCTAGATAAGTCAATCCAAGTCTGTTTCCTAGCAGCAAAAGTAAACAGGAAAATATATTGGCTTGCATGCTTTTATCATTGCAGCAGAAAAATATGTATTCTTTTCCCCCAGACAAATTTTATCCTGATATTTATTATATGGTCCCTCATGTGAAAGATAATAGGTAATAGTAGACACCTTCAACTATAGTTTTGCAAAGGAACAATAACCCTGTTAAAATGGATAATTCCTGTATTGACCTTCTACATAAGGGTTGAGTGTGTAATATTAAATCGTAATTCAGTTTAGACATTTCTTTGGAGGCTGAAATAATACAGTCCTGATACGTGGCTTTCTGATTATTTAAAATATGGAAATAGAACTTGGAGAATGTGGTTGATCATCTAGCTATCATGCCCACTTTATTCTTTCTTTCTCAAGGGTCAGATGCCTCAAGGGGACCATTGCCTGACTATAGCTTGCATAGGAATCATGTTGGAAATCTTGGTCAGGTAACTCTAGGACCCAGGGTCTAGGTTTATCCACATACCTTGAGTAGGTGTTCGATAAAATTTTGTTGAATGCATAACTTACCAGGGTCCACAGCCTGGACAGACACTTTCCTCCCTCTTAGTACTCTCTCTCTACTAGGGAGCACCTTACGTGAATCTGCTTTTTTCTCCATGTACTGTCTGACTACTCTCTTATTCATTTCTCAGTGATCTCCTCTTCTTCCTTCTCTTTTTTACCATTTCCACCCTTGTGCAGTCTTCATCTGCCATGTTTTGGACAACAGCTGCCACAAATACAATTTGGATTCAAATACATTTCAAAAATTACTACTACCATATTGCAAAAAATAGAAAACAATAATCAAGAAAAGACTGGTTAAATTATGAAACAGCAATATGATGGAATACTATGCAGCTATTGAAAAGATGTTGAGAAGATTTAATGACATGAATAAATATCCATGATATATATTTAAGTGGAAAAAACTGTGTGTGAGTATACATGAATTTCTTTTGATATCTATTTTTTCTATCCACCTATCATTTATTGAGAGAGTGAGACATACAGACACAAAGACACACACACCCAGAGACAGACACACAGACAGACACAGACACACACAGGGAGTGTACAGCTTTAGGTGGTAAAATTAAAGCTGATTGCATTTCTTTGTTTTGCTTCTCCGTAGTTTAAAATTTTTCTATAGTAAACATGGATTATTTGTGTTTAAACAAAAAATATAAAACTCCTTGGCATGGCATACAAAGCCTTTTAATAGGCAGTCAGTGTATATTCCTCTAGCTTCTGTTTTGATAGTCCCCCATCCTTTGTTATATGCGTTACTAACTCCAGTCACATGGGGCCACTTGAATTTCCCCCAGATGATCTGGGATCTCCCTCCCATACTAGATTGCAGGCTCCTAGTAGCAGTTGGTGGCTGGGTTGTGGCCCTGTCTGTATCTTTTCCACTTAGTACAGTGCCTGGTGCTTAACAAGTGCTCAGCATCTGTTTGTTGAATGAATAGCCAATGTATCATATACTCTTCTCTCGATTTTAATCAGACCCTCCCTCCTCCTTCCTTGTCACTGATGCACTTCTGCTGTTCAATTATCAAATTATGGACCTTATATCGTATGTTAACATCGGTTTGGAGATAGTCAGTGAACATGTCCAGAGTTGTTTAACCATGAACCTTATATATATGTTCATGCCCTTATACATCCTTTAGCCTCTAATCAAGCTCATTCCCTATCTATTTCATGAAAGCACACCTTCATTTTAGGACTTATTTTGAACACGTAAGAAGAGATGATCGTAAGACATCCTAACTATAAAAACCTGCAGGATACATTTCCCTCCTGAAAAAACATATCTGGCTCTGTTTTCTTCTAAAAGTAAAATTAGACCTTGCAGAGACGGTACAATTTAAACGGCACCACCCAATTAATTTTTCTGGCCAATTTTATTTTTAAAACAATAATTAAACATGGTCTTCTGTAACATCTATTCTTTCTTTTCCCCAAGGAGAGATTTTGTATTATTTTCCTTTTGTCTTTGCTCAGCACTTTGGAGTGTGTGAGTTTTCATTAACTATTCTGAATGCAGGCAAAGGCAATGTGGTAGGAACAAACACAAATCAAGGCCGCATAAATTAATAATCTTTTTAGTACCATTGTCCTGCATGCCTTTAGAAATTAATTTTAATACCAGCAAACAAGTTCAAAAATTCCTGCTTCTTTAGCTACTGTAAGAAAGTCAAACTTCCTTTGGCAATTTTGTGAATGATAAAAGCTCACTTTTGCCTATATTTATATGGCAAGTATCATACGGATTTATGCAAGGGGAACAAAAAAAAATGAGTGGAGAGAGACCAGCCACCTGTGTTAATCAGTACAGTATGTAGGAAAGTGTGGTATAAATTATGACAGGTAGATCTTTCGCTTTCTCTTTTTGTCTCTTTCTGACTAATTGGGTGTCTGAATTTATCTTCCTGAATTGTAAGGGATTTCTCCATAAAATATCAGTTAATGAGTACCTCAGGCAGGTTCATTCATGGATAGAGTGTCTTCTAAAGATCTAGTAGCCATAGAATAGAGCGCACTGTAGTTTCATGGTTAACAGCAGAGATTGATGTTAGACTGAAGCTGACTTTCACCCCAGCCTCACCAGTAGTAAGCTCTGGCATTTTATTTTATTTATTTATTTATTTATTTTTTATTTTTGAGATGGAGGCTCACTCCATCACTCAGGCTGGAGTGCAGTGGTGCGATCTCCGCTCACTGCAATGTCTGCCTCCCAGGTTCAAGGAATTCTCCTGCCTCAGCCTCCTGAGTAGCTGGGACTATAGGCACATACCACTATGCCTGGCTGATTTTTGTATTTTTAGTAGATATGGGGTTTTGCCATGTTGGCCAGGCTGGTCTTGAACTGACCTCAGGTGATTCACCTGCCTTGACCTCCCAAAGTGCTGGGATTACAGGCGTGAGCTTCCCTGCCCAGCCAGCTCTGTCATTTTAGATAAATCGCTTAACCTCAGTGTATATCACTTGTGTGTAAAATGGGGAAAATGATGGTATTTACTTCATAAGATTACTGTAAAATTAAATGAGTTAATAGATGTTTTAATTTGTACTCCCCTAATGGCTAGTGATGTTGAACATCTTCTCAAGTGTGTTGGCCATCTACATATCCTGTTTGGCAAAGTGTCTGTTCAAATCTTTTGCCAATTTTTAAATTGGATTGTTTATTTTTTTACAGTTGAGTTTTTGTTTTTTTTTTGAGACAGAGTGCAATGGCGCAATCTCAGCTCACTACAACTTCCGCCTCTTGGGTTCAAGCAAGTCTCCTGTCTCAGCCTCCTGAGTAGCTGGGATTAGAGACATGCATCAACACACCCGGTTAATTTTGTATTTTTAGTAGAGATAGGGTTTCTCCATGTTGGTCAGGCTGGTCTTGAACTGCCAACCTCAGGTGATCCGCCTGCCTCAGCCTCCCAAAGTGCTGGGATTACAGGTGTGAGCCACCACACCCAGCCTACAGTTGAGTTTTTAAATATAACTTTTTATTTTGAAATAGTTTGTGACTCACAAGAAATTGTAAAAATAGTGCCGAGAATTCTCAAGTGTCCTTTGCCTAGCTTCCCCCAGTGATAATATCTCACAAAACCATATATATTGTTAAAACCAGGAAATTGACATTGGCACAATACTACTAAGTCAGGTACAGACCTAGATTTTACGTGCACTTTAAAAATGTATTTTGTTAAATCTTATTAAATGTGTAGATGCAAGTACACATCATGATAATCAGGATATAGAGCTGTTTCATCACCACAAATAAACTCCCTCATGTTACCCCTTAACAGTCACACTCTTCCCTCAAACCTAATCCCTAGTAACCACTGGTCTATTCTGTATCACTATAATCTTTTTTAACTTTGAGAACATTGTATAGATGGAATTATACAGTAACCTTTTGAGACTGGCTTTTTTTTTCACTCAGTATGCCTTTGGAGATCCATCACATGATAGTTCTTTATATATTATGGGTATAAGTCCTTTGTGGAATGTATGATTTGCAAATATTTTCTTCCAGTCTGTAGCTTATCTTTTCATTGTCCTATAAATGTCTTTCTCAGAGCGAAAGTTTTTAATTGTGATGAAGTCTTCCAAATTATAACTGTTGTTATGGATTGTGCTCTTGGTGTCATGTAAAATCACTCTTTGCCTAACCCCAGGTCAAAAAATGTCTCCTATGTTTTCTTTCAAAAATTGTATAGTTTTTTTTTTTTATTTTGAGATGGAGTCTCGCTTTTGTTGCCCAGGCTGGAGTGCAGTGGCACGGTCTCAGCTCACTGTAACCTCCGTCTCCCAGGTTCAAGCGATTCTCCTGCCTCAGCCTCCTGAGTAGCTGGGATTACAGGCATGCACCACCACGCCCAACTAATTTTTCTACTTTTAGTAGAGATGGAGTTTCGCATGTCGGCCAGGCTGGTCTCAAACTCCTGACCTCAGGTGATCTGCCCGCCTCAGCCTCCCAAAGTGCTGGGATTACAGGAGTAAGCCACCACGCCCAGCCCCCAAAATTGTAGTTTTACATTTTACATTTGAATTAATTTCTGGAAAAGGTTTGATTTTAGGGAGAGATTTATTATTTTTTCACAAGGAATGTTTCAACACTATTGTTGAATCTTTGCTCCACTGAATTGCCTTTTTAAGTCTTTATTAAACTCATTTTCCCCTATTTGTGTGGGCATATTTCTGGACTCTTAGTTGTATTCTGGGAATGTATATATCTATCCCTTTAGCAACACCATGCTGTCTAATCTTTACAGTACTGGAGCTTTCCAATAGGACTTAAAATTGTGCAATAGGATTCCTCCAATTTTATTCTTCTTTTTCAAAATTGTTTTGGTTATTCTGGGTATTTTGGATTTCCACAGGAATTTTAGGATCAGTTTGTCTGTATATGCAAATTATCTTGCAGGGATTTTGATAGGAATTGTGTTAATTAGATCAGTCATGTTAATGTAGATCAATTTGGGAAGATTACATCTTTACTATGTAAAGTCTGTATGAATTTTGAAGCTCTGTCGTTAGGTGCATACACGTTTAGGATTGTTTTACTTTCTTTGTGGATTGACTCTTTTATCGTTATGTAATGTCCTTCTCTATCCCTGATAATTCTTTTTGCTCTGTAGTCTACTTTGTCTGATTTTAATATAGCTAGCCCAGCTTTCTTTTGATTAGTATTTGCATAGTATATTAATTTTTTCTTTTTTCTTTTAATTTCCGTGTTCGTGAATTTATTAAATTCCCTTCTGTTATTGATTTCTAATTTCATTCTACCATGGTTAGAAAACATCTCATGTGTCATTTTAATTCTTTAAAATTTATTTAAAATTGTTTTGTGTTCTGACTTTTGGTCTGCCATGGAGAATGCTTGATGTTCACTTGAGAATATGTGTTCTGCTCTTGTTGGAAGAAGTTTTCTATAGATGTTTGCTAGGTCTATTTGGTTTATAGTGTTGTGCAAGTCTTCTGTTTCCTTGCTGATCTTTGTCTAGTTATACTATGCATTATTGAAAGGGAAGTGTTGAAGTCTCCAACTATTACTGTTGAATTGTCTATTTCTTTCTTCAATTCTGCCAACTTTTCTTCATGTATTTTGGGGCTCCGTTATCAAATTCATATATGCTTATAATTGTTATCTTTTTGATGGAATAACCCTTTACTATTATGTTTTTTTGTCTCTAGTAACGTTTTGGTCTGGTATTAGTATAGCCACTTTAGCTCTCCTTTTGGTTACTGTTTTCATGGTATATCTATATGTTTTCTTCCAACCTTTTATTTTCAACCTATTTGTGTCTTTGAATCTAAAATGTGTCTCTTGTTGACAGCAGATAATTGGATCATTTTGTCTTTTTAGTTGGACTTGGGTTTTTATTGTTGTTGTTTCCCTATCCAATTTTAATTCAGTTACTTTATTTATTTATATTTTTAATTGACAAATGTTGTATATATTTATGGAATATAACATAATGTTTCAATATATGTACACATTGTGGAATGATTAAATGAAGCCAGTTAACATATCTATCACCTCATCTACTTATGTATTTTTTTTTCTGGTAAGAGCATTTAAAATCTATTCTTAAAGCAATTTTGATTCACAACCTACTCATCTGACAAAGGGCTAATATCCAGAATCTACAATGAACTCAAACAAATTTACAAGAAAAAAACAAACAACCCCATCAAAAAGTGGGCGAAGGATATGAACAGACACTTCTCAAAAGAAGACATTTATGCAGCCAAAAAACACATGAAAAAATGCTCATCATCACTGGCCATCAGAGAAATGCAAATCAAAACCACAATGAGATACCATCTCACACCAGTTAGAATGGCCATCATTAAAAAGTCAGGAAACAACAGGTGCTGGAGAGGATGTGGAGAAATAGGAACACTTTTAAACTGTTGGTGGGACTGTAAACTAGTTCAACCATTGTGGAAGTCAGTGTGGCGATTCCTCAGGGATCTAGAACTAGAAATACCATTTGACCCAGCCATCGCATTACTGGGTATATACCCAAAGGATTATAAATCATGCTGCTATAAAGACACATGCACACGTATGTTTATTGTGGCACTATTCACAATAGCAAAGACTTGGAACCAACCCAAATGTCCAACAACGATAGACTGGATTAAGAAAATGTGGCACCTCTACACCATGGAATAGTATGCAGCCATAAAAAATGATGAGTTCATGTCCTTTGTAGGGACATGGATGAAACTGGAAACCATCATTCTCAGTAAACTATCGCAAGGACAAAAAACCAAACACCGCATGTTCTCACTCATAGGTGGGAATTGAACAATGAGAACTCGTGGACACAGGAAAGGGAACATCACACTCCGGGGACTGTTGTGGGTTGGGG
Source organism: Symphalangus syndactylus (assembly GCF_028878055.3). Lineage (NCBI taxonomy): Eukaryota > Metazoa > Chordata > Mammalia > Primates > Hylobatidae > Symphalangus > Symphalangus syndactylus. The sequence goes on along the minus strand of NC_072447.2, from coordinate 136,805,509 downwards.
GGAGGGGGGAAGGATAGCATTAGGAGATATACCTAATGCTAAATGACGAGTTAATGGGCGCAGCACACCAACATGGCACATGTACACATATGTAACAAACCTGCACATTGTGCACATGTACCCTAAAACTTAAAGTATAATAATAAAAAAGCAATTTTGAAAAATATAATAATTATTAACTGTAGACACCATGCTGTGCAACAGATCTCAAAAAGTTCTTTCTCCTATCTAACTGAATCTTTATACGCTTTGACAGACATCTCCCTTTTCCCCACTCCCCCACCCCAGGCTCTCATAACTGTCATTTGATTTTGCATCTATGAGTTCAATGTTTTCAGATTCCACATAGAAGTGAGATTAATTGGAGACTTTAATAAATTCCCATTTAATGTAATTACTAATAAAGTAGGATTCCCATCTGCCATTTTTAGTTTGTTTTCCATATGTTTTATGTTTTTTCTTGTTCCACTGTTCCTGCATTGTCCACTTTAGAAAGATCATTTCAGGCCAGGCACAGTGGCTCACACCTATAATCCCAGCACTTTGGGAGGCTGAGGCAGGTGGATCACCTGAGATCAGGAGTTCAAGATCAGCCTGGTCAACATGGTGAAACCCCATCTCTACTAAAAATACAAAAATTAGCTGGGTGTGGTGGTGCTCACCTGTAGTCCCAGCTACTCTGGAGGCTGAGGCAGGAGAATGGCTTGAACCCAGGAGGTGGAGGTTGCAGTGAGACTAGATTGTGCCACTGTACTCCAGACTGAGCAACAGAGCGAGACTCCATCTTGAAAAAAAATTAAAAATAAATAAATAAAAATTAAAAATAGTTTCTACTGTGCCATTTTAATTTCCTTGTCATCATTTTTAACTATATATTTTTGTGTTATTTTTTAATGCTTGCTGTCAGCACTACAATTAAGTTCTCAGCTTACGACAATTTAGTTCAGGTTAATACCAAGTAAATTTAATAAATATAAAAACTTTGGTTGCTTTTTTTTTTTTTTTTTTTTTTTTGAGATGGAGTTTTGCTCTTGTTGCCCAGGCTGGAGTGCAATGGCATGATCTCGGTCACTGCAACCTCCGTCTCCTGGGTTCAAGGGATCCTCCCTCTTCAACCTCCCGAGTAGCTGGGATTACAGGTATGCACCACCATGCCCAGCTAATTTTTTTTTTCTTTGAGATGGAGTCTCACTCTGTTGCCTAGGCTGGAGTGCAGTGGCGTGATCTCAGCTCACTGCAACCTGTGCCTCCCAGGTTCAAACAATTCTCCTGCCTCAGCCTCCTGAGTAGCTGGGACAACAGGTGTGTGCCACCACACCCAGCTAATTTTTGTATTTTTGGTAGAGACAGGGTTTCACCAGGTTGGGCAGGCTGTTCTCGAGCTCCTGACCTCAAGTGATCCACCTGCCTTGGCCTCCCAAAGTGCTGGGATTACAGGTGTGAGCCACCATGTCCGGCCTAAAAACTTTGATTCTATATAGCACGGTTACTCCCTCTCCTTTATGCTGTTGTTGTCACAAATTACATGTGTATATATCATGTGCCCATAAACATAGATTTATAAGTTTTGCTGTATGTAATTGTTTTTAAATCAGGAGAAAGAAAAAAGGGGTTACACACAAAAACTACATTTATATTGTCTTTTATATTTACCTATATAATGACTGTTACCTGTGTTCTTTATTTCTTCATGTGAATTAGAGTCACTATCTAATATCCTTACACTTCAGCCTGAAGGACTTCCTTTTATTTTTCTTGTAGCACAAGTCAGCTAGTAACAAATTCTCTCAGTTTTTGTTTATCTGGGAATGTCTTGATTTCCCCTTCATCTTTTTACCTAGGTGAAATTCATATACAATAAAACCCATTTTAAAGTGAACAATTCAGTGATATTTAGTACATTCACAGTGTTGTTCAACCACCACCTCTCTGTACTCCCAAAACATTTTCATCACCCCAAAATGGAATCTTGTATCCATAAAGCAGTTACTCTACATTTCTCCTTCATTAGAGGCATAGTTTTGATAGATATAGACTCTTTGACAGGTATTCTCAGCAATTTGAACATATTAATCCACCATCTCCTGGCCTTCATGATTTCTGATAAGAAATCAGCTGTTAATTTTATTGAGGATTCCTGGTGCATGAATCAGTTCTTTTTTGCTGCTTTCCAGGTTCTCTGTTTGTCTTTGTTTTTCAAAGGTTTCATTATGATGTGTCTAGGTGTGGATATCTTTGAGTTTTTCCCAAGAATTTGTTGAGTTTCTTGGATGTGTAGATTGATTTTTTTTAAAAAAATCGAATTTGGGAAGTTTTTGGCCATTATTTCTTCAGATATTCTTTCTGCACGCTTTTCTCTCTCTTCTTCTGGGACAACAATTATGTTTTTGTTGGTATGCTTAATGATATTCTACAGGTCTCTGAAGCTGTTCGTTTTTCTTCATTCTTTTTTCTTTCCTTTCCCCAACCAAATGATCTCAATTGATGTATCTTCAAATTCACTGGTTCTTTATTCTGCCTGCTCAAATCTGCTCTTGAGCCCCTCTAGAGAATTTTTAAATTCCAGTTATTTCACTTTTAAGCTCCAGAATTTCTATTTAGTTTTTCTTTAAAAAAAGTATTGCTTTATATTTTTGACATGGTGAAACATTATTCTGATACTTACCTTTAGTTCTTTAGATGTGGTTTTCTTTAGCTCTTTGAATATATTTAAAATAGCTGATTCAGAGTCTTTGTCCAGTATGTCTAATGTCTGTGCACACTCAGGAACAGTTTGTATTGATTACTTTTCCCTTCTGTGTATGGGCTATAATTTCTTGTTTCTTTGCATGTCTTTTGTGGGTTTTTTGGTTAAAAATTGGGCGTTTTAAATAATATAATGTGGTAACTCTGGAAATCAGATTCTTTCCCTTCCCAGTGTTTGTTGCTGCTGTTGCTACTTGTTTTAATTGTATTTATTTGTTTAGTGAGTTTTCTGAGTGAACTCTGTAATGTCTGTGTGTGGCCACTGAAGTCTAGTTAGCTTAGTGGTCAGCGAATGATTGGACAGAGATTTTCCTTAAATGCTTGGAATGAACAAATTTTCCAATGTTTGCTGAGAGGCTCTGTGTGTATATTGGGGCATCTTTTCAACAGTTAGGCAGTTGACAACTCTGCCTTAGCGATCATTTCTTACTTGTGCAGAATCTCAAGGTCAACCATAAGTAAGACCTTTGTGCCTTCTCAGGTCTTTCCCGAGGTTGAGCACAGCCCTACATGTGTACATGACCTTCTGTATTTCCATGAATATGTCCAAGATTTCCATAGCCCCTGTGGATATCTTCCGAAGCCCCTGTGGATATCTTCTTTTCCCGTTTTTCCTGTTAAGCTTTTTGTTTATTCTTTGCCCCAGCTGTATCCACCACTTCAGGCAGTCACAGAGCCTTGTCAGTAATACTCTTTGACTAATTCCCCACCCTCCCTCCTCCCCAAGAAAATGCTTTTTGTAGTGGGTACTTTCCAAATCAGGTCAAATGCAAACAGCCTTGTAAGTTGCATCTTCCAGATAACCTCCCAATGGGTCACATAATGACAATTATTTGAGAATGACACTTTGTGAGAGCTCCACTTCCATTCTACTCCTTAAGGTGGCTGTCAGACTGCACCAGGAATGCAGGCTGTTATTTTTCAAGGCTACTACAGAGCTGGAGAGCAGGAGATGGACCTAGAACAAGTTAAAATTTCACAAAATTCACTATTCTTACAAAGATTCAGCCATTTTACTTGAATAACTGCTCCCTGAGTTGCTTCAAGCCTTCCATTAATTTCCAGAATTCATAAAAATGTAATTTGCGCCAGGCACAGTGGGTCATGCCTGTAATCCCAACACTTTGGGAGGCTGAGGCAGGGAGATCGTGAGGTCAGGAGATCGAGACCAGCCTGGCTAACACGGTGAAACCCCGTCTCTACTAAAAATATAAAAAAGTAGCTTGGCGTGGTGGCACGTGCCTGAAGTCCCAGCTACTTGGGAGGCTGAGGCAGGAGAATCGCTTTAACCTGGGAGGCAGAGGTTGCAGGTTGCAGTGAGCCGAGATCGCACCACTGCACTCCAGCCCAGGCAACAGAGTGAGACTCCGTCTCAAAAAAAAAAAAAAAAAAAAAAATGTAATTCTCGCAGTTTTTTGCCAGTATTTTATTGCTTTTATGGAGAGCAATTTTTTTGGTATTAACTTGTTTTTTTAATTTTAAATTTTTGTGGACACATAGTAGGTATATAGAGCAATTTTTTAATTGATGCATTGTAATTGTACATATTTATGGGGTACAATTTAATGTTTCGCTAGAGATATATGTTATGTAATGATCAAATCAGGGTATTTAGCATAGCCATCACCTCATGCACTTACCATTTCTTTGTGGTAAGAACATTCAAAAGCTTCTCTTTTAGCTGTTTTGTAATATACCATATCTTACTGTTAACCATCATCATCATCCTACTGTGCAATAGAACATCAGAATTTATTCCTCCTATGTAATTATAACTTTATACCTGTTGATTAACCTCTCCCCCTTCGTCTCCTCCCTTTTCCCCTCCCCAGTGTCTGGTAACAACTATTCTACTCTCTGCTTCTATGATGTCAGTTCTTTACTCTGCCATTTTCACTGACGTCCTTCTATATCTTTGTATTTTAAACATACCTATATCAGTACATGGGAGATAGATCTCTTATAGACACCCTGTAGTTTATAATATCTATCTTTTAATTGGGTTGTTAGGCCATTTACATTTAATGTCATTATTGATGTGTTTGGATCTAAATCTATCATTTTATGATTTGTTTTCTGTTTTTTCCCTTCTGTTTCTCATTCCTCTTTTTCTCCTTTCCTGTTTTCCTTTGGGTTATTTGAACATTTTTTATTATTCCATTTTATTTTTTTGGCTATATCTCTTTGTATTTTTTTTTTTAGTGTTTTTAGTTTTTAGTGCTCTAGGGGATTACCATATACACACTTTACTTTTTACAATCTTCTTACAATTTTTTTTTTTTTGAGATGGAGTCTCACTCTGTCACCCAGGCTAGAGTGCAGTGGCGCGATCTTGGCTCACTACAACCTCTGCCTCCCAGGTTCCAGCGATTCTCCTGTCTCAGCCTCCCGAGTAGCTGTGATTACAGGTGTGTGCCACCATGCCAGGCTAATTTTTTTTGTATTTTTTTTAGTACAGATGGGGTGTCACCATGTTGGCTAGGCTGCTCTTGAGCTCCTGACCTCAAGTGATCTGCCCACCTCATCCTCCCAAAGCACTGAGGTTACAGGTGTCAGGTGTCAGCCACTGTGCCCGGACAGTCTTCTTACAATTTGTATTTAACCTGAATGCAGAAATCTTCTATTATGTAAGTCCCCTTTCCGCCCCCCTTTTATATTGTATAATAGTTGTTTTATATGAATATATTGCAAAATCCCATCAGAAATTATTATGTTTGTATTTAATGGTAAAACATTTTAAAGACCTCAAGACTGTAAGTGTAGACTATTTCATTTATTTGGATATTTATCTTTTCTGTTGCTCTTTCTTTAGTTCTTATTTTCAGATTTTCCTTCTGATATTTTCCTACTATATGAAGAACTTCCTTTAGAGCATTTCAGTGGCTATGAATTCTCTTAGTTCTCAATTATATGGAAATGTTTTTCTTTTTAATTTCATCTTCATTTCTGAAAGATATTTCACTGGATACAGAATTCTGGGTTAATAGTTTTTTTGTCATCACTTTAATAATGTGCCACTTCTTTCTTGCCTCTGTGGTTTCTTATGAAAAATCCACAGTCATTCAAATTTTTATTCTCCTATAAGTAATATGACATTTTTCCAGCCAGTTTTTTTTTTTTTTTTTTTTTTTTTTTTTTTTTTTGAGATGGAGTCTTGCTCTGTTGCCCGGGCTGGAGTGCAATGGCGTGATCTTTGCTTACTGCAACCTCTGCCTCCTGAGTTCAAGCGAATATCCTGCCTCAGCCTCCTGAGTAGCTGGATTACAGGCGCCCCCCACCACACCTGGCTAATTTTTGTATTTTTAGTAGAGACAGGGTTTCGCCATGTCGACCAGGCTGGTCTTGAACTCCTGGCCTTAGGTGATCCACCTGCCTCAGCCTCCCAATGTGCTGGGATTACATGCATGAGCCACCATGCCAGGCCGTTTAGTTCCTTTTATGCCAAGTAATTTTATATGTGTTCTGGACATTTTGTACATTATGTTATGAGGCTCTGGGTCTTGTTTCTAGTCTGTGGTAATTAGTTTAATTTCATCTTTTAAACATATATAAATGTTTGGCATATGATATAGTAGTCCCTCCTTATCCATGGGCATGCATTCAAGACCCCTAGTGGATGCCTGAAATGTCAAGTCTTAGTTCAGTCAAATAGTACTGAACCCTGTATATACTACATTTTTCCTATACGTGCACATCTATGATCAGTTTTAATTTATACGCAGGGCACAGTAAGAGATTATCAACAATAACCTAATAATAAAATAGAATACAATGATATACTGTTCAGTTTCACAGATAAATTTGTCCTTACCTTAGATCTTAGCAACCTCAGCATATGATTTTTTTCTCTTTCCTCATTAAGAACTTTCACCTTTTCACTTAAATGAAGCACTTTCTGACTCCTCTTTGGCGTATGTGAATTGCTAGCACCACTACTCTTGCACTTTAGAGCCATTGGTAAGTAAAATAAAGGTTACATGAATACAAGGCACTGTGATACTATGACAGTAGATCTGATAACTGAGAGACTAAGTGATTAACGGGTGAGTAGTATATACAGTGTGGATATGCTGGGCAAAGGAATGATTCATATCCCAGGTGGGATGCAGCAAGACAGTGTGAGATTTCATCACGCTACTCAGAACAGTATGCAATTTAAAACTTATGAATTGTTTATTTCTGGAATTTTTTGTTTAATATTTTCAGATTGTGGTTGACTGCAGGAAACAGACCACAGATAGCAAAACTGCACATAAGCGGGTGGGGGGACTACTGTATTTATACATGCCCTTTAGAAAGGTAAAAATGCACAGACACTGTGGTATACCGTTATCTGTTTTCTGGGTCAAGTGATGCCAGTTCAAAGATGACTCTTCAATCAGACCAAAGCAATCTATTTCAACAAAATGATTTTGACTGTGAGTGACAATTATAGGATTATTAATACTTTATTTGTAATATGTTTTCCTAGCAATGCAAAATTCCAGGGTCAAAAATACTATATTTTCCTGAAAGTTTTATCACCAAGCAACAAATGTTTCTTTGGCATCTGCTCGCTATTTGTCTACCACAATTTTCAGGCCCATGATGGATATAAAGATGAATAACGCCTACACTAGGTATTATTACCTTTTGTTATGTGGACAAGGGAGCTGAGGCCCAGTCAGATGTTACTCACCTCGTAAGTGGTAGAACCTGGCCTCCATTTCAAGTGTTCTGACTATATATGTATCTCTATAGCCCTGGCTTACCTCTATCAAGTACATAATCTGAGACAAAAGGAAATAAATATTTCAACAGTTTGAAGAGTTTGAACAGAACTATTCATGTGCCAGTATTCCCAAATTATAGATAAAATTGACTGTGTAAAGATTGTGACACTGTTGCTCCTTACTTTTATGGACCACTTAAGAATGTGCCAGGATTATACAGAAATTGAAAGTGTTAATAATTGGCTATAGTATTTACCAAAGTTCTTTTTCCTTCTGATGGCATCAAAAAGCTTATCAGTCAATGGAGCGCATATGTCATTGGCTGGTGACTTTTATAATAATTAGTGTACATTTATGCTTCCAAAATAAGCTATTTTGAGGTTACCTTTGATCATTAATTTACCTTCATTGTTCATTCACCAGATGTTGAAAAAAAATGATTCTGTTGAAAATGTTGCTATACAGGTGTGTGGCTAGAAAGATCACTTTGTATACACTTGAAGACTTTCATCCTTTGGCTTTTCGGCACAACCCCTTTTGTGGGACTTTAAGAAATGCATGGAGCTCTTGCTATGTGCCGGCCATTGGACTAAGTTTCTGGCATATGTTTCCTCAGTCATACCTTTGAACACAGTCAGTTTGAGATCCTAGTGCTAGATGGCCAAATCACATTCTTGTACTTTCTCCCATCTACCAGCTAGTTGCCCCTCTGACTTTTTTGCTTATCACTTTTCAGGCTGCCCAGCACCTTTGAGAGCCCTTGCTAGCCAGACATAATTACTCTTTTGCTGCTAGCTTAGGATAGTTAGTGTATTCTTTCTGTGAAAGAAAGTATGTGAGAGTATCAGGTTCAAGCTAGGTGCCCTGATTCATAATTTTTGTATAGACTTCCTCCCATTTGCTCTACCCAAACTTATGACCCAATTGGCTGCTCTGATTTGTGGTGTTTGTATATTTCTTTATCTCGGTCTTACCTCTTCAGCTTCTTGAGCTTCTAATTGTGCTAACTCTAACTACTAGGATGGTCTTACCAAACTTCCTAGCCCCAAAATCATCTGGTAACTCAAATTTTACTGCTACTCAAAGTCCCAGCATGACATTTTCTTGAAAACAAAGCATCCCATTTCTGATTGCTCCACACCAGGCTGAACTGCCTGCTTCTGTTGCCCACAGCTAAACTGTATCATCTAATGTTATGATCAGTAATATTGCACTAATTTGCAAGAAAAAATGCATTAGCAGCACTAGTAGAAAAATCAAGTCAAAATTGACTGTGTAAGATATATGTCTTATGCTGCCCTTTGCATTCTTGTTACAACTTTCATTCTTGTCCTTAGGGTTGGAACATTTATTTCTCTTCAGTTACATATATTATCATGGTGACAGCGTTAACAAACGTGGTGTGAAAAAATGAGATTTCCATGTTTGGTTTCTAAGCATTTCTTGACCAGGCATCTAAGTTGTTATTGGCTTCCTCATTGTCAGTGGGATTATACAGTTCTGTTATGGTTAGCTATGTGGCCCAAACTTTATTTCTTAGTGACTGGAGAGACAATGAAGACAATAGTTCAGGTTTAGGTTAGACAGAAAGGACTATAGTGTGATGGAAGTAATGGTAAGAATAGATTTTGGGGCCGGGCGCAGTGGCTTACGCTTGTAATCCCAGCACTTTGGGAGGCCGAGGCGGGCGGATCACGAGGTCAGGAGATCGAGACCACGGTGAAACCCTGTCTCTACTAAAAAAATACAAAAAATTAGCCGGGCGTGGTGGCGGTCGCCTGTAGTCCCAGCTACTCGGAGAGGCTGAGGCAGGAGAATGGCGTGAACCCGGGAGGCGGAGCTTGCAGTGAGCCGAGATTGCGCCACCGCACTCCAGCCTGGGTGACAGAGCGAGACTCCGTCTCAAAAAAAAAAAAAAAGAATAGATTTTGGAACCATATAGATTATGATTTGAATCTAGATTCTACCATTAACCATGTATAACCTTGAGCAAGTTTACTTAAACTCACTGAACCTCAGTTTCATTATCTTTAAAATGGAGATAACAAATTCACAGGGTTGTTGTGAAGATCAAATGTGATATTGTTTATAGCACACTTGTCACTTAGCCTGCTATTGATTTACAGAGAGGCTAAGTAACTTGCCCAAGGTTATATTGCTGGTAAGTGGCAGAGTTCAGTCTGGAATCCAAGTCTGCTCGATTTCAGAGACCCATGTTTATTCTACTGTGTTTTGTTTTCCCATTTATAGGGCATTTGATCTGTTATTACTTAGAAATATAGATGCTTAGTACTGGAAGGAACTCAAATGTCATCTATTATACCACTGATCAGCTATTCAAGTTTCCTTCACAGCACATCTCACAAAGCCCTGCCAAGATTCAAGCTATTCTTGAACACCTTAGTTTGTCTATACTTTGCATAATTTTTGCTGATATTGTACTCTATGTCAAAGATTGCTGTCATTTAAAGTGTCTAACCATGTTTATTATGTTGGAGAGGACACCAGTAGAAGGGAAGGGACTGTCAGGAAGTGTGCAAGTAGAATGGGAGTCTAGTTTAATGAGAAGCCCGTAAGTGTTGGTAGCAGGTTAAAAAAAAAAAATCCATCAATAGAGAAAAATCACCAAAAGGATCTCCAGTCTAGGATTCTCCTGAACTGATTTCATCCTAACTTTCCATGTTATGATAAACATAACATGGAAACATAACATGGTTTGGGGTCATGGCACACCAGTTTCAGAAATAACTGCTTTGACCTGCACCCACTTTTATTTTTACTGAAATAGGGACTCTTCTCAGATTCCCACAGGGACTGGGCAGCCGTTCATTGCCATAGTGCAGATAGCTGTAACTTTACAACTTGCTCAGAGTTTATATGGCCTACCACTCTATTGGGCTTGTTAAGCTGTTTGAGTAATTTGCTTTTTAGCTTATTTTTTTTTCTTTTTTTAAAATTTTATTATTATACTTTAGGTTTTAGGGTACATGTGCACAATGTGCAGGTTTGTTACATATGTAACCATGTGCCGTATTGGTTTGCTGCACCCATTAACTCGTCATTTAGCATTAGGTATATCTCCTAATGCTGTCCCTCCCCCCTCCCCCCAACCCACAACAGTCCCCGGAGTGTGATGTTCCCCTTCCTGTGTCCATGAGTTCTCATTGTTCAATTCCCACCTATGAGTGAGAACATGCGGTGTTTGGTTTTTTGTCCTTGCGATAGTTTACTGAGAATGATGGTTTCCAGTTTCATCCATGTCCCTACAAAGGACATGAACTCATCATTTTTTATGGCTGCATAGTATTCCATTGTGTCTATGTGCCACATTTTCTTCATCCAGTATATCGTTGTTGTTGGACATTTGGGTTGGTTCCAAGTCTTTGCTATTGTGAATAGTGCCGCAATAAACATACGTGTGCATGTGTCTTTATAGCAGCATGATTTATAGTCCTTTGGGTATATACCCAGTCATGGGATGGCTGGGTCAAATGGTATTTCTAGTTCTAGATCCCTGAGGAATCGCCACACTGACTTCCACAATGGTTGAACTAGTTTACAGTCCCATCAACAGTGTAAAAGTGTTCCTATTTCTCCACATCCTCTCCAGCACCTGTTGTTTCCTGACTTTTTAATGATCGCCATTCTAACTGGTGTGAGATGGTATCTCATTGTGGTTTTGACTTGCATTTCTCTGATGGCCAGTGATGATGAGCATTTTTTCATGTGTTTTTTGGCTGCATAAATGTCTTCTTTTGAGAAGTGTCTGTTCATGTCCTTCGCCCACTTTTTGATGGGGTTGTTTGTTTTTTTCTTGTAAATTTGTTTGAGTTCATTGTAGATTCTGGATATTAGCCCTTTGTCAGATGAGTAGGTTGCAAAAATTTTCTCTCATTCTGTAGGTTGCCTGTTCACTCTGATGGTAGTTTCTTTTGCTGTGCAGAAGCTCTTTAGTTTAATTAGATCCCATTTGTCAATTTTGACTTTTGTTGCCATTGCTTTTGGTGTTTTAGGCATGAAGTCCTTGCCCACGCCTATGTCCTGAATGGTATTGCCTAGGCTTTCTTCTAGGGTTTTTATGGTTTTAGGTCTAACATTTAAGTCTTTAATCCATCTTGAATTAATTTTTGTATAAGGTGTAAGGAAGGGATCCAGTTTCAGCTTTCTACATGTGGCTAGCCAGTTTTCCCAGCACCATTTATTAAATAGGGAATCCTTTCCCCATTGCTTGTTTTTGTCAGGTTTGTCAAAGATCAGATAGTTGTAGATATGTGGCATTATTTCTGAGGGCTCTGTTCTGTTCCATTGATCTATGTCTCTGTTGTGGTACCAGTACCATGCTGTTTTGGTTACTGTAGCCTTGTAGTATAGTTTGAAGTCAGGTAGCGTGATGCCTCTAGCTTTGTTCTTTTGGCTTAGGATTGACTTGGTGATGCGGGCTCTTTTTTGGTTCCATATGAACTTTAAAGTAGTTTTTTCCAATTCTGTGAAGAAAGTCATTGGTAGCTTGATGGGGATGGCATTGAATCTATAAATTACCTTGGGCAGTATGGCCATTTTCAAGATATTGATTCCTCCAACCCATGAGCATGGAGTGTTCTTCCATTTGTTTTGTATCCTCTTTTATTTCATTGAGCAGTGGTTTGTAGTTCTCCTTGAAGAGGTCCTTCACATCCCTTGTAAGTTGGATTCCTAGGTATTTTATTCTCTTTGAAGCAATTGTGAATGAGAGTTCACTCATGATTTGGCTCTCTGTTTGTCTGTGATTGGTGTACAAGAATGCTTGTGATTTTTGTACATTGATTTTATACCCTGAGACTTTGCTGAAGTTGCTAATCAGCTTAAGGAGATTTTGGGCTGAGACAATGGGGTTTTCTAGATATGCAATCATGTCATCTGCAAACAGGGACAATTTGACTTCCTCTTTTCCTAATTGAATACTCTTTATTTCCTTCTCCTGCCTGATTGCCCTGGCCAGAACTTCCAGCACTATGTTGAATAGGAGTGGTGAGAGGGGGCATCCCTGTCTTGTGCCAGTTTTCAAAGGGAATGCTTCCAGTTTTTGCCCATTCAGTATGATATTGGCTGTGGGTTTGTCATAGATAGCTCTTATTATTTTGAGATACGTCCCATCAATACCTAATTTATTGAAAGTTTTTAGCATGAAGAGTTGCTGAATTTTGTCAGAGGCCTTTTCTGCATCTATTGAGATAATCATGTGGTTTTTGTCTTTGGTTCTGTTTATATGCTGGGTTACATTTATTGATTTGCATATGTTGAACCAGCCTTGCATCCCAGGGATGAAGCCCACTTGATCAAGGTGGATAAACTTTTTGATGTGCTGCTGGATTCGGTTTGCCAGTATTTTATTGAGGATTTTTGCATCAATGTTCATCAAGGATATTGGTCTGAAATTCTCTTTTTTGGTTATGTCTCTGCCAGGCTTTGGTATCAGGACGATGCTGGCCTCATAAAATGAGTTAGGGAGGATTCCCTCTTTTTCTATCGATTGGAATAGTTTCAGAAGGAATGGTAACAGTTCCTCCTTGTACCTCTGGTAGAATTCAGCTGTGAATCTATCAGGTCCTGGACTCTTTTTGGTTGGTAAACTATTGATTATTGCCACAATTTCAGAGCCTGTTATTGGTATATTCAGAGATTCAACTTCTTCCTGGTTTAGTCTTGGGAGGGTGTATTTGTCGAGGAATTTATCCGTTTCTTCTAGATTTTCTAGTTTATTTGCATAGAGGTGTTTGTAGTATTCTCTGATGGTAGATTGTATTTCTGTGGGATCGGTGGTGATATCCCCTTTTTCATTTTTTATTGCATCTATTTGATTCTTCTGTCTTTTCTTCTTTATTAGTCTTGCTAGCAGTCTATCAATTTTGTTGATCTTTTCAAAAAACCAGCTCCTGAATTCATTAATTTTTTGAAGGGTGTTTTGTGTCTCTATTTCCTTCAGTTCTGCTCTGATTTTAGTTTTTTCTAGCCTTCTACTAGCTTTTGAATGTGTTTGCTCTTACTTTTCTAGTTCTTTTAATTGTGATGTTAGGGTGTCAATTTTGAATCTTTCCTGCTTTCTCTTGTGGGCATTTAGTGCTATAAATTTCCCTCTACACACTGCTTTGAATGTGTCCCAGAGATTCTGGTATGTTGTGTCTTTGTTCTCGTTGGTTTCAAAGAACGTCTTTATTTCTGCCTTCATTTCATTATGTACCCAGTAGTCATTCAGGAGCAGGTTGGTCAGTTTCCATGTAGTTGAGCGGTTTTGAGTGAGTTTCTTAATCCTGAGTTCTAGTTTGATTGCACTGTGGTCAGAGAGACAGTTTGTTATAATTTCTGTTCTTTTACATTTGCTGAGGAGAGCTTTACTTCCAACTATGTGGTCAATTTTGGAATAGGTGTGGTGTGGTGCTAAAAAAAAATGTATATTCTGTTGATTTGGGGTGGAGAGTTATTATAACACATATTCTATTCTGGGGGACAACCAATCTATTGCACTTTTCATTACCTGTTTTTCAATAACAACACCTAAGGAATTCAGGGTGTTTGGTGCTGGAGTCCTGGTTTAAATCCTTATCATTTGGATTACACAGCTGATCAGTGCTCTGACTTTTAATAGTTAGACTAACTCTGGAAACACCTAGCTGCTTTTAGACCAAGGTGCAAGGGTGGGTGGCTCTCCATTCTCAGCTCATTTCAATTCCTTATCTCAGGGAGAGGGCCATGCAGTCTTGTTGGATGTCGTAATTTTAAACCACTTGGATTAATATTCTCCTTTGCTTTAATGTTATACATCCCTGTGCATGTTCTTCAGTAATTGAAAGGGATATCAGGCAAATTTGATCTGTCTAGCTTTGACTTATGCTGTCCTTATCTTGGCCTTTGTGTCATTAAGAAAAAAATTGGTATTGATCTTGGACCATACCACTACATTGTGCTGCAATTTTTCTTCCTTGCTAGTGGAATATAAATCGATAAAAGGCAGCTGCTTTAGGCGAAGGCCAGATATGGTGCTGTCATTTATATATTGTAAATCCAATGATAGCTGATCCAATCAGTGCCTCTCCTGTTCCAAACTTGACATGATTGAATTGTCAATAAAAAAGATTTTACAGTAAGAGAAGGAAAGCTGACAGTGTAAATGTCTGAAAACCCAATGAAGCTCAATATAAAATAAAACAATGAGCTAGGATATCATTTTATAATTTCCAATGGGAAAAAAGTGTTTAGTGAATCACAGCTGAAATTGGGGGTGATCACAGGGAGGGGGAAGCAGGAATAAAAAGCTAGCTAACTTGCATTATAATTTTTGAGAAATTTGAAATGCAAACTTGCAGATGCAAATTTTAGGAATTATGCATTGTAGTCACTGAGTTGTTTATTTACAGAAATGGTTCAAATACTCTCCACCTCTTTCCTCCTCCATACACATATTTTTTAGTGATAATACCCAGTTGCTGGGGAGAAATAAGCATATCTTTCCCCAGGAGTCCTGCCGACTTCTAGTAAGTGGCTTGGGAACAGATCTTGTGGAACTTACCCTTGCATTCTTAAAGTCAATCAGTAGAGCACTAGTTTCATTTAAAAGATCCCTAGAAGGAGTCAGGTTTGTTTTTGTTTTTGTTTTTGTTTGAAGCTGCAGAACTTTCTCAGATATATACATCTTGCTTCACACATGGCCAACCAAACTTCCCTTAGGAAAACTAAAAAAACCAAAAAAGTTGTACGCCTTAAAACTTGAAGAACTCCTGCCAATTTTTCAAGAGACCTGATTTGTCTGTATGCAAATATAAAAGCATGGTACTTATTTGTATGTTGAGAAGCATATGACATTCCATAGGGAGAGACCAGGCTGTGAACTGATAAAGAGAATGCTGTTTCATTTAAAAGCAGACAGAGCCTTGTTTGCATGACGTTCTTGCCTCAGTAGTTGTTCTAAATGCATGGGACCTGATTAAGGGAGAATTAGCTTCTGAGAGATGCTTGGTTTCTGAATTTTCATCTTGAAAACCATATTCTGAGGTTGTTGGAGCATATTTTTGGAGACATCTTTAAATATAAATGAAATTCAGCATTATTCTCCTCCTTGTGGAGGTGGCACATTATACCACTGACCATCCTCCCTTTCCTTCTGTGATGTGCTCTTCTCCCAGGAAGCTTCTCCAATATTGCACTTTTTATTGTATTTGTTTATTTTTTGAGATGGGATCTCCTTCTGTCACCCAGGCTGCAGGGCATTGGTGCAATCATAGCTCACTGCAGCCTTTACCTCTTGGGCTCAAGCATTCCTCCCACCTCAGCCTTCCAGGTAGCTGGGACTACAGCTGAATGTGCCACTATGCCTGGCTAGTGAAAAAAAACTTTTTTATAAAGACCAGGTCTCACTTTGTCACCTAGGCTGGTCTCAAACTCCTGGCCTCAAAGGATCCTCCTGCCTTGGCCTCCCAAAGTGCTGGGGTGACAGGTGTGAGCAAGTGCACCTGACCTAATATTGCTCTTTTTTTGAAGCTTCTCAAAACTTGTTCTTGATGGCTTGTTCTTTGTCTCATTCAACCAACTTCTTTAATCTCTTGTCCTGACAGTGGAGTTCTTATAAAGCTCAATCAATTGCTCTCAATTTATTATCATGGCTACACTTTACTAAGTGCTTTTTACAAGCCAAAGACTGTGCTGTTCAAATTACATGTATTATTTCATTTAATGCTCACAGAATCTCTATAAAAATCAGAGAGAGGAAAAACAGGGCCAAGAATACTCTAGATTCTTGGTTAACACCCAATTTTACTGGACAGGGAAAAGAGTAGGAGCCAACAAAAGAAATGGAAAAGTAGTGATCAGAAAGGAAGGAGGGGAACCAGGAAGAGCAAGATCCTGGAAGTCAAGAGAAGTTCATGTGACACCCACCATGAACTACACTCTCCAATCTATATATCTCCATCTCAGCTTATTGCACATGCACTGTACTAAAGGTGCTGTAGGTGGGTTTGGGGCATCACTGACCCTCCAAAATGTGATGCAAAATTTCGTGCATCTACATGCATACGTTTTCTGGGGAATGAGTTCACAGGTTTAATTAGGGACCCATAAACAAAACAAAGGTATATCTTCAGGCTCATGCCTTCAGTTTTCCATTGCACAGCTTCCATTGTACCCCGAAAGTCGACATGTCTAAAACTTCATTTAACATCTATTTTTGTGTCACCTCGCTGCAAACTGGTTACTGATCTCACCTCTGCCCACTTTTTGCTAGTATAATACCATTATTCTCCTCCAAGCCATCCTCTGTTTTCCCCCATATATCTAGTACATGACCATTGCCTCTAGGATTTATCCCTCCTCTCTTCTTACTTTTTTCGCCACCTTCTCTTGGGACCTTTTCTTCTAGTGTGTAGACTTTTGAGGTTGTTCTTAGCCAGCATCCTTGCTTGCTAACCCTCTTTGTATTACAGTGATGCCAGACAAATCAGGTCTGTTGAAAATTTGGCAGGAGTTCTTCAAGTTTTAAGGGGTACAGCTTTTTTAGTTTTTTAATTTTCCTAAGGGAAGTTTTGTTGGCCATGTGTGAAGCAAGATGTATATATCTGAGAAAGTTCTGCAGCTTCTTACTTACAGCTTTTCCTTTCAAAACAAAACAAAACAAAACAAAAACAAACCTGACTCCTTCTAGGGATCTTTTAAATGAAACTGGTGCTCTACTGATTAACTTTAAGAATGCAAGGATAAGTTCTACAAGATCTGTTCCCAAGCCACTTACTAGAAGTCAGCAGGACTCCTGGGGAAAGATATGCTTATTTCTCCCCAGCAACTGGGTATTATCACTAAAAAATATGTGTATGGAGGAGGAAAGAGGTGGAGAGTATTTGAACCATTTCTGTAAATAAACAACTCAGTGACTAAGATGCATAATTCCTAAAATTTGCATCTGCAAATTTGCATTTCAGATTTCTCAAAAATTATAATGCAAGTTAGCTAGCTTTTTATTCCTGCTTCCCTCTCCCTGTGATCACCCCCAATTTCAGCTGTGATTCACTAAACACTTTTTTCCCATTGGAAATTATAAAATGATATCCTAGCTCATTGTTTTATTTTATATTGAGCTTCATTGGGTTTTCAGACATTTACACTGTCAGCTTTCCTTCTCTTACTGTAAAATCTTTTTTTATTGACAATTCAATCATGTCAAGTTTGGAACAGGAGAGGCACTGATTTGATCAGCTATCATTGGATTTACAATACATAATGCCACAAGAGTGGGTCAGGCGCGGTGGCTCACGCCTGTAATCCCAGCACTTTGGGAGGCCGAGGCAGGTGGATCACCTGAGGTCAGGAGTTCAAGACCAGCCTGACCAACATGGTGGAACCCCGTCTCTACTAAAAATACAAAGATTAGCTGGGCATGGTGGTGTATGCCTGTAATCCCAGCTACTTGGGAGGCTGAGGCAGGAGAATCTCTTGGTCCTGGGAGGCGGAGGTTGCAGTGAGCCAAGATCACGCCATTGCACTCCAGCCTGGGCAATAGAGTGAGACTCTATCTCAATAATAATAATAATAATAATAACAACAATAAAAATTAAAACAGCGTGAGCTCTCTAAGTCCCTTCCAACACTGACATCCTAGGATTTTGATCTCTGATTTTGACAGAATGTAGCATCTCAAGCAAGGCTTATAAGGGTTACATGCTGTCCTTAATTGAAACTGTTTGTCTCTCCTAGTGAGCAGACAAGCCTCAGTTTTCGGAAACCACATCAGCAGATTTCATTCCAGGGCGGGGAACTATTTCTGACAAGGAGCCCCGCAAAGTATGTGTGCTTCAGAGAAAAGGGAAAACTGAGTAAACAAATACTCCCTTTGCTGAAGGAGGATGTGGGTTGAAAATCATATTATAGAGGAGGTATCCTGGAGTGTCCTGAGTAACTAGCCAAAAATTTGATCTGGTTTCTCTTAGCATGGGGTAACTCACCATGCCAACTGACATATTTCTCCAGTGACCTCGACATCCGAAAATGTCCCCTGAAAGCACAGCTGTCTGTTCTCCATGCTTCAAGCCTCACTATTTGCCCTAATAGCCTGCAAGATGCCATTCTGCAGATGTTTCTTCGACATTTCTTAACACAAGGGCATATTAGGCTCCTTTACATTTCTGACATTTGTACGATTGAATCCCCTCCTGGAAATCCGGGGTTGCTTTTATATGATGCAGGCCATCCGTGCTTGAGAAGCTGGGGCCTTGCAGAGCAGCATCTTAATGCCGTTCACCCACCATTTCCACCAACTGCCCAAATCTGGGTCGACATTGAGTTACAATTTGCTTTCTCAGGATATTCTAGTGAGCAGAGTGGAAAGAAGAAGAATTGGCATGTCCTCCAGAATTTTAACTAACAAGAGGGCTATCTACTGATGGGTGCTTCGTGCACCACTAGCTCCAAACCTTCACTAATTATGCAAACTCATCAGGAATGTCACCTGATGTTCTTCCATTTAATGAGTGGTTGTGCACCACACTTCTTTCATTCTGCATCAGAATTATTGACATGATATTGACATTCAAGGGCAGGCTGGTTTTCTAATGCTTGCCAGAGAATCAAAGTTTTTTTATTTCCTAACTTTACCTATCCTTTCAGAAAACCTGAGAATGTCATTAATTCTTAATGCTGCATATAGTGTTTCCACCAATAATACTTTCCCCAGAGGTTAGTCTTCAGAGTACATAGGACAGGGTAATTAGGTCTATTGATCTTTGCTACAGCCAGTGTTATCGGAATGGTGATCAACTTTATAAGTAAGACGTGGATATTCATTTTAGCTAAGGAGCTATGACAGCTCTTGTTTCTTGGACATTCTTTGCCCTAACAGAAGCATGGCTAAGCAGCTATCAGGACATCCTGAAGAGCTGGAAGCCCTCTTTTGTAGGCCTAGTGTTAGGGGCCAGAATAGGTAGGCACTTGCTGTGCCAAGAAGGGGAAAAACTTCAACTTAAGTAGATTGGCCCATGGGGCAAGATTTGTAAAGTCAAAAACTCTGTCAGGAGCTCCCACCCCTGCCATTTAAATTGCCAAGTGGATTCTCTGAAAGAGAGTTTCTCAGGTAAAATGTTCAGCGTAGAACCCTTCTCAGGAGGCTTTTCTTTCACTTCACCAAGGCATAGAGTGGGGCAAGTAATAGCTTAGCTTGCAGCTGGAGAGAAGCCTTAAACAGGTAGCATTGACAATTGTACTGGAACCTAGATCATCATCTACCTAGACCTAGAGAGTCTGGGCACTGGGAAGGATTGTTTTCTGGATTGTCTGGTGTATAATTCCTAGAGTCAAAGGATTTGAGCTTTGCTGAGCCAGAGAGAGGCTCACAGGGAGCCAGGACACCTTGTGTTTATCACATTTAGTAGCCACCCTGAGCTCTTTTCTATTTGGATTCCCAAAGAGGGTTCATTTTAAGGAAACTGAGGCTCACATATTCAAACTTCGTAGATTTAGTTCTTTGGCTGGCCAGAATAGGGTGGGTGGAGGGGTTGGAGATTAAACTGTCAGGCAGGCATACAGCCAAGGAAGAAAGAGTCCAGTTACAAGAGAAACCTGAGTAGGGCCCTAGGCAGCAAGATCAATTCACAGTGAAGCCAGGAAGATCTGGACTGAGGTCTCCTTATTCCTCCTCACCTGTTTCCCCTCCCAGTTTTCTATAGGGCTTATGGAAATCATGGCTACTGCTTTCAGGACACATCTGTATATCTGTATACATAGCCTGAGTCAACTACAGTGACATCCAAACACATTCGAGTTTAAATTTTAACAGCAATTTGTTTCGCATGTGGCTTTGATATTTTAAAAGTAGATCCTTCTGACTAGAATGGTAAATGTTTTTGAGACTAGATCTGTCTGTCAGGCACCTCTTCACCAGAATATTTAAATATTTTCATATGATGAAGTCCTTTAGACCCATTTATATCAGTCTCCAGCTTGAAAAATAATTAAAATATTTAGGTTTTGATAAAGGTTCAATAAAATTTTGTCCAAATAACATGAATGTTTGTTGAAGTTTGGGACTACTTTATTAGTTTAAATATGGCCTTGGGTCTTCACAATAGTTTGCTGTAGCCCTTTTCAGTCCCAGAAAAAGAGGATATCAATTTTGCATCACTGTTTGCAACAAAATCTCCTTTCTTTATTTGGTTTTTAACTAATACTTTTTGTAGGACTTCTGTATTTTAACTAGGTCTAGATACTTGTCTAAGAATTTCTTTTAAGTAGCCCCCAGGTTAAAGAAGTTATTTAAGCCTGAGATTTTCAAGACAAGTTTAAACTAGCACCCTAACTCTGTGATTAGTCTGGTGGGAACTGTCTGTGGAGACCTGAGAGCAGATTTTGACCTGCATGAGCAGCTTTGTTGATTATGTGGCTTTAAAATGGCTAGTTTTCAGAATTAGACATTTTTCTCTCAGTTTAATTTATGCAAGTTGACCTACTGTGTGCAAATGATGTTTGATGACAAAAGAGAGTGAGTCACACTTAGGCAGCAACATCAGTGCCCATTAAGCAGAATATAAATAACTGTCTCTAGATATGCAATAGAGATTTAAAATGGTCCCATGGGAGCTGAATTACATAGGAGAGTTTCCTGTGCAATTATTCTGAAACAAACAGAAAACAAGCAAAAAAAAAAACCCACAAAAAACCAAAAGCCGAAAAACAAAAAACAAAACAAAACAAAAAAACAAAAAAACAGCCCCCACCAATTTCAGCTGGGACAGTCCTTATATCTCTTTAGCCAAACAGTTGAATCTCAACTATGTGCTCCCCTACTCAACCTTGTTTCTTATTTCACTGTTTGTACAGCTCCTTCCACCCACCTTCCCTCCTCCTTTTCTTCCTTCCTTAAGGAATGAAGCTCTGTAATTTTAAGTATGTTAGCTAGAGAGATGTAATTAACTAGAGCTGTATACCAAAGTACAAAACTTACATTTAGAAATGACTCACAGATAGAGTGACAATACAAATTATTGTCCAAACAAGGATACTTTTGAGAGTGAAAGGAAGTGCTAAAAATAACTAACAGGTTAGTTGCTCTACAAGGTATAAACCAAGCCTGTAGCAGGCTAATCAGGATGTATGGTCACCCTATTCACACAGATGATTAGGATGCTAAGGTGGAAGAGGCTTCAGAAAGCATCTAGTGCTCCCTCCTTTGGAAGAGGAAACGGAGACTGAACCAGTAATGCCTGGTTCTGATTTAGGTCTTCTATCTTCTAGGCCAGGCCTCTGTCTTTCTTTCTTTCTTTCTTTCTTTTTTTTTTTGAGACGGAGTCTTGCTCTGTCACCCGCCTCCCATGTTCATGCCATTCTCCTGCCTCAGCCACCCGAGTAGCTGGGACTACAGGTGCCCGCCAATATGCCTGGCTAGTTTTTTGTATTTTTAGTAGGGACGGGGTTTCACTATGTTAGCCTGGATGGTCTCAATCTCCTGACCTCGTGATCCACCCACCTTGGCCTCCCAAAGTGCTGGGATTACAGGCGTGAGCCACCGCACCCGGCCGCCAGGCCTCTTTCAACTACTTCCTGTGCCTCACTTCTCTACCAAGATGGAAGTACATTTAGCGTAGACTCACTTCATTTTTGTAGTTTTTTCCTCACTGTCCAATGAATAGCTTTTAGACATGAAACATTTCAGATGTCAGAATCCCAGGCTCCTCTTCCCTCCAAATCAGTGCTTCACAATTAAGCAACTACACTGATACTTGTAGAACTCCCGCTGTTAACTCATTTTTGGTCTTTCCCCCACTTTTCTGTAATTTAGGATGATGAATTCACAAAACCCAAGCCAATTAGATCTTATAGAAAGATTCAGATAATTTGGATTCAAAAATATTTTCCCTTTTAAAATTCAAAACCAGTGAATCCTTAATTGATTTCAAGGCAGACTTTGCAGACTAGCCATAGTGGTCATTTGCTAACCAACAAGGTTAGACAATGGAGTACAGTTTCTCCTTCGATAATGAACTTGAGCTTGTACTTCTGGGTGAGAGATGAGAATGAGTAAAACTCTCAGCTGTGACTGACTTATGTTTTGAAACTGAACAGAATGTAGCTGAAATAAAATGGCTGGAAACTGGTATTAAGTTTATAAATATAATGCTCACTGTCTCATATTTTTATTATCCTGTGTTTCTTCTTTCATCTCTGTTCACACACTAGGTTTGCTTGCCCTGGTGATAGACAGGCAGCATGATGATTCCCTCATTAATGAAAAGGATGGGTTCTGAAAACACACTTTGTTGTTAGAAACTTTATTACCAGTAGTAGAGATGACAGAGAAAACATACAGATGAGTTTTAGGACACAGGGAAACAAGGACTCATAGAATAAAAATACTGTCAGATCCTAATGGAAATATGGATGTGACTGATACAGGGCCCTTAATGTTGAGGTCAATATCTCACTCCCCTTTTATGTATAGCTCAATAATCATTTGTTGACTGAATAGCATTGCTAGATGCCGCCATTGATTCTGCAGGCCAATGTGAGTTCTTCCCTTCATTTGTCTAATGACTCAGAGCAGGAGGATGTTCTGTGGCCAGCAGTAACACTGTTGGTGGTTGTTTTACCAGAGACTGGAAATTGGATTACAAGGATCAACTAGGAGTCTGGGAAGCTGCAACAAGGATCAACTAGGAGGCTGGGAAGGATGAGAGGTGGAAGTATCTCTAGCTCTTTCTCACTGTCCTCCCTGCTTTTCTTCTTCCTAGTGGGTCCTTACAGTGAATTGATCACCCTGATACTTTTCCCCTCCCCTCCAAATAAACCTGGATGTCTAGGCAAACTAGACATTTGGCTTAACAAGTTATAAATTTTAACAAATGATATAAAAGGAATACCAACATAACTAACTTCATTGTAAGTGAACTTCCTAGGAAGTTTGCTAACTTCCTAGGAAGTTTGCTAACTTCCTAGGAAGTTTGCTAACTTCCTAGAAAGGAGGCATATAAAATTGCATAAATATAGCTGTGGATTGGTCAATTATTTTTTTCCCTGAGTCATTTCTTTCTGCACTCCTCGTATTCCTCTTGCACACTTTGTATAGTTGATGTTTTACTATTTGGCCCTTATTTTGGTTCACTTCTCCTTACTCACATATGCTTAACAGTTTTTTTCCATTGTCTGTCTCTTCTCCACACATTGATCTTATAACAAGGATATTAATAGGAAAAAGAGAATAACTTGAAAGATGGGTTAAAAACAACTTTTCTAATGCATTTGGAACATGGCTATGTCTATATATGTGTCTTGTCCTTGTATTTGAGAACACCTGAAACCAAAACTGTCTTTTTATTATGTATGAAATTTCATTTTGTGCATTATGCATTTTTTGTGGGGGAGGATGTACAAGAAACTGTAGGTGGTGGGATTATACATTTTCAAAGTTAGAACAGGTATTTGTTTGTTTTCTGGTTTTTTTTTTTAATACTCCTGTCTGGGCACTTTAAATACATTATCTCATTTAATTCTCACAAAAATCTCATGAAGATGTGGTATCTTGCTCATAGTCTCACAGCTAGTAAGTGGTAGAAGTGGAATTGGAAGGCAGATTTGTCTGGCTCCAAAGCTCCAGACTTTTTCCATGATACCATACTGCTTCAAAATGTGAATAATTCTGGGTCTTCTACTTCCTGATATTATAGCATATAAGGACCAGGCATATTTCCCCACTGAGCTCAGTGGGGAAATTATATTGAATTTCTTTATATCCCAAAGTCTGTTGAGTCGTTTTTCTATTTACAAAGCATTCTAAGCTTTGAGTTGTATTTTGGGATGGGATAACCCCGCATTTTGTTTCCCCAGGACATATGGAGTTCTTTGAAAAAACCAAACTGTCATTTGAGACTGAGAAGGAAAGGAAAGTCAGAGTGTGTTAAATTTCCCTTTGTCTCAAGGGCATGGTTTTCATTAAGTTCTTTGCCTTTTTTGTAGGGAACAACCCTGTGGGCCTGGGCGTATGTTTAATGTTTGCTTTTATGTGGACGTGGTCTTCTTCCTATTCTCAGGGTCCTGTCATGATTGCTTCATAATAGTGTACCCAAGTCATGGCAGTGTCATTGTAGTGCCTTAGCCTTTGGCATTTGGCCAGTATTGTTAACAGCATTGTCTTATGTTTATTCTGATGTTGCTTTGGTCCAGCAGAAATGCATGGGAGGCAGGGAAGCTGGAGATGACAGTGCACT
Organism: Symphalangus syndactylus; assembly: GCF_028878055.3. Lineage (NCBI taxonomy): Eukaryota > Metazoa > Chordata > Mammalia > Primates > Hylobatidae > Symphalangus > Symphalangus syndactylus. Next base: position 136,780,842 of record NC_072447.2, on the reverse strand, counting down.
AAAACAGTGGTTCTTCAACTTGATCTTCCTTCCGAATCCTCTGGAGGACTTGGTAAAACACAGATTTCTAGGCCTTACCCCATATTTTCTGATTTGGTAGGTCTAGGCTGAGGCCAAGCAATGTACATTTCTAACAGGCTCCCAGGTGATGCTGATGCTGCCGACCCAGAGACTGCTCTTTGAGGATCATGGCAGTAGAGAATGAAGGAAAATTATCTTTTCCACTTGATATTATTTTTTGCAGATTTGTACATCTCTTGAGCACAGTGCCTGGCCACATAATAAGTGCTCAATGCATGTCAGTGCTGCTTATTTTGGTGTGTATACAGTGATACTTATTCACTGTGCTTTTCCCTTTGCCAGCCCTTTCTAGTCTAGAAAGAGTTACCTGTGCAAGGGCACTTAACAGCCTTTGCCTGGTTTGGCAAACTCACCCTCTAGAGACTCATATTTATTTCTTTGTCTTATGCCTGTGATTCAGGCAGCTGTGTCAGGTTCATACCATTTTGTTCCCCCGGTGTGTTAGTCCATTTGTGTTACTATAAAGGAGTACCTGAGACTGAGTAATTTATAAAGAAAAGAGGTTTGTTTGCCTCTTAGATCTGCAGGTTATACAAGAAACATCTTGTCAGCATCTGCTTCTGGTGAGGACCTCAGGAAGCTTCCACTGGTGGAAGGTGAAGGAGAACAGGCATCATATGGTGAGAGGGGAAGGAAGAGAAGGGAGAGGGTGGTGCCAGGCTCTTTTCAACAATCAGCTCTCTCAAAAACTAATAGAGTGAGAACTCACTCATTACTGTGAGGATGGGATCAAGCCATTCGTGAGAGATCTACCCCCCATGACTCAAACACCTCCCACCAGGCCCCACCTCTAACACTGGGGATCCAATTTCAACATGAGATTTGGAGGGGATAAATATCCAAACTGTATAACCTGGTCTTGGTGATCTGAGAACATGCAGTAGGATGCTTTTTTTCACTTGTTTATCCTTTCCTGTAAGTGAACCCTCAGAATTCCTTTAAAATAGGCAATCTTGGCTGGGTGCGGTGGTTCACGCCTGTAATCCCAGCACTTTGGGAGGCTGAGGCGGATGGATCACGAGGTCAGGGGATCGAGACCATCCTGGCTAACATGGTGAAACCCCGTCTCTACTAAAAATACAAAAAATTAGCCAGGCGTGGTGGTGGGCACCTGTAGTCCCAGCTACTCGGGAGGCTGAGGCAGGAGAATGGTGTGAACCCAGGAGGCGGAGCTTGCAGTGAGCCAAGATTGCACCACTGCACTCCAGCCTGGGGGACAGAGCGAGACTCCATCTCAAAAAAAAAAAAAAAGAAAACGAATAAATAAATAAATTAATTAAAATAGGTGATCTCAATTTCAACAAATTGCCTATTATCTTGTTTTTTGAAATCGGCATAATTTACTGAGGTATAAACAAAAGCATAGAACAGGATGCTAAATCAAGACCAGTTTCTTCTTCAGGCTTGTGCAGCATACAACTTTCTAACTTAATTTGAAGACTGACTTAGAGTAACACGTCAAATGAAGAGTGTTCTGCTTTGGTCACTGTTCTGTTACCTTGGCTTTATCTTCACTCCCAAGATAGGCCCAAAGAATTCTAATTTAGAGATAAAATTTTAAGTTTTTTGTGATCTTATCACTTCCAATTACATCTGACGATGGTCTCTGTGTCTCTTTTCTGTCTGTGTCTTATTGCAAAAGCAGAGAGGGAAATGACATTATTATGGGTCTTGGTTTAACCATAACAATAACAATGAAAACAAGGTAGAAAACCTTGTACATTCTGCTCTTGTGTCATATAGCATAGAGCACCGTAGGTATTTTGCTAAGCTGTACAAGTGCCAGATAATTGCTCTTCAATGGCATGAAGTAATTTACTTTCCTTAATTCCAGGGGATCAGGTTTTGTATTTTCCACATATAACTGGCTACTAAATATAGTATACTCTTTCCCTGGGATATACTTCTTAAAATGTTAGGTTGCACCACATAAAATTGTTAATTTTCCTTTTTTCATCAGTGAAAATGGCTATTTGTTATGGTTCGATCAAATACTTTTAAACAATACAGTTTTTAAATGGAAATATAAAGTGATTCTTTAAGGTACTTGATGATGATGATGATAAGGATGATAAGGATAATAGCTAGCATTTATACAGGGCCTGCTATGTGCCATATACTTTGTATGTGATTCCTCATTAACTCATCTTAACAACCTTAGGAGGTAGGTACTGTTAATACTATTCATATCCTCTCTTCATAAAGGAAAACACTGAATCTTGGAGAGGTTAAGGAACTTGGTCAAAGTCATACACATTAATTAGCAAAGCTGAGATTCTAACCTAAGTCTAGCTGATTCCAAAGCTTGGGCTTTTTTCAACTGTATCACCATTGTCATGTTGTAATCGAGTATAGGGAATTGTGTATGGTAAGGCATAGGAGGCAGCATTCACTGGTGACCACATTCAAAGGAAAGCTCCCTTCCATTCAGCTCTAACTTCGGCATAGAACTTGACCTTATATTCCACTGTCCCTCAGTCCTAGGCTGCCCCTGCTCCCTTTTACTGGTTCAATTCCTTTTCTGAGGAATTCTGGAAGAGGGAGTTCCAGGACACAACCTTTGTTTTCTACCTAGTGTGAGATGGAGAGGAGGATAATTAGAGGGGTGGGGAGTGGGCTGGTGTAAATCCCTGTAGATAGTCCAGTTTGTGGCATTGCCATAACTTTCTGTTTGATTTTTGCCCACTTTATATATTTCTTTTTTATTTGCAAGACGAAATAATCAGATAATTAAACAAAGTCTACTACTTTACTTCTGTTCGCATATACTCAACACAACTCCGGGATGAATTTTGACCCAAATATGCCTGCTTCTGTGTAACCTGGTGAATAAGAAGTTTCTCTGAAAAATTGATGGTAGAATTTGCCTCTGATGGCACCAGCTATACTTTAATCAGGACCTATTTTAAATGGATACCATATAGTATCTAATGGTAATATTCCATCTCTGCATAGAGATAATATAGCATACCTATTAGATTTTTGTAAATAGAGCAGATATTTGCTAGGGCTCATTACTTTTATTTTTATTTATTTTTACTATTTTTTTTACCTCCATCACCACCACCACCACCTAGGATTCATTACTTATAAAAAAAAATATGTAGTTTGAAGAAAAATGGCAAATGCAGAGTGGTAAAGTTTTATAACATATTTTTGGTCAATTTTTAGAAATTGTTTTTAAAAGAAGAGGCATAAGGTAGGGATGTTGGAATTCTAGTTCATGGAAATGCAAGGGATCTTGACATGCTTCTTTTTGAAATATTATGTTAAGAAAAACAACTTGAAATTTAGACTTAAAGAAGGAACAGGTTGGAGAGTAAAAGAAATAAATTTAGTGTTTTGGCCTCGGTATATTTGAGATGCTTCTGAGACACCCTATGGGCTTGTCTGGAGCTCAAAAAAAAAAAGGTCAGGGCTGGGGAGAGATTGAGGAATCTTCCAAAGAGAGCAGAGATGATACCCTAGGATGGGATGAGTTAGTACAGATGTCTTGAAACGGTTAAAGATACAGATTCCTTGGGTCCTGCCTTTGGAGATTCTGATTCAGCACATCTGGAATGGGGCTCGGTCCCCCCCTCTTCCTTAACAAGCTCCCCAGGCCATTCCGATTTGCAGCCAGGTTAGCGCATTGGCTCATCTATCAACTCAGGTCTTGGCTGTTGCTTTGTTGCCTCTAAAGGGGATCATAAAATGTGAAAGATTCTTCTCCTGTTCTTTCAAAAGAGGGTAGTTTCCAAAACAAAGCAAATTTGAGAGATATATTTTGAGGAAATATTTGTGAAAACACCAGAAATAGTGGAGCCACTTCCCTTTCAATCTTCTGGGTTTGATTTGTTTGTCTGTTAAAAAAAGGGGGGGTGGTAATTATTTGTGTGTGTGTGTGTGTGTGTATTTATCTCAGACATTGAATGGGTCATTTTTTTCATATTTTCCAAAGTCACATAAATAATAATAATTTAAAAAATTCAGAGTGCTGGGCTAATTTTACTACATAAGTAGAATATACTTAGCAGCTATTAGTGGCTTCTACACTGAAATAGAACCCTGCAGATATGAAAATCATACCTGAAATTTGAGAAAAGTTGTTTTTGCACAGTAATATAGGGTAAATGATAACTCTGGTAGAAATAGCCTAAATGAAGTTCAATAAATGCTGGACACTATTTGAGGTTGACTTTTGGATTTTCTTGTAAGGGTTATCTCCAGATCTAAGTGTAAACTCAAATCGCTCCAGGCTTCCTGAATCAGACCTATTTTTCATTTGAGACAGATGGAACCATCAAGAATTTTTCCCCTTTAACGATGTCTTGGAAGAACACGGTGCCATTCCTTTCAGGTACATTTAAACCCAATCCAAGTAGTCAAATTGAAGAATGCAGAGAGCAATGGCTATTACAGGCCTCAAAGAGTCTGAATCCTTTGCAATGGCCATGAACCAGTCTTGCCTTTTCAGATGATCTATAAGCCTGGAATAGGACAGTTTTGGACCATGGCAGGGAACTTGGAAATGTTAGTTGGTCTAAATTCCTGGTTATGGAATTAAAACAAGTTGTATCTACTTTGCTTATTAACTTAATCCAGTAGTTTTGTTTTGGCTTAATCCTATTAGTGTCATATTTTACTTTTAGAATATCTTCCACTGTTGCCGGGTGCAGTGGCTCACGCCTGTAATCCCAGCACTTTGGGAGGCCAGGGCGGGTGGATCATGAGGTCAGGAGTTCAAGACCAGCCTGGCCAACATGGTGAAACCCCGTCTCTACTAAAAATACAAAAATTAACTGGGTGTGGTGGCGCATACCTGTAATCCCAGCTACTCAGGAGGCTGAGGTAGGAGAACTGCTTGAACCAGGACCCGGGAGGTGGAGGTTGCGATGAGCTGAGATCACGCCATTGCTCTCCAGCCTGGGCAACAAGAGTGAAACTCTGTCTAAAAAAAAAAAAAAAAAAAAAAAAAAAAATTCCTTCCACTGTAACCTTGCATTGTATTACACATCTCCAAGTCTTTTACTCATTCTCTCATTCTCTCTGCCGAGGTAGACAGATATTTCTATATCTGGAGCTGGACACAATCCCTATTTTCTGGGCAGGAATTCTCATTAGATGGGAAAACTGGGAAGACTTTGGAATGATCAGTCACTGGTGTGTGATGTATAGATTGTTTATATTGATAAAATGTTATTCTAGCATCATTTAGGGGGAAGTTCTCAGAACAGTTTTATATGTGTTATTCACTTCTAACTATAGCCCTGTGAGATAGGAAGGGTAGGACAAGGGTCCTTGACATTCAGCCTTCCTGTGGAATCAGGAAGAGGAGGAGTGATGGACAAGAGAATATATGTATATGGCTATGAAACAGTTTTGCAAATCTGCAGGCAGATGATCATCATTATGAGTTTTCTCACAGGGGAAAAATATTAAGCACAGTCTTGAGAACCACACAGTTTATACAAAACAGTTTGCAGGCTGGACTGAGTCACAGAGTTGGCTCTTAATATGTTGTTGTTGTTGTTGTTTTTTAATATAATGTCTCCTCCTAAAATGCTATTATTTTTTATGAACTGATGGGGGAGTGTGTGTGCATGTGCATACAATCTACAGTGCCTTGACTTTCCTCTCATGATAGAGGGCCTTTGCATTTAATACTGTGCTCATTTTATGTACCGTGTTTAAGATTAGAGTACATGATCCCATGAAATGATGCTTGTATCCAGACCTTCAAAAAAGTTAATTATTCATCTGCATGTTCTATTTGTATTGACTCTGATGTTGGGGAAGGAGTTATAAGGCTTGGAATTTATGATTAAGACTGTTAGAGTTTATAATTAAGTGTGCTGGGAATGGCGAACAGAAATGAAGAGGGCAGTAAGATTTTGTTTTTTTTCTTCCCCAGGCCCATTTTCTGTTTCTCAGTTGCATTTTCTCACTATCTTTAAACACATACACATGTGCATGTGCACACACACACACCACTAGATGGTTAGTTCACTCGTGTGCAATTAAACTTAGAATGCAGACTTCATGGAGACAACACATAAAAAACAAAAGCTTAAGAGACCTATTAGTGAAGTTCATTTGAGTGCCTGACGTATAAAGAATCTTTACAGCCTTGACAAAATGTATCTCTAAGTGTTCTTTGTTTAACTGAGATGTGCTAATACATGTCTTGTTGTATTTTAGTGTTCTTGACCTTTTAATTAAAATCCCTTGAAATGAAACCTTCAAGAGATGACATAGATTTAGTTGAATTTACCAAAGATTGGCATTTGTTAAGAATAATGGCAGTTTGGTTAACAGTTTTTTAAAAACACACTTGCTATTTCTTTCCATAGAGGAAGGGGAAGAAGTGATTTTTTCCTGCATGATTTTATAAAATGCGTTAGACTGCATAAGGCCTTATTGAATTCATAAGCAGGAAGATGCATGTATAAACACATGTTAGCAAGCATATCCTAATGAAAAATAGGACTGTGAACCTCCATTTACCAAGGTAGGGAAGGAAGTAAGCAACAGCGCCATTGCTTAAAATACTTTCCACTGAACCTGACCAAAAGTAGAAAATGTATTTCAAAGAGCATCTCTGACTGGGACCACCTGTCTATCTAATTTCTGTGGCTGTTTCAGATGGAAAGTTCTTGGTGGTAGACATTTCTCATTGAATAAAAAGAAACCCCCTTTGTGAACTCTGTTACCACAATTAATTTTCTTATAAGGTGTTCCTTACCAGAAAGTTTCAGAATTCATTGATCAATCCTGTGTTTCCTACTAACTTTGATTACTAGTGCTTGGATATCCTAATTCATTTACTGGGAGTGGGATTTTTGTTTATTCTGTTAGTTGCTTGTAAAGGAAGATGTCTTACATGAGTAGACTTCAAATCAAAGCAGCAGAGATAGTATCATTGCAGCTTAGAGTATTTGAACAAAAGACTTGCCTGTCTCATTAAATGGCTGTTTAATACTTTCCCTGGTGAAAGAGGTGGACCCCAATTTGATTTGGTAGTCTTCCTCACACACATTGGTTGTCTTCTTCCATGATGCATTTCAATCTAGTTGAACTCCAAACAGACTACTGGCACTGTTTTTTTCTCAAACTGGACTTTCCTAATGTATGCAGCTCTAATGGCTCTCTCTAAACAGTCTTTCCAGAATGTACTTAAGAACTTTTCTATTTTTGCTTTTTGAATTTGTAGCCCGCTGTATTACTTGCAAAGCCATTCACATGTGCTTTGTTTCTTTCGTTCTTTTAAAAATGACAACCAAAAGCGATTTCAGAAAAAAATGAGCCCAAACAGACTAGATTGACAGTACTCATCAAGTTACTACCCGTCTCCTGACACCATAATAACCATATTTCAGAGTTGTGCATGCTTGATTGTTACAACACAGTAGATGAAATCAGATTTAGAGTGGGGCTTGGAATTCTCTGCTCAAGTCCACAGAAATCTGAAAGCCCTAGTTTGTAATCTCTAATATCTGGTCTAGTCTGAAATTCACAAAATATTGCTTGCATGCATTACCACTTCCAGCTAATTTTTGTATTTTTTATAGAGACAATGTTTTACCATGTTGCCCAGGCTGGTTTCAAACATGTGGCCTCAAGTGATCCTGCTGCCTTGGCCTCCCAAAGTGCTGGGATTACAGGCGTGAGCCACCGTGCCCAGCCCAACTTCAGGATCGTGCAACCTGTGCAGTCACACAAAGCTCTGCACTCAGAAGGGCCCGGTGCTTGGTTTAATGTTCTGCCATTGTCACCTTTTAAAATTCTAAATATTTTTTGAATAAGGGGACCACATTTTTATTTTGCACGGGACCCTACAAGTAATGAAGGTGGTCCTGCTGTGTCCCATGCTACTTTAATGTGCTGACGTGAGGCAAAACACAAATGTCCACTACCCTTTCTAGTACCCTGTTGCCTTCTACATACCACCCCAGCTGTGTCCCAGTGAGGGAAACTTCAGATAGACTTATTCTTACCCACGTTTATAGGGCTTAATAGCTTTCCCTTCCAAGGACTATTTGCCTTCTAAAAGAAGATAGCAGGCAAACGGTGTAGTGCTCAAAGGAATGCATTTAAGGGTAGGTATTGAAAAATAAGTATTTATCACAATTATAGCAGCAACAGCAGCAACAACAACATTTGAACTGAGTGCTTACAAAGCTGCTTCTCACATATTATTCCACTGTCAAAGCACAAGGAGTCTGATGGTTTCTGTGTTGTATTCATAAAAGGTAAATCAACAAGTTAGATGGATGGGGTAACCTCCCTAAAACAAGCATGTTTATCCTGTGACCCATGGGAGACAAGTGCTTGTACTCAGTATCTAGCAGTGTCGGTATCTAGCAGTGTTGGTGGTGGCTGTACCCCATTCCTTCTTTCCTTGCTAGCATCAATTAAGGGGAACATTTTGAGTACTAAAGCATAAAAAGAAGGGGAGATTGTATCAGGCTGAGGGGTCCCATTCATCATGTGGGAAATTACTACATGGACCCATCTAAGACAGCTGACATGGACCTCTCTGTCATGAACACCATCATCACACCATCTGCCTGACCAGGTCCTCTTTTAATTATTTACACTCTGATCTTTTGGGGGAAGGAAAACTGGTTTGCTCTCTTATTTTAGATAGATAAGCTTAAAATGAAATATAAAATCTTAATGTGTTACTGAGCCCTAGTTGAATTTAAAATTGACCTTTTTTCACTTGTGTTAAAGAAGCATTGTAAGAAGCGATGTCTTGAAGTTTTGACAAACTTGCACTGTTGAGAAAAGAGTTATCAACTCGAGATTTTAGGAAACTTATTATAATTTTTCTTCAGAAAGAGAGCTTTTTTTTTTTTTCTTAACAGCTTTGGAGGGGGTATTGAAAGAAGGCTGAAGAGAAAGAGAAGAAATTAGATTTAACAATCATTTATGCACTTTATTTTTTATTTTCTAATTTTTTTTGAGACCGAGTCACCCTGTCATTCAGTCTGGAATGGCATGATCTTGGCTCACTGCAACTTTCGCCTCCTGGGTTCAAGCGATTCTCCTGCCTCAGCCTCCCAAGCGGCTGGGACTAGAGGCACATACCACCACGCTCAGCTAATTTTTTGTATTTTTAGTAGAGACAGGGTTTCGACATGTTGGCCAGGCTGGTCTCAAACTCCTGGCCTCAAGTGATCCGCCTGCCTTGGCCTCCGAAATTGCTGGAATTACCAGTGGAGCCACCGCACTTGGCCCATTTATCCACTTTAGAAACAAAACCTAATAATACACTTGTCCCCTAGTCTTTAAGGAATCTCAAGGGGGTAGAGCTGGTGATCAGGGAGAATTCCAGAGATGGATAATAGGAAGAAGTTGTAGTTTTGTGGGCACAACACCAGGTTCAAGCAAGCATGGCAGCATGTAATAAATATGGCAGAAGTCTAGTCATCCAATCACCTCTGGTCTTTCTATATACTGGGCATTGTGTTCTGTTCTATAGAAAAAAGATGAATAAAATAAGGTTTTTGTTCTTGAGTTCAAAGTCTAGGTGGGGAGATAGACATGTCCCCAGTTAGTACATCTGATTGCGGCTGAGACCACCGGACTGTGGTTAAGAGCCTGGATTCCTAATCCAAGGTTTGGGGGTAGGACTCTAACAGCAGCGGCAAGACAGTCCACAAGAGCCAGCGTTCTGGCCAAGAAACCAAGACAGGGACTCAGGCGAGATACAGTATCAAGACAGAGGCAGAACTGCTGGAATTGATTAAAGTATATAAATCACAAGGAATTACCAAAGACCCAGTTATTGCAACTGGGTACAATGTCAGAGCAGGACTAGAAGACTTGATGCTGAGGGCTGACTTGATGCTGAGGGCTGACTTGATGCTGAGGGGTGACTTGATGCTGAGCACTGTGTATCCTAGGAGCTTCCTCAGGTTAGGAGATTACCGTGAGCCTAGGTAGGGCTGGGGTACTATGGAGAGTAATAAGTAGGCCTCATCTGTAGTCATTCAAGAAAATAGTGGCAGTGAAGTTGAGTTAGTTTAACTGTAAAGGCAAAGCTAAAAAGTTCTATGATTTCTAGGAGACTAAAAAAAAGAAAAGGTTATTTCTGACACTTTATAAATCGCACCACTTAAGCTCTTGGTTAGTTTGGACCAATGTGTCCTCTAAAATCCTTATTTGAGTGGTGGGTCCCCAAGTAATTGAGGCAGAGGATGCTAGAGAAACCTCATCTAAATAAGCACAGAGCTGATCTATGGAAGCAGAGAATGTTCCAGACTTAGAGAAGGCTGCCTTTTAAGTAGTTTCTGTTTTGAGTCTCAGATAAGGTATACCCAATTTCTAATTACTGTGCTTTAACTGAAAGCCATTTGTCTTCTCCCAGTTCCTCCTTTCTTAGTGTTACTGTAGCCAGGGTCTAACTTGTCAGTACATTTCTCTTCAGGCACATTTAGGGATTTGTCATACATGGTAGAAAGTCATATTTTTCAACTGTGGTACTTTTAACTGTATCAGCATAGGGTTGATTTTGTACTTATACTTCGGCATACAGAAATGAATTTTCATTGATGTGTGTTGAAAATGGCTCTTATGCCGGGTGCGGTGGCTCATGCCTGTAATCCCAGCACTTTGGGAGGCCAAGGCGGGGCAGATCACGAGGTCAGGAGATTGAGACCATCCTGGCTAACACGGTGAAACTCCGTCTCTACTAAAAATACAAAAAAATTAGGCGGGCGTGGTGGCGGCGCCTGTAGTCCCAGCTACTCGGCAGGCTGAGGCAGGAGAATGGCATGAACCCGGGAGGCGGAGCTTGCAGTGAGCCGAGATCGCGCCACTGCACTCCAGCCCGGGCGACAGAGCGAGACTCTGTCTCAAAAAAAAAAAAAAAAAGAAAAGAAAAGAAAAAAGAAAATGGCTCTTATAGCCTTTTAAATTTAAAAGAGATACATCTAAATTAGTAAAATATTAAACTGTGAAAAATGACTGTAGTCACTGCCCATGAGGACTTTTGCTCCATGGAATATACTATATTGATGATGATTGTTTACTTGGAGACTCTTATGAGAGGGCCAGTCCACCATTTTTCATATTGTAGCAGTTCAGGGAAATAGAGTAGGATTCTAGTACATAATATGCTTTTCAAAAGCCTCAAGGTAATTTATATTACTTGTAACATAACCTTTAAAAAACAGATTTTGAGTCCATAGGTATTTAGATACATACACAAGATAGTAAAGTTGTTTTGCTGTTTATTTTTCTTTTGAAGATTTGAATGAAAAATTACACTTCACTGGGTGGTTTTCATGACAATCTATCTTATCGGACCTAAGCCAGGTTGTTGAGAATAGAAGCTGGAAATTTTCTCTTGTCTCACCCCACCTTGACCAGGCACTGCAACATGAATTTGGAATTGGGACCATGTGTGACCCTTATCCATTTATTTAATATCTAATCCTAGCAAAGCATAAGCAGACTCTCTGCCTTTGTAGTTTTTCATGGCTATGACCACTTTATGTGAATTACCACAAGGGGAAGACATGGTCCCTGACAGGCAGATAAAGGATAGTCTTTCCAAAGGACATTGTTCCTGAAAAATAGAATGGCTTTTTAAATGTTCCTTGTTTCTTTCTATTATATCAGTTGTTTCTGGTTGGAATAGCCATATGTGTCTTAGCAATTTAGTTTTCAAAAACATTCCATCATCCACACATCAGATTCTTTTCAGTTGGCATATCTTAGGCTGAGACCACCATTTTTGTTGATTGTTGATACATAGCTTGGTTCAGTGAAACAAATGCTTCTAAAAAGCCCCTTCTGTGTCAGGCTCTAAGGTAAATACAGAGACACAAAATGAGAAAGACACAGTCCCGACCCTCTAGCGGTTCATAGTCCAGTGGGGAAGACAAATGGACAGATATTTTCAACACATTTTGATAGACTCAGATAGAAGCATACAAAATGTGCCATTGGAGCCAATACAAAAACATAGTCTGTGACTAATAGAATCTATTTTTCCCCTTGCTACTCACTAAATAGATTTTTTAAAAATTCTCCCTTCAACTAGCATAGGAAGCCACTGACATCTTCAGCCATTTAGTAGCCAACCTGTTATCATAAGGAAGTGCATTTACAGTGGGGATTCTGTTGAGATCACGTGAGGGGGTTGTGAAGGCACGTTTACAACCCCAATTGATGTTAGTTACTTTTGGTTTCTCTCTTCCTCCCCATGGGGAAGAAACAGACAATGAGTAGAGACCAGAGGAGGAAAAAGAAGCACCGCAAAAAAGGAAGAGAACCTAAAAAGGCACAAATGGGGCCCCCCCACCCAAAGCCAAATGTGTGCCTTTGAGGCTAAAAAGGTGACTGACCCTGGTGTTAACGTTGTATATTTTCAATAAGCTATATTCAGCTGTCTACTCCTTGAATTTCTTCTTAGCAACTTAAACACAAACGAGGCCTCCTTTGTGCTCAGGGACATTCTCAAGCACTTACGTTCTTTCCCTGGAATTCACAGGCCCTGCTCTGTTCTGTGTTTTATTGCTCTCAGCTTATTTCCTGTTCTCTTGATTAAAAACTAAAGCCTCTGTAGACATGATAAGTTAAAAATGGAACAGACACCAAGCATTGCTTACTGGTGTCCACACCCTGGACCAGGTGAACTGAATGAATCCAGGGTAATTGGGATAAAAACACTATGGGATCAGCCTTTTGCACGTCTTGTTCAAAGGAAAAAAGACGTGCTTTAAAGGTCTTGCTTTTTCGAATTCTCTGTGAAATTATTTCGATAAGTTTGGAGCTGTTTATTTTTTCTCTCATTCTGTTGTCTCTTGTGCAGATGGAAGAGAAGCCTCCTATATTAGCTTGGTTTAAGTGATGCTAAAAGGGATACATTTGCCGGCACTATCAGGGGGCCCAACTGAAAATGATCACCTCTGACAGCACAAGATGGACCAGCTCTTTCTTTTCACCTCCTGAGGGTTTAAACACTCTCAACTTTTTTATTAACAGGAACTTGCAGGGACAAGCCTGCTAAGCTTATCTCGTTCCAAATGAACACTTTAATTCATCAAAAGCTTACAGTGAGGCTATGCAGGTTTATAGAAGAAATACCATACAAAAAGCTCTCAGAGGTCCAAGGCAGTGATCTGGTTCTGAAGCTAGAGATTGTTGGTTTTACACACAAATATATAGGCTATTAGAATTGTGAGCAGCTGTGCAGTTGTGGCCTGAGGGGTTGTGTGTAAGATTGGAGTTCATAAAAGGATGTCACCCAGGGTGCAGAGTTAGGATATTTCTGGGTTTGGTGACTTAGGAAAAAATATGAGGAAAATCTGTTTTGCTTTAAGGGTTGGAGTACACTTACTAAGAGCATCAGACCATTTATTTCACAAGGGGGTATTGTCAAACTTAAATGCATACATCACAGTAGCCAAAACCTATGCCATCACAATAAAAATTCATATTAAATGTTTTTGGATATTCATTAAGCCCTTAAATTTCTTAATACAAATTATATGCATATGCCCATACACATTAACTGTAATGGGTTTTTCTTGATATATTTTCTTGCACACCTTTAATACTATAGCAAGGTGTTCAATTTTTGGATTTAATTATACTCTTTTGAAAAACTCCCCAACTTATAATGTGTATAGTGTTTTAATTAAAATGCATTTCCACCAAGTCACAATGATAAATTTCTTGGAGCGGCAAATAAGCAACTTGTAATGTCAGCCTACTTTGATGCCAGGAGTTGGCTTTTTTTTTATTTTTATTTTTTTTGGTGTTAATTCAGGATAATCATAAACCAAAAGATTATCATTATAATTTTATTACATTACTCTAGTTAAAGAGAATACATCAAAAGGACGATTTCATTAGGCAGCCCTTTGCATAATGGCCTTTTGTTAGAAGGAAACGTGGCTCCCTCCCCTAGTGTGTATAGAACAACCCAGGACAATTCTGGCAGCTGGCCACGGAGTCCGTCTTGGCTCTGGCAAGAACAGATGGTTTTGGGGTCTGTTGTTCACATTTGATTTCCATGTTACAAATTTTGAATGAAGTCTTTACTAAACCCTTTGTCCTGCAGTCTGCAGCTCCTCACATCAGGGGGCAGTTAGGCGCCGGTCCTGACATGCCAATTTGACACCATTTAGCCAGAACTTGGATTCCCCTTACTTCTGGCCCTCTGCTGGATGGAAGCAGTAAGTGTGGGTATACCGCCCTCTGGTGTCCAGTTCGGAGAGGTGACGAAAGCTGGAGTTTTGAACTCCAGGAACTTAGGGGGAAACAGATGCCTGAGCCCTCTCTCTGGTACTTGGGAGCAGCTATGGAGGTGCCTGTTTGAATGCCAAATCCTTATCAGAAAAGGACCCAAGGTGTGAATGCCATGGTCCATAGTCTTTCAACTCAGGGAAGGATCTTGGGGCTTATCCATTTTACCACCTTCCTTGTCTCATTCTATACCCATTTATTGAGCATCTACTATGTTTGCAATTTTTAATTCAACAGATATTTATTCACACCTACTATGTGCTAGGCACTGTGTCCTGAAGCAAAGAATATAACAGTGAAAAAGATGTACAAAAATGCTCGTCTTAGTGGAACTTCCATTCATTTTGGGGTGGGGGTGGTGAAAGGCGAGGGAATAGCAAACAAGAAAATAAATAAATGAGGCAAATTTAAATCTATGGTAAGTACTATGAAGAAAAAGTAACAGCACTTTGGGAGGCTGGGGTGGGTGGATCCCTTGAGGCCAGGAGTTTGAGACCAGCCTGGCCAACATGACAAAACCATGTCTACTAAAAATACAAAAATTAACCAGACATGGTGGCACATGTCTGTAGTCCCAGCTACTCAGGAGGCTGAGTTGGCAGAATCACTTGAATGTGGCAGGCAGAGGCTGCAGTGGGCCGAGATTGTGCCACTGCATTCCAGCCTGGGTAACAGAGCCAGACTATGTCAAAAAAAAAAAAGAAAGAAAGAAAGGAAAGAGAGAGGGAGGGAGGGAGGAAGGAAGGAAGGAAGGAAGGAAGGAAGGAAAAGAAAAAGGAAAAAGGAAAGCAGGGTGGAGTTAGAGAGAGATGCAGGTGGGGTGACATTTTAGATAGGGTGGTAAGGATAAGCTTCTGAGTGAGGTGAAGGAACAGCCATTTAGAATGTGTTTAGGTCAGGAAAACCGAGGTCAGGAAAAGGGGAGAGACATACCTCAAGTCTCATAGCTCTTTGATAGTAGAAGTAGGACTAGAATGCACACTCCCTGATTCCAAAGCCAATGTTCTTACCTCTGAGTTGCATCTAAGTAAGATAACAGAAAAAGATAATTATTGAGCTGCTTCTATGTATCAGGAAACAGCTAGACCCTGGGTCAGCAGGGGCCACACAAACACGAATGATGGTGAGTTCCCTGTTTTAAAGGAGCTTAATGTCTAAATGCATGTGCCTGGCAGGTATCTTTTGCCCAGAAAGTCAGCATCTACCTGCACTAATGGCACTCTATTGCTCAAATATGGCATTGCAGACCTGTGGCGTCTGGGACTAGCCAGTTGAGTGTTAGATACCCTGTGTGCTAAGGGATGAGTTTCCGGGGAAGCTGCGGCATCAGGTCACTTGCTGTCCCCTCAACCACTGCCCCAGCAGAGTCGCTGCTCCTTATAATCTCCTGGACTCTGTACTGGCCATGGGGAGAGGCTATCTTGGCTTGTTTTGAAAGAAGTCAAGTCAGGATGACTCTGTGGTGAGAAGGTCTCTTTTATTCACAAAGTGGTGGTGGTGATGCTCAAAGGTAATCAGGTTCAGAGACAGGGTCAAAGCACTAATGAAATGGAACCCTCATCCACATGGTAGACCAGTCACTTAGGACAGACTGGGGAGATGCTGCCTTTGTTGAACCCTGCCACACCCACACCGTCTTTCATGCCCTTGGCTCCCCCAGCTTTGATTACCCAACTCCCATTCCTTTCATGGAGTGATTTATACTGTGCTCAGGATCTTTCTTCAGAAGAAATAACTGCCTGTCCTCATTTTTTTTAACATAATGTTTCAGAGATTGGATGGGAGAATTTCTCTAGTTGACCTTCACAGCCTGATTTTCATCTTTCTAAAATCTGTTATCATATGTAGATATGGTGTTATATCTGACAGCCTAATTGTGGACAGGCCTTTTAACAAACACACCAGTAGGCTGCACAGGGGTAGAGTGGGTAACTGGTTTAGCATTTATTTACCTCCGATTTTTCTACAACTGAAGAGAATTTTTTAAGTCAGCATTTTTGGAGTAAGGAACTTTGCAGCAGAAAATATATTCTTTTGAAAGATATGTATATTTCATCTGCTACAATAAAATACCCTTTTCGGTCTCCCCCCAACACAGAAAATGATGCATGTGACAATCAAAAAACGAGAGTTTGAAATGAAATATGATGAATATAATCTGAGGTCAACTTTTAGGATGGTCTGTGTGAATGTCATCAATCTCCAGAGGAAATGATCACCTCCTCTTCCCAGAGAGAGAAATGTTCCAAGGGGTGGGTGGGAGGGGGAGAAATTCTTCCTTTACCTCTGGTGCTTGCCAATTGCCAGAATTTCTTTGCTACATATTCGTCTTTCTCTGGGCCTTCAAATTGTTTCTCATTCTCTCTCCTTCGTCCTCTCACTCTTTCTCTTTCTCACTCGTAAATCAGCCAGTCTGTCTTTTTTTTTTTCCTTTTTTGGCTGATATCCATTTCTTCCATGTCATCCAGCCAATTGACTCCTCATTTATCTGTTAACAACTAATTGTGCACTGATTACCCTAGCCTTCTCCCAGCTTTGGCTGGGGAGGAACCTGCAATTCACTGACCTCATTTCATTGCATATCTGGCATCAGCACTGTTTTAGAAATAAGTGATAGCCTTGGGGAGCTAAAAGAAAGAAAAAAAAACAGTAGTTAAGCGGGAGTTCCCCAAGTTTTTAGCTAACTGAGAATTTTGCCCTTTTGGAAATCCTTCCACTAAGTGCTCTCTGCTCTCGTTTACCACTTTATTTGGCAAAGTTGAAAGATAGCAAAATGATCCATTTGTGAGGAGTTTAAACTGATAATAGATAATAGCTTATATTTGCACAGTACTTTAAAAGCATTTTTGTATTTGTCTCCTTTTTCTCCTGTAACAACCCTGGGAGGGATATGGGATCATCCCTGTTTGCTGGTGAGGCAGCAAAATGTAGTTGAAAGCATTGCAGACTCAGAATCAGAAAACCTGGCCTCTTTTAGTCGTCCATAGAGGTGACAGGTGTCCCCTGGAGATCCTGGAAGTAGGTTGTTCCATGACAATTAAACTTAAGCAAGAGGCAGTAGATCAACGCAGAGAGCTGTCTCTGGAAGGTATTAATATAAGTTAAAGTAGTGATGTGTCAATGAGAATGGAGACTGGAGAGAGCAACAGAGCTCACATTGAAGGGCCTGTCCAGTTCTGTCTGAAGGTATGGATGTCTAATAGTTCTTTACATTACAAAGACTTGATGCCATTGCACATATAGATGATTTAACTAACTCACTGGGTAATGCTTCCAGGTTTGCCAACCAACCTTCTGATTATAATTCATCTTTTCATGTAACTTGTCTATTGGAGGGAGAGTGTGGCCAGAGAATATGTGAATCTAGTCCTCTTAGTAGTAATATTTAATACCTCAAATGAATACTTTGGTACTCTGGTTGCATATGACCGTCTCTTGAGAACTTACTTAGCATGAGTCAGATGAATACTGGGACACTGTCAAAATCAAATTTCCTGGTGGGCAAAACTGAGGACCAAATTACAGACTATAGAAAATTTATCAAAGGGAAGCCTCCCCTGTGAAGCCTCATAGTGGCTGCCTGGTCTGTCAGCCTTCCTTGGTGATATCCTTCATTATCATCACATATATGTCCTTTTGAACCTCCAAGGATTCCTGCTTTCATAGGCTACGTAACCTTGGGCAACTCAGTTCTCCTCTCTGAGCCTCAGTGTCTGCATGCTTAGAGCGCTTTGGAAACTATCCAAAAGTAAGGTGGTAATATTCTGAAGAAAGGGAAGAAGAAACAAAGAAGAGGAGGAAAAGGAGGAGGGGGGGGAGGAGGAGGGGGAGATGAGAAGGAGAGGTTTGGCATCAAAAGCAATTTGCCCAACACCATATATATAGCTGATGGTAGCCAAAAGTAGCGTGGCAACCATCACTGTATTTTTTTCTACCAATGGAGATATGGAGGGCTGAGAAGCGGTGATCTTGTGAGATGGGGATAGGAAGGCAAGAAAGGGGCAACCTCTTGAATAGGTAAGGGGTGTGTGGCTGTCATGTCAGAGGTGAAACAGTGAGGCTGAACTCTACCTGGGAAGAAAGGATTGATCATAGATCACTGGAGAATCCATAATAGTGAGAAAGCATCTAATCCCACAACTGGATCTTTTGGTGCTTTCTTAAGGGATCCCACAAATAGCTCTTTAAGCTCAAGTTTTTATATCTCTCCACCTTCTAGGTCTTTTCCTAGAGCCCAGGAGCAGAGTTTTCACCTGAAATTTTTGTTATATCCTCTGTCTGGTGGCTAGGTCTCTTTACCTAGGAAGCTGGATAAGGGGAGTTTATTATGAAGTTAATGACATTTATTTGGACCACTGCAGATATTTCTGTATCATATATATACACATATATATATGTATAATCATATGATATCTTTATATTATGTATTACGTATATGTATATATCATAAAACATCTTTGAGGGTACACACATATTCATCTTTAATCCCCAGGGGCTAACTCAGTGCCTGGCAATAATGTTAAGGAAAGCCTTAATCACTGAGCTATTATTGAATGAAGTTTTCTTTGAGAGTGGTTTTGTCCCATCTTCTTCATTCCAAGTCCTGATGATGATGAGAGTAGAACAGAGAGAGTAGCCAAGTGTATTGTAATTGAACTATGGGATGCTCAGAAAAGTAGATCATGTGGGTCCACTTTCACATTTTACAGGTGTGGACACGGAAGACCAGGGGATTAAAGCCACATCTCAAGGTTGTACAGTTAAGGGCAGAGGTGGGGCCAGAAGCTAAATCAGTTGATGAATAATTAGAATAGAACAGAACAGAGCAGAACAGAACAGAATAGAAGGAAGTGAGCAGACGACTGACTTCACCTCTACTTGGTAACAGCCTGGGGCCCCTGGGAGACCTGCCACTTTCTGTTTAGTCCATTCTATTCAAAACTTCTTTGTGTTGGAGGGAAAGGGCTAGTTGAATTCCTAGGGGTTCTTCACTACTTGTTCAGTGTTCCTCCTTTCTAGAACCAACGCCTGATTGCTAGAAGTAAAGACCTCCTACGACAATGGGGAAAAAAATCCTAAAAGTTAATCATTGCTTCATATAATCATGGGCCTTGGCATAGGCCCCCCAGAACCTAACTAGCATCCAGGACTGTTTCCTTTAGATGGCTGTTGCTAATGAGCGAGAGGGAAAAAATATACCTTCCGATATCAGGTTAATGATAAACAATTGTGTCAGACTCCTCATTCCTTTGCCATTGATAAATGTTAGAGGCTCTAATCTGCTCTTTCTGGATATGATTTCTTGAGGCTTGAATAGTATCATGGACCAGGGATTAGAGTGGCCCAAGTTTTTTAAGATTTAGGAAATCCTATAGAAATAGAATTGTGTTGAGAACCTATTGCTTTGTGATTATTTTCTATTACTATAAATAGTATTAAGTGTCATGTTATTATCCATCAAACCTAAGAAAGGAATGAAATACCCACAGAAACCTGTGATAATTTCCTTGTTTTTGTTCACCTACCAGACCAACTATGTGTGCAGTTATAAAATACTTGACTTTGAACTTTTTATTAGGGAAGATAGATGTTTGACTGTGTTGCAGAATTTTGCTCCTTAGTTCAGTTAAAAATCTGGGTTCTTGTCACATGACCAGGAAAATTTAGGCACGCAGACACATTGAAGGGTGAGTAGATCAGGATTTTATTGGGTGAAAAGGAAAAAAAAAGAAAAAAAAATACTCAGCAAAATGAGATGGAGTCCTGCTAACAGGCCCCCGACCTCACAGATCAAATCCCAGGCCACCACACAGGAACTGAAGAAGCCAGGCTCTTCCCCTGCATAAGCTACAATTCCCCATGGCTCCACTCACTTCTCCCAGTGCGTATGTCAGGCTCCAGTCTGCTGTGGGCATGCCCAGACAAGCCCTGGGCAAGTTCCCTCATCTGCACAAAAGCATCTAATATACACTTGTGGGGCAGGTCAGAGATTCTCCGGGGACCCCTTTTTATCCGCCTAGGCATTTGGCTATCTCAATTGTGTTTAAAAACCCTATCTAGGTTCTTTCTTTCTTCTTTTCTTTTCTTTTCTTTCGACGGAGTTTCACTCTTGTCACCCAGGCTGGAGTGCAATGGTGCTATCTCGGCTCACTGCAACCTCCGCCTCCTGGATTCAAGCACTTCTCCTGCCTCGGCCTCCTGAGTAGCTGGGATTACAGGCGCCTGCCACCACGCCCAGCTAATTTTTTTCGTATTTTTAGTAGAGATAGGTTTCGCCATGTTGGCCAGGCTGGTCTCGAACTCCCGACCTCAGGTGATCCACCCACCTCGGCCTCCCAATGTGTTGGGATTACAGGCGTGAGCCACTGCACCCAGCCTCACTTTATAAAATATATATTCTTTATTTTGACAGGATTATGTTTAAGGTAGCTTTTGATGAGAGACATTTATCTTTTCTAGATCTTTTGTCTCTGGTGATTTGTTGTAAATTTTTATAAATCAAAGGTCTTATTGATCTATAGGTTTTATATTATACTGTGCATGAATAGCTATTGCTCTATTACTGAAGAAACTGCCATATAGTCAGGGTAAAACATTGATTTTCATGGACTGTAGTATTCTTTGCAGAAACAATACGTTGAACTTTAATTTCCTGAGAATGTCAACTTGCCTTGCCCGTCAAGAAATTAATCTGTGGCTAGAGCTTACTGATATAGCAGTCTCACCTACTTGATTAGACATCATGTCATTTTATTACATCGATATCTTTCAGAGGCATTGCCAATACTTGTATTCAGAATCCCATCTTTCCTTTTGATGAGGTGCACTTAGCTCCAATAAGTAAGCAATGAGTAAGTGCAAAAACCAGTACCTGGCACACAATAGGCATTCAAGTTTAGATATAATTTGTTGAGATCTTACTAATGCCTGGCATAGTACCAAGCTATTTATCTGTATCTATATTTATATTAGTACCTGTCTGTCTATCTACCTACTTATCTGTCTCTCATTTAGTCCTCAAAATCCTGTGAGATAGGTACTATCATTTCCCTTTTACAGGTGAGAAACTGAGGCTGAGAGGTCATATAACTTCCCCATAGTCACACACACCATAACCTGCAAAAAGTAGTAGAGCTAGGGCTTGGAACCTGGTTTACCTGACACTCTAGTCTACTCAGGTATACTGCTTTTCACAAACAGTCTGGAACTGGCTTTGAGATACTCAGATCTGCCCTGCTTCTGACAAACAGCAAAGAAGACCCCTCACTTCCCCAACCAAAAGAGAAAGAGAGAATCAGACCTGGGGTAAAAGTCTGTGCTCAAGCAGTGCTATCTGTCAGCAGCTATATACATCCACAAGTAAAGCCCCCTAAGGAAGTTTCTTCCCAGAAAGTTCCCATCCTGGTTTATTCAAAGACCTGAATTTTAAGTGGGACCACCTCAGCATTTCTACTGATCTGTTTCCTGCAGGGGGTAAAAAACACACACACAAATAAATAAAAAACAAAACCCTATGCAAAAAGAAGTGACTGTCCAGAATAGGCAAATCCATAGAGAAGGAAAGGAGAGTAGTGGTTGCCTAGGGCCGGGGGGAGGAAAGAGGAAATGGAGAGTGACTGTTAACTGTACACAGGCCTTCTTTTGGAAGTGATGAAAATGTTCTGGAATCAGATGGTGGTGATGGTTGCACATCTTTGTGAATATGTCAAAACCAATGAATTGGACACTTTAAAGGAGTGAATTTTATGATATACAAATTATATGTCAGTTTTTAAAGAAATGAATGATCATGCCCCTCTTCTAACAATGGCAATTTCCTTACATTCTCTGTGTTACAAACAGTCTGCTGTTAAAGGGGAGCGGTCCTAGAAATGGAATGTCTGCTTAAAGCGTCCATGTCCTTGGGGGTTCGTAGTGCTCTGGGATGCCATTTGTGGCCTATGACCTTTGACTAAAGAACAGTGGTAACTTTGAAATCAGCTCTGCCGAGGAGCTGGTCAGTGTGGGCTCCTAGATTCCAGAGGGGATTTTCAATTCCCTGATTACAAATTTCCTAGGAAAGTAGGAGACCCAGTTTGGGTTTCTGCCTCCCTGCATGATACTCAGGTAAAGGCTGGGGTTTTTCCCCTTTAGGAGAAATGTGAATAGTTAAAGTGTAACTTCTGCAAATAACTTGATTTATCTTGAAGTGCAGCAATTTGCCACACGTGCGTTTTTCAGAAAGCACTAATCAATTCCAGGTCAGAATCATTTAAAGCGCCCCACAAATTGATAGTGAGGTCTTAAAAAGGCACAGCAGCTTTGGAACGTTAAATTTACTTGCTGTAAATTTGGAATAAGAACATAAAGAATCACTTTCCAGCAAGATGATGAAAATTCATCATGTTCATTATGTGTTTCTTTAGAAGCACACTACATTAATTTTCCAGCTCAACTAAGTGGAGGAAGTAAGGTTTCTCGTTACTAAAGAGTTGCTCTGATGTTTAGAGAGGCGGTCCAGTTTCATTAATGAATCCAATCTGGTCTGACTTGAGATACTGTTTAATGTGTCCCCAAAACTCGAATATGGATAAGTGTCATACAAACCAACATCAGGTTTTCTCCTTTTAAAACAATGGCCAGAAGGTATTTATAAAACTTAGTTTTGTTTTCCAAGGATTCAAATGCAATAGCTTGCATTCAGCTCTTGATTTTTTCATGTTAATGAGGGAGAGCAATGGTATGGCTCCTCTGAAAATAGTGTCTCTTTGCATTTGACTCTGAAGGATGTGTCAGAATGAAAGAAAGGAAAATAAGTCCCACTGGTCAGCACCTGCTCCTGGAAGCCCTCTTCAGACATTTGTCCCACTCTAGGGCATGCTGGAGAATGGTAACATCACCTCTCAGCCCAAAGGGGCTTTTGCTAGCTAGGGGGAAAGCAAAAAGTGTCTTCCTGTTTAAAAGCCTTCTTGCTCAGCTGCAGGCCAGCATGGAGAAGTGAAAGGAGAAGCAAGGCAATCAAGTGCGTCACCATCAAGTGTCCTGTCACCTACTTTGTTTAACTTGGCTAATAAGAACATGAAAGCAAGGTCGTTTGCCCGAGGATACCTGAGATATACAGGCCCATCTTTCTAGGCCCTGTAAAACACACTTTCCATCTCATCTTAAAGAACCTCAAAAAGCTTTGCAAACTACACGGTGGTCTAGAATTGCTTGACACCTCCTGAAATGCAACCTATGTTGTGACTGGTAGCGGCTGTTAAATAGCTCCTAGAAACTCTGCCCAGAAGTTCAGATGAGGGATGGGGAGGTAGTACTTTGGGTTGTTGTGGTTCCAGCACCTCCAGGCCTTGGATCCCTAGCTCTCTGTTTGGCCTCTATCTGCTTGGGCTCTCCTGACCAAGCTGAGTTCTAGGACACCTGAACCTTGGACATCTTTTTTGGCCTGATATCTGTTGTGATCACACATCCCTCTCTGTCCACCCCCTGCCTACTGACCCCTTGACATCTACCCAACTCTGCTGGCCTAATGAGCTCTCAGAATTGGCCCCTGCTAACCTGTCTTCTTGCTGCCTGAGTCAAAAGCTTTGGCAGCCTGTTTGCATAGATGTAATACCTATTCTTGTGGCAGATCTCTATCTGTAACCATGGGAACTAGGCACAGACATTTATATGATAAGCATCCAGTCTAAATCTCTGGTCATCTCTTGTTTGTCAATGCTAGTGGAGAGGAGTAGAGACATAGGTAATCTGATAGAGTGGGTGATCCAAAATTCATTTGTACTTGAAGTTGAAATGGACATACACACTTCATCAGGCAGCCATATATAAAGAGACTGCTCTGAGTCTGGTTCTGACTTCTGTTTTATAGTAAGGTGCTAGGAACAGAGAAGGAAGGGGACATGGGAAAAATGAAAAGAGCAAGAGGAAGGGAAAAAGGACAGAAAGGGGATGGAAATATAGAATAGGAAATGTGAAGAGACACACTGAGACGTGAGTGCTTCTTTGAGTTAAAACAGGTGGAGTGCTGAGTGCTTCCAAAGGTAACTGGCTTGCTCTGTTGGCCTTGTCTTTTCCTCGTGTTCCGTAAAAGCTAACCTCAGATTTACATTTCTATCACAGAGTTTCAGGCTTGATTACTCTAACAAGTGCTTCTCAGATAGTCACCTTTCTATTATGCTTTCTGTAGAGATGAAATTTAGCAACTGATAATAATTACAGTGAAAGTCTCAGTCCCCAGCAGAGAATGTGAGTTTGCAGGGTAGTCACAAATGATGTTGCTTTGGTGCTGGGCCAGGGATTTAGGGTTAGCACTCTGTCTCCCACAGAGGAGATGGAAGGGAATGCCTGGGATCTTCAATAAGTAGATTCCCTCTGGTAGCATTCAGAGCTGTTACTTCTCAGAGCAATTGCTAGTTTGGGAATGGGCTCTCTGATGAGTCACTGTGGTCTGCATGATTTGTAGAGGTCTTTGCAAATGGCAGTGCTTCCAATCCAAAAGAAGTTATGAATTTCTGTCCTTAGAAGTGCTGGGAAGATTAAAGCCCCAGGAACCCAAAATAAGCTGTTGAGGGCATAATAGAGATTGGATTTCACACCAGATAGTAAGTTTCTTCAGGAAAGGAATCATGCCCAATTCTCTTTCAGGTTCCTGACACCCTTAGTACGGTGTCTGGCACAGAGCGGGCACTCACTGAACACAGGAGTAGAGGCTAAACAAGGAAGAGTAGGAGTGGAGACTAAAGGGTAGCTTTGGCCATTGCAACTGCAGACCTTGTGCAGTTCCCTGACTTCCAATTTGCCTCTTCCCCACCTTCCCACTAGGCATGCTTACACCTAGTTTCTGCTTCATCAGCCTTGTCCAAGGCTTTCAGGAAAAGAAGTCTGCTCTAATGTACCCCTTCTGCCAAACTATCTGGAGTTCACCTTTGCAAAGGGAAGTCAATCCATGAAGATAGTGTTGCAAGTTGTTTTCTCAGTTTGTAGAAAAAGTGCTTTATTGGTCTTCTGACAGACTGGCCTTAAAGTCATTCCATAGAGTCTCCAGTTGCTGCATTTTGAGCCCCGACACCTGGCTCAGCTCTAGCCTCTGTTATCCTGGCTGTGTAGCCTGCCAGCTGTGACAGTCATCATATGGCCTGGTCTCTCACTCTTCCTGCCTCAGGATTGACTAATGTGGCAGAAAAACACTCCCATTACATTTTTGTGGATGAGGCAGACAAGTGGATTTACTTTTGAAGTGAAGGAAATGAGACTGAGATTTCCTTCTAGCGTGTGTTGCCGGAGAACTCTTCATCAGTGAGGCAGTTGGGAAAGAAAATATAGAGCTACCTTTATAGATACAGAGGATCGAGTCAGAGAGAAAAATAATAAAAGAAATACAGAATTTAAAAGAAACAAAATGCAAGGGTCTAATAGGGGAGGAAATACAATATCCTACGTACTGAGAACATCATTTCTGAAATAATTTTCAATAAGTCGGTGAAAGCAGTGCAATTCCACAAGGCTTGGGATATGAGAAAAATAAAATAAATATATTTGGAATAAGCCATCATGGAGAAAGGTCTCTGATGAGTTGCTATTCACTCTGACCAGACTATAATGATACTAAACAGAAATCCTTTGGCACCTCCTATTTGCAAGTTTTTATTGAGGTACTCAAGATCATCATTCTCTTTCCCTTTGGGATAACAGCATCCCAAGCAGACTGTACAGGGTTTGATCCAGGAGGTGATGTTGCCCATTGATCTCCTTTTACACTACTAGCAATAGAGCCTGCTTCATTCCTAAGCTAGGCACCACATTTCTGAAGGGTGGCTGTCACTGAGACTGCAGGTCCAGCCCTGTGAAAGCAAGTTGATAGGTAATTATATGTTCCCATGAATTACTTTCAGAACTGGGTAATTATTGTGAAACTGACCAGCTGGAACTCACAATTAGCTCAGGTCCAGGCTTCCCAGGCCACCAGTCATTACCTTTGAGTCAGGGTAATCTGGGACACAAATCGTTTAATGTTATAAGACAGGAAAACATTTAAAATGAGGAATGGCTAGGCCCTCTAGAAAACTAAAATCTGTTATTAAAACAAAGTGTAAAAGAAAATATTATACCTTTAAAGAAGTCTCTCTGTTAGAGGCACAAGGAAGAAAAGGGATACTCTGAAATAGTTTTGGCAAGGAAAATTTCAAAATTTAATATAACTTAAAAATATTCCTTAGGATTAAAGATAAATGAGCTGTAATATTGAATGGTTAGGAAGCTATAACCATTTTTTCTAGCTTCCAAATAGCTTTCTCTCTAATCCCACGTTTATAAGAACAAAAACATTTTGTGACTCTTCATAGCTTACAAGATCAAACCTAAACCTCCTAGCATGGCGTCTAGGTCATTTCCCAGCCTGGCCCCAGCCTGCTTTCAGCCTCTGCTTCCATATGGACCCCATAACCATTTCATTTCATCCATCCATATGGCATTTATAGAAAGGTGCCATGTGCAAGATACTTCTAGGTGTTTTGTGATCTAACGCCACATTACTCCACCTTGGTGGGGACTTTATTAGTTCACCATGCTCCTATTTGGGCCCCATTTAAAACAATTATGAGGTGGTGAGTGCCTAGGCAAGGATTGTAGCCATGGCTTGGGGGTGGGAATAGTCAGGGAGGACCAGGATGTGGTAGGAGAGGGGAGAAAAACTTTGAATAACAAAAATGATGGATATGATCCACCCTCTGTTTTTTTTTTTTAATCTCAGTGATTTTCCAAACTCCTATGAATCATCTAAACCCATGCAAGATAAAATTGGCTAAGCAAGGTGTTATATACTAACACAATGGAATGAACATCTCATAGCTACATGAGAATGTGGATATGAAATAATGCTATTAATAACAATGAACACTGATTGAGCTTATTATATGCCAGGCACTGTTCTAATCATTTTGTATATATTTTATCATGTAACCCTGACAGCAGCCCTCTTAGGGCAGGTACTATTATTATCCCGATTTTACAGATAGAGAACCCAAAGTACAGGAAGGTTAAGTGACTGGCCCAAGGTCACACAACTAGCATGTGGAGGAACCAGGATTGGAAAGATTGTATTCTGGTTCCAGAGTTCATGTTCTTAACTACTATATTATAACTGTCTCTGTACAGGAAAAAGAACATAAAAAGTATATAAGCATAGCTACCCACATATAAATACCTTGTTAAAGACAATTTGCAGTGATGCAAATGATTGCATTTAATGTTAGATTCATTCTTCTGTAAAGAAGCCTAAATTCATAAGAAAAGGAAAAGAGTGAGAATAGTTTAGTGTCATGGGGGTCAAGGGAAAGCAATTTAGGAAGGAAAGTGTCAATGGTGTTAAATGTTAACTGAGCCAGGAATTAAGTTAATAACTTCAAGCAAGTCACTTAGCTTCCTTAGTAATTGTTTCCTCATCAGTAAAATTTTCTATTGCTTTACAGCTGCCTTTTGAAGATTAATGAGATGATGTTAATAAAGTCCTTGTGATTTCCTTTGATAATACTTTCTCAAAATTGCAGACCATATTTTTAGAGGGTAAAAAAACACTAAAGGCAGAAAATATGTAAATTTTTCAAGTGTTATGCGATAATCTAAAGTGTTTCATGTCCTTCACCTCTGGTTGGGGTAGCAACATAACCCCAAATGTCTTGGTATTTGAAGGGAAGAATCAGCCACGGGCCCTGTACTGTTATTATATTCAAACCAAGCTCTCAGAGTCATCCAGGTAGTCCCAGGTCAAGAAGACAAACTGATATTCCCAGTTGAGTGTCTCTTGCATGTCTTTGGCTATCATGTTTAACTAAATCTGAAGTAACCTTTTACATTTTTGCCAAGAGGGAGATCATGATAATGCTATAATAGACTTTATGTTCATCTTGGCCAGACCTAACAGTACTTGAAAACTATCTCAAATTCCCAGTTGTTTATAATGTCTAATAATCACATTGCTGTTTTAATTCGTGTCAGTTGCTCAGTGGGTCCATTACTAATTTTGTTTCCAAAATATTTATCTATAATGCAAAAATTCTTTGTGAGAATCTATTCTGATGGTTACATGTAAGTAACAACTCAACTATAAACAACTAAAGAAGGGGGCTGTCTGAGGGGCCAGGTTCTTTCTCTTTTATTGCTTCTTTTCCAGTCTGCTTTTGACTTTTTGGTTTGCCTTCTACAGTCTTCATAAAGAAAGGGTAACAAGCAGTTCAGATAGCTCAAGTAACCATCCCAATATAATTCTCTCAAGCTCCAATGCATTGCTGAAATGTTCAAGTCTCTCCTGCTTTTGACCCATGTAATTTTGGGGGGAAAAATCATAAATCTTCAGTAATGTGTGTCACCACAAGATGACTGTCTTCAGTAGTGTGCAACCCTTTTTAAAGCAGGGGTTTGAGCAAGTTCAACAGATAGGCCATTTGTGTTTTTTACAAAACAGGGTTTTATTGCTAATTGACTTTATAACTTGTTCTTGTTCAAGGCAGTTCTAACATATTTCTTCCAGGAGGAGACAAAGTTGGATGATGGAAAGAACAAAAGACCGGGGCTCATGAGGCTTGGGTTTTAATTCCTGCCTTGTCAGTTTCCTCATCTGTGAATTGACGAGCTTTGATCATCAGAGTGCCCAGACTTGGCTCTGCATCAGATTTGCCTGGGGAGCTTGTTAAAATAAAGATTCTTGTGACCAATGCCTAGAAACTCTGAATTGACAGTTCTATGATAGGGCCTAAGAATCTGTATATTTAACAAGCACCCCAGGAGATTCTGACATAACAGATTTGCAGACCAACAATAGCTAGAAGTCATTGACTTAGATTACTTCTAAGGCCTTTCAGATTTCAACATATGTAATTCTAGTATCAAAGATTTCTAATCTAAACAACAGATGAAAATAAACAGAACTGAGATAAGAGGAAATGTATATTAATAGTTTCATGCTGGGCTCTTGTATTCTGAAACCAGAATTTGGGGTATCAGGCACAACTAGAAGATGTTGGCAAGGTTGTGGGTCCAGCAAGTGTGCTGGAGTCAGAGGTCAGACTTCTAACTTGTGAAAAGGAGGTGGGTACCATGAAGTCATAATTTCACATCAAGAATTTGGGCTCCAGAGGTCCAGGGAAGATAAGCAGGCATAAATAGGAACAGAAGCCTACCATACAGGAATTGCTTGAGACTTAGAATTAAAGTAAAAAGAGAATAAAGAGGGGGTGGAGACCAAGAGAGGAGTGGAGAAAGAGCGGTTGAAACCAGGAGAATAAGAATAAGATCTCTGTTCTTGGAATACCTGTGGTCCATGCATTAAGAAAGAAACAATGTCTTTGGGAGGTCGAGGCGGGCAGATCATGAAGACAGGATTTTGAGACCAGCCTGGCCAACATAGTGAAACCCCATCTCTACTAAAAATACAAAAAAAAAATAGCTGGGCGTGGTGGTGGGCACCTGTAATCCCAGCTACTTGGGAGGCTGAGGCAGGAGAATCGCTTGAACCCGGGAGGTGGAGGTTGCAGTGAGCTGAGTTTGCGCCACTGCACTCCAGCGTGGGCGACAGTGTGAGACTCCATCTCAAAAAAAAAAAAAAAAAAAGAAAGAAAAAAGAAGAAAAAGAAAGGACGTGACTACTTTCTTGCTGTACTAATTTCTGAGTATACTCATTGCTATAAGAGAATGAGAGCAAAGTTCGTGGACTGTGATTGGAACAGTCTCTTAGGTCATAAGGTATTGGGGAGGCACCTGACCTAGTATTCTTCTGACCTTTGGATTATCACTGTCAGGGCTATGGGAAATGGCTGTGACTGGAAAGGAATAATAGCCAGTGTGAGCAAAGACAGGAAGATGGAGGTGGGTCTTAAGGAGCCTGAGATGTCCAGCTCAAATGACTCAGAAAATTGATAACAATGAATAATAAACAATAGTTAAGGATCTTGGCATCAGTGGCTGCATTTAATGGAGAGGCTCTTCACTTGATTTTCCACATACAGCCATGACCTGTATAGGTAGGTACATTTTGCCACTTCAGTTGAAAGTGAATAAAAATATGGGCATCACAGTTTGATGGTCTCGAATACTAGCAATAGGCCTCACTGTGGATCTATGCGTAGACGAGATAGACCAAGTAGTGCTGGAAAAGGGGTCTGTGAAGGGCTGAGACGGG
The DNA here is from genome assembly GCF_028878055.3 of Symphalangus syndactylus. Taxonomy (NCBI): domain Eukaryota; kingdom Metazoa; phylum Chordata; class Mammalia; order Primates; family Hylobatidae; genus Symphalangus; species Symphalangus syndactylus. The sequence goes on along the minus strand of NC_072447.2, from coordinate 136,750,364 downwards.
GATTGTTTTGTCATTCTTGGGAAGGCCAGGAGGGGGCGCCAGTCATTTGGTTGATACCCTATAATCTGTGTAATGAGATTCTTTGAGAATGTATTTTGATCAGAAATAGCAATGAATTTAGTTAACAATATCTCCTCAGTTTTCTGCTATATATATTATTAGAAAGATATATTTAGAGTAGATAAACTATAAAAATAACTCCATAATTACAACCCTAGAAGTTTAATATGTCACAGACTGGAAAAGGCTTCTTTGATTTGATAGAAAGAGTGTGTTTGACCATTGTTCACTGTGCTCACGTGTTGATATTTGCTATGCACACCACAGTTTTTCCTTTCTGGGAGGCTTTTTATTTTCCATTAACTTTGCAGTCTTACCACTTCCACTGATAACTTTTTAAAATAGTTTTGGGTATGCACCTTTCTTTAAACCCATGCCCCTTTTAATTTTTTATTTTGAAATAAATATAGACTTAATGTTGTGATTATTAGATATCATGAATTATGCTTATGATTCTCAGAGATGGCCAGAGGTGTCTTCTTCATGGGTTACATTTTCAAAGTGATGCTCTCAATTCTGCCAAAGTCCCTCATGTAGTGAATTGTTTATGTCCAATCCTGTAATTTCCTTGTCAATATGCACATCTTTTGCTGTGTTGGGGAAAGACTATGTAATTACTGACCCTGGCACGATACCAATTTTTACAATCTTATGCTGAAATAGATTTTTCTGACAATTAGGGCAGTTAGACAGGCTAGACAGAGTGCACGATCTTGGGCCCTAATGTTAATAAGATGGCCAGGCTATCTGCCTGTCTGTTCATATCAATCTCAACATATCTTTGAATGTATCGTTGAGACATGGAAGCAACTTACAGGGGCCTCCCCAAGACCCTGAAAATAAGGAAAATGAAATCGCTACCTAAAAGTTAAGCTAGAAAATCAACAAGCTATGGATGAGAACAGAACTATGTAAATTCACTTTGAAGAGACTGAATTACAAAAGAACAATGGAGTCGCATATTCGTTGTCTAATTTTGTGAAGTAGAAATGTATTTAAAAAAAAAAAAAAAAACGCTGGCAGCAAATTGCCAAAAAGTTAACTCATGTTGATAACAGTTGGTGGGAATATGGGTGATTATTACTTTACTTCTTTGAACTTTATTTTTTTAATTTCAAAAAAAAAAAAAAAACAGAAAAAACAAAACTGAGACAGAGACAGACTTAACGGCTGCTATGAAAAAAGGCCAGACAGTAGCCTGATTGATAGTGTTAACACAGTAGAAGAAAGAATGTGTCAATCAGGGAGTGGGGGCCATGGGCTGTCAGTCATGAAAGCAGATGAAAAGGAGAAAGTCACAGAGAAAGATAGTAACACTGATCAGTGCCCTTCTACCAAGAAAGAAACTGCCTTCTTGGGCTCTGGGCTAGGCACAGAGAAAACACAGCAAAGTGGTTATAAGTGAGATCCCAGATCCAGACTGATTAGAGTTCATATCTCAGGCCCACCACTCCCCAGCTTCATGACCCTGGGCAAGTGGTTATACCTTTCTGAGCCTCAGTTTCTGTCTATAACATGGGAATTTTAATAACGGTACTTACCATATAGGGCCATTGTGAGAATAAAAGGAGATAATTTATATATTCAGTATGGTGCCTGACATACAGTAATCTCTCAAAAAATGTTAGCTATTATTATAATATTTTATTTATAATACCCTATTTATAGAGATATATTTTAACATGATGCCATAATTAGATATTCAAAGCTTATACCTTGGGTTGACATTGCTTCCATGGTCACTAGGTGAGCTTTGGATTATATTTTGTCTTCCTATGTTATTTATCAGTAGGGAGATTATATGAGGATCTGTCACCTCATGAATTATATGTATCATTATAAATGGGTTACAAATATTATATATGTCATTGTAAATGGGTACTCTAGTGTTCAGCTTTATTCCAGCAGTCTTTGGAGGGTTTGATAGTGTGGGTTCAATCAATCTGGAACATTATCAAATTGAGTTTTGAGCCTCCAAATCCTGGGCATTTTAAAATTTTAAACATGGCCCTCTGTGAGCTCGGTTGAAGTGAATCCACCTCTGAGGGCCAGAATCCAGACCTAATGAGGTTTCCTAGCAGCCAATCTGCCAGCATCCTTCCGCCAATTAACTCTCTCTGTTTCTACACAAAATTGTACGGGATAAAACCAGAAACTCATTTCATATTTTCTGTGTATGTTTGCTTGAGTCCTATGCTTTGTGCATGTCCTATATGAGTTTATACAGTACCTTAGTAAGATACTACATTATATTGTTACTGGAGTTGATGTGTAATATCAGCCAACTAATAACTATGGAGAAATAGCACAGAATTATGGAATTACAATGCTTGAAGGGAACTTAACACTCAGGTAGTCCTATCTCCCTGAAGGCCAGAGAGGAAAAATGACCTATCCAGGATGGCAGGTGGTTTATTTGAGACAGCACTATACTCATATAAAAGCATAAAAATTCTTCTGAATTACTCATCAAAGCAGAGATAAAGGACTGAAAGAACGTATCAAAAACCCAAAACAGAACCCAAAGATGAAGGGTCCACCTCATTATTATTCTGCCACATGGAAAATATTCCATGGCTGGAGTCCTTCACTCTGCTCTTTTATGTTCACCTTATTGGCTTTTTCCTTCGTTCTGATATTTTTCCTGGAGAAATAACTGTCACTAGTGTTCAAGAGCTGACTCTTCATGAACTAGGTCAAATTAAAACATGGTTCTGCTCCTTTTCCAAGACACTTTGTTCATCCTAAAATGCTTTTCTTTCTTCTTTTTCCTTAAAAGGGGACTGCCTTCTACATAGTGCTCCCATTTTATTTGCATTTCCCTCTCAATTTTCAGTTAGTTCAATTACTTATTTATTGAGTCCCTTTCTTTGTCTAGTTTTGTGCTTCTTTGTCAATTGGTACTGTTCTTCACATTTGGTATGCAGGCCACCTGGACTCTGCCTTCATGACTAACTCATACACTCTTTTAATAAAAATTTTCATGGTGAAACCACATCTCTACTAAAAATGCAATGATTAGCTGGGCGTGGTGGTGGGCACCTGTAATCCTAGTGGGAGGCTGAGGTGGGAGAATCTCTTGAACTCAGGAGGTGGAGGTTGCAGTGAGCCGAGATTGCGCCATTGCACTCCAGCCTGGGCAAGAAGAGCGAAACTCCATCTCAAAATAATAATAATAATAATAATAATAATAATAATAATAATAATAATTTTCCACCCCCTTTTTGTTATGTGAAATTTCAGTAACAGTGAATATGCCACTTCAAACTGCCTTCCTCTTTCCTTCTCCAAGGATAATGTCTAGTCTCCCATATCAGGCATTAGAGAGGAATGCTTCAGAGCTCATTTTGAATTCCAGCTCTGCACCACTTACTAGTTGTGTGGCTTTGAGGAAATTGCTTCTGCTCCCTGAGCCTCAGTTTTCTCACCTATGAAGTGGAAATAATCATAATAATTAAATAATAATGTAATTAATTAATAAAATGTAAGGGGCACTTGGAATAGTGCCTAGTCCAGCTGATATTAGTTCTTGTTACTATTGTCATCATTGTTCTTGTTACTGTTATTTAGTCATCATTATAAAACTGGTGTTCTGACATCACGTTAACCGTGATACTCAACCCAGGTTGTCAATATCAGCACTGTCTGCAGTAATGCCATGGCATTCTTAGGACAAAATAAACTTTCATTTTAATTTAATGAAAAAGGAGCATACAACATTTTTAGGGGGTGGGGTATGATGATACCATCAACCCAAATGAGCTGATGAAAGAGACATGATTCCAGGGAGGTTGGGACCTATCATGGTGAATGTATTTACCTGGTTGCTTGTCGGGAGCAGAGCTTTCTCCATGTTGGATGTGCTGGCATGATGCACCACACCAGCACCTTTGTTTATGATCAATAGTGACATATGTCTGCTCAAATAAATTAACATTCTTGTCTGGCCCAACTCATTTTGAGAAAACAGATTTGCAAGCCAGTGTGTAAGCTGACCCATATAACCCCTTAGCTTAAAAAAAATGTACTGTATACCATTGTAGTTTTACTCTAACAAGCATTGAGCGATGGCAGGCAAACTTTTCTTTAGTTTTTTTCTTTTTATGGCTACATCGACTGACTTCTACCTGGCGTTCTTTGAGAGGCATGTGGAAAGGAGACTGAAAACTAAATACAGGAGAAGGAAAGGGACACAGGGAAAAGAGACATATTGGAATTTGTCAGCGTCTCTGAATACTGGTGTCTTGTTCTATAGTAAAACCTCAGATCTGAGCAATTCTGAAGAGCTTAAACACAGCATAGGAATGGAGCAAGCTAATTATGGGTCTATTACAGGGGCGATTTGAACATCATTTACATTAGTATTCCAATGACACATTGACATAATGGCATGCCAAGACCACACAGCACTAATATTTCCTTCTTCCCTCTCCGCCCAGAGAATTTATAGCCTAAGGAGAATATAATAGGAAACAATTTACTTCTCTAGTTTGGTTTTGGTCATTCCGGGCCAGAGTCATAGACTGTAGTGACTTCCACATACAGACTTGGGAAAGTGACAAACTTGAATTTTAATTCATCTATTTGTGGTGTGTTTCAAACCTAAACAATACCATTTTGAGGGGTTTGGCCTCATCTTTCTTTCCTTAAACAAATAGAATTTTCAGTGATGTCAACTTCACTATTCTAGACCCCATGAGATGGAATTTAGTGTTTGGGTCAGGCTAGTGAGGTCAGCTGAGGAGACACAGTGCAATTGTGCCGTGTCTTCCTTTGCACTGGAATTGGGGATGCCTCCAGGCCCACACAGAGGGGCCCCCAGGCATGTTTAAGGAAAGTGCTAAGCAACAGGATCAGATGACCTCATTAGGGAAAGTGACTGTAACTTGTATTTTAGAGATTTTGTTTAAAATGCCCAATCTCAAATTCAGCCTTTTCCAGGCACGTTGCCAAATTACAGCAATGGACCATTTTTCAAATGTCCATTTAAAATAAGCTGTCTTGAATGTAGCACTGTGACAAAAGATCCTTTTGGCAGAAAGCCACTTTAGACATCAGATTACTCCAAGCATTATCTTAAAATAGTGCCCGGGCTTTTAAGTAATTCAGGTGCCGTTTCCTTTGAACCCAGAAAATGTCAGTGTACCTGGAGCAGACATAGATGGGGCAGGCCTGGCCAACAGCTGGATTTCCTTTTCCACAGATGGATTGAGCCCTCATAGTGTATACTGTCCCTTGTCCATCTGTCCGAATGGAGTTATCTTCCTCCGATTCACTCCTTCCCCCCATTCCCTCCCAGATTTAAATGGGGGTGAGAGATGGGGGAGTTACGAGGAAAGAAACTTATTGTGAGATACTGAGGGTGAAACTCCTAGAAGAAAATAGAAGAACAATCCTGCTACGAGGTGGATTCTGTGCTTGCTCTTCCCTTTTTATCTGGAATAGCAATTGGGAGGTAGTGACAAGGGCTGCCAGAGGTTTGCTAAAGAGAGTTCTGAAATAATAGGTTTTGGTCTTGTGCAAATAAAGACCTGTAGTTTGTTAGGAGCTTGGGGACAAATGGTAGCAAATGGACAAATGGCCCCATCTCTGATCCTGCAAGTCACTGAGGTAGCAGTGGGTGGCTTGCTTTCTGTTTCTAGCTCAGGACTTGGGACTTTCTAGGAGATTCTAACATTGCATGTGAACCTTGCCAGAGGTGCTCGGACAACACAAAATGGAGAAGCTGAATCAAGCATTTATACTTGTGGGAGTGGTTGCTTGTCTTTCTGACCATACCCTCTCTTCTTCCAGATTAATTCTAGGATTACTTTCATTGCTGGCTCTCCATTTTTATAACTTCTTACTAAACTGGCTTCCACATTTTGTTAAAATAATCAAAGTATTCAAGAATGTTCAGAAGGTCCAATTTCATTAGGTCATCTGGTCCTTAATCATGAACCTCACATGTGATTTTTTTTTTTTTTGACAGGGTCTCCCTCTGTCACCTAGGCTGGAGTGCAATGGTGGGAACATGGCTCACTGCAGCCTTGACCTCCTGGGCTCAAGCAGTCCCCCTGCCTCAGCCTCCTGTGTAGCTAGGACCCCAGGCATGCACCACCAAGCCTGGCTAATTTTTTGATGTTTTGTAGAGCCAGAGTCTCACTATGTTGTCCAGAGGCTGGTCTCAAACTCCTAGGCTCAAGTGATCCTCTCGCCTTGGCCTCCCAAAGTGCTGGGATTACTGGCATGCGGCACTGCACCCAACTGTGATTGTTTTATAGTACAATACAGGCAGCTCTTGTGGCTAAGTCACTGCTTTATGGAGAAAGGTTTCTTAAGCCAGGCACCCTGCATGTATGCTCTTACATGCAGGGTATCTGGCATTTCGTATACAGAACTGTTATTTGTATGTCCTTTATATATTTGAATCTTAATAAATCTTGTCCCTTTTAAAAACAAATCCAGTTAAGCTTTGAATAAAAAAGATGTTTCTCTAACTCATTTCTTCGACTTTGCACTAGGCTTTTAGGCTCTTCAGATAGTTGCTGAAGTCCCTAACAACTGTTGTAGACCAGAACTAAGGTGGTGGCTAAGCCTCAGAATTTAGCTGGTTTGGTGCAAATAGGTACCAAGTAATATTTTATTTAGGCCTACATAGATTAGATGACCTGCCTCCTAGATCACACTGGTATTATAGTATTTTTTCCAGTTTATTGAGGTGTAATTGACATACAAAAAGCTGTACATATTTAATGTGTGCAATTTGATGAATTTGGAGATAAGTATATACCCTTGAAGCCTTCATCGTAATCAGTGCCATAAACATATCCATCTTCTCCAAGAGTTTCCTCCCATCCTCTTAATTTATTATTTTCTTTGTGATAAGAACACTTGACATAAGATCTATGCTCTTGGCAAAATTTTAAATTTATACAGTATCATTGACTATAGGCACTATTCTGTATGGTAAATCTCTAGGGCTTCATCTTGTGTAACTGAAACTTTGTACCCATTGAATGATGATACCTCTCTGTTTTGCCCTCACCCAGGCTCTGAAAACCACCATTCCTCTCTCTGCTTTGATGAGTTTGACTATTTAAGATTCTTCAGATAAGTAGTATCATGTAGTATTTGTCCTTCTGTGTCTTGCTTATTTCATTTAGCATAATGTCCTCCAGGTTTATCCATGTTTTTGCAATCAGCAGGATGTTCTTCTTTTAGAAGACTGAGTAATAGTCCATTGTGTGTATATGTGAGTGTGCATGTGTATGTGTGTGTGCATATGTGCATGTAACATTTTCTTTTCCTTCTTTCTTTTTTTTTTTTTTTTTTTTGAGACAGTGTCTTGCTCTGTCACCCAGGCTGGAGTGCAGTGGCGCAGTCTCGGCTCACTGCAGCCTCTGCCTCCCGGGTTCCAGTGATTCTCCTGCCTCAGCCTCCTGGGTAGCTGGGATTACAGGTGCATGCCACCACACCTGGCTAGTTTTTGTATTTTTAGTAGAGACAGGGTTTCACCATGTTGGTCAGGCCAGTCTCGAACTCCTGACCTCAGGTGATCCACCCACCTCGGCCTCCCAAAGTGTTGGGATTACAGGTGTGAGCCACTACGCCCGGCTGTAACATTTTCTTTGTCCGTTCATCCGTCAAGGGACACTTAGGTTGTTATCTGTGTCTTGGCTATTATGAATAATGCTGCAGTGAACATGGGAGTGTGGGTATCTCTTTTTCTACTGCCTCCCTCCATTTTAGATGTCAGTAGAACTGGCTCTTTATCCAAAAATTAAGGAGGGGAGAAGGGGGTACAGTGGGGTGTGAAGGAGGAGAGACATCATAGGTAGTGTTCAGGTATGTATATACTCTAGTTTTGGATACATGACAATAATTTTCTTTTTAAGCAAAGGCAATGTCAAAAAAATGTTGCAAAGACCTGCTGGAAAAAGGAGAAAAGTTTTGCTTCATGAAAAGGTCCATGGAGTCAATCTTTACTTACTCTTGAGTTCTTCCCGGAGAGTGAATTCTTTACTTGGGGTGCTTGATGCTCAGTAAATTGTGAAACTCTTCCCCCTCTGCATGTAGGCATTAGAGACTTTTGGAGATGCATCCAGAATTTATCAAACTCTGCAGCAATCAAATAATAATGATAAATTACATGGTTGCTTTAGTGCCTTGATGGTCTTGTAAGACAACTGGGGGAAACAGACTAACATGCCCAGCTAGACCAGGAACTTCATTAGAGCAACACGGCTATTTTCCTACCAGCTGACTTATTTTGTCAGGTTATAACCTTAATCCTGGAGATTTACCCCACCGCCGCCGCCACCCTATTCTCTCACACAGACTCCCTAACACACACGTACATACAACTCAGTTCTAATGTGGACACAAAAATCATTTTATAATGTTTATAGAATATAAGAGCAGTTGGCTGAAGGTGAAACATTCCTTCTTTTGGACAGGCTCAGGGGAAAGCTGCATGGTTGAACTTTGCTTGTGTGCCACCCCTGCCCACCTGCCACTGAATTTGGCTGGAGTCCCTGTGGTGGTGGTTACCTTCCTGCTAAGTCTTCACCTGCTTCTGGAGCCCACTGAGTACACCTGAGCAGCTCTCTTCCCCTGAGTTAATTATGCCAGCCTTCAAGAGTCCCGTGGCCTTCATCCTCCCTGTGTTTCGTGTGTTGGAATACCCTGCAGGAAACTGAGTCCTAAGAAACTGTCAAGATCTTGGCCCTTGAGCCTTGTTTCTGCCAGTAGCACTTTGAACAAACTGCGACTCAAGGGAGAGCCTGGCCTTTTTGCAAAGGCCAGCTTTCCAATTAAATAGCAGAGTTTTATGGTTAGAGTTGAGAGCTCTGAGGTTTCATACCTGTACCAGTAATCCCTAGGAAATGCACAATATTGACCTCTTTCACTTATTTTCTTATAATTTCCATTTCATCATGACTCTAAGGCAACATGGGTAATGCATTTCTGGGGAATTATTGTTGTTGGTAAGTAGTTGGAATCATTCAGATTTTTGCATTGTTTATCACATCTTGCCTAAGTTGTAGAGTTATTTTCCTGAAATATTTAGTAGACCCAGTGTAGCCAAACAGCTGAGGTATTAAATTTACTTAGAGTCAAACCAAAAGGAAAAGAAAAAAGAAAAATAGACAAACTACCTATATCTGGAAGCACTGTTACATAGTAATTTAGTAGGTAAGCTCTGGATTCAAACTGCTTGTATTCAAATCTTGGCTGTTCTACTTACTGTCTGTATAAGTTTTCTAAGTTACTTAACATCTCTGTGCCTCAGTTTTCTTATCTGTAAAATGAAAACAATACTATACTCACCTCATAGGGTGGTTCTGATAATTACATAAATTAATTCACATAAAATGCTTGAAACACTGCCTGGCCGATGGTAAATGCTCCAAGGATGCTAGTTCTTATTATACCTAAAGCTAATCTTGAAGTGCTCTGCAATATTTGCCCTTGAAGAAGATGGACATAATGGAAAAAATATTGGACAAATAGGAGTTCTGTGTTTCATTGCTGCCACCATCTACTACATAGCTATATGATTTGGAGCCAGTCTTAGTTTCGGTTACCTCATCTGTGAAATTGGGATAATAATGTTTCCCTTAGTGACTGTTCAAACACATGCATGCACGAGTACACATACACACATGCTCACATTCAATGATAGAGAAATAAGTTAGAACACAGATTTTTAAAATCTGAAATGGGTAATTTATGGTTTTCAAATGAGATAGGCCATCTTGTATTTATCACAGCTGGCTATAGCTGGCCATTGCAAGCCTTTAGGACCCAGGGATAAGTTGTTTGCATATTTTATTCACAGTCTAGCAGAGAGCGTACACTCAGTAAATATTAAATGGAAAAAATGTATTTACACAAGTGCGATCAATCTAATGAGACAGCAAAAATGTCTCAAAAATGGTCTTTAAGTAGTTTTTTAGCAAGTGGTTAATGTTGCTGACTTTACCTAATGTCAGGGGCCTATGATAATTTAGGTCCCAAACAAGTTGAAATTTATATTGGACACATCTTTAGAGACTGTGGTATGAGTCACCAAGGGAAGCAATAGCCCAAGCCTTTGGGGCTTGGGATTGCTTATCTCAGATCTACCTTATCATTAACAAGAGAGTAGACAGTGAGTCTTATGGCTCTCTATCTGTAAAGAGTCAAAAGAAAATTGTTACAATGAGTGCTCAGTTAGTACTTGTTAAGTATATGAATGATTAAGGCTTTGGGAGGGGGTATGTGTTTAAATGTTAAGCCAATTCATGTGGGAGGGGGTATGTGTTTAAATGTTAAGCCAATTAATGATACTTCTCATTAATGAAGGAAAGGAGGGCTGGAATGCACCTTCCAATAACAATGGGGAAGAGGAGTCTGTTGCTTTTGTAATCACTGAAGCTTTGGCTGTAAAGCACTTGCAGAAATGAAAAGTGCTATGGAAATCTTTAATAACAGTTACAGACACAATGCTCTCAATAACAATGGTTGCATACACTACTGGCAATTGACCTTTCTTAGGATATTAATTTAGTGTCTAAGTGGTTTAAGAGGGAAAGAAGAGCATATAAGAGCAAGGCTATGTAAAATGCACACATTAATTGTCCTAATAATAACACAAAACGTCCCCTAGATGTTCGGCTCTTTCTTTTCATGACTACAGGATATTTAAAAGAAACACAGGTTTTTTATTAGATAAAGGCACTACCGGAATGTTTGCATTTAAGCCTTTAAGTGCAGCTATTCCTTCTTTAAGGTGCAGAATCTTTCATTCATACTTACTCAAAAGCCTATTTTTATTTTCCTAAGCTGTGGTTAGTAATAGTAAGTGCTTGAGAGAAGAAACTCCTTAGCCTTGATTTGTGGAATTACGGTCATACACTATTAAAAAAATTCACAAGTTGAGAAAACAATAGCCAGACGTAGAATATATGTTAGTGATTTTTTCTGGTCTAGCTAAGATATAATCCATTCTTCGAATGGCTGTTTGGAGTAATCCGTGTCCTCTCCTCATAAACTCTTTGGAGAATGACCTTTTTTAGAAAAGAAAAGCTTTTAATTAAATAGAATGATTTGGTGAGTCCTGGGGGCCTTGTAACTACTCAGTATGTGAATTATTGGAAGAACTGTAGTAGAACTTTACTTCTTTGGGTACCATCAAGCTTTCTTTTGTAAAGAATGAACTAAAAAATCTAAGAATGTGATCCTGATACTTCTTTGTAGGTGTCATTTCTTAGCCGTGAGAATGTTGAATAAGTAACACTATTTTCCAATCAACCAGGAATTAGCTGATCCAAATGAAATCCTGGGAGACAGAGAAGAATGAAAAAAAGGCTAAGGATCATGACTTATAACAGAAATAACTCATCGAGATGACAGCACAAAAAATACTGATCCCCAACATTCTCTTACAAGAACCAGAGTTATTCTTGGTGTGTCCACAGTAAAACGGGTTTCTAAACCCCAGTGGGTTTTACAAGACAAACTGTTCTTAAAGTTTTATCTATTTAAGAAACAAGTTTTCATGTGGGGTTCTCCTACACTGTTCTGTTTAGCTACTTTCCTTCTTTTTCAAGGGTATCTTTTTCCTGAACCCAGTGTGAAACCAGACATATTCTGAGTGACGATGAAGGTAGCCTTATTAGCAACACCCTAATTTTAACATTGTTACATTTGACTCACATTTTTAAGATGTGGAAAAAGGTAAAAAAATGGAAGATTTTGGAAGGATCATATACATAGATTCAACCAAGGGCATTTTTTCTAATTTCAACTTTTATTTTAGATTCAGGAGATACATGTGCAGGCTTGTTATATAGATATATTGTGTGATGCTGAGGTTTGGAGTGTGATTGATCTCATCACCTATGTACTAAGCATAGTACCCAGTAGTTAATTTTTAAACCCCCACCCCTGTAGTTCCCAGTTTCTATTCTTGCCATCTTTATTTCCATGAGTACCCAGTGTTTAGCTCCCACTTATAATTGAGAACATGTGGTATTTGGTTTTCTGTTCCTGCATTAGTTTGCTTAGGATAATGACCTTCAGTTGCATCCATGTTGCTGCAAAGGAAATGATTTCATTCTTTTCTATGGCTGTGTAGTATTCCATGGTGTATGTGTACCACATTTTCTTTATCCAGTCCACCATTGATGGGCACCTAGGTTGGTTCCATGTCTTTGCTATTGTGAATAGTGCTGTGATGCACATGTGAGTGTATGTGTCTTTTTGGTAGAATGATTTATTTTCCTTTGGGTATATACCCAGTAATGAGATTACTAGGTTGAATGGTAGTTCAACTCTTAGTTCTTTGAGAAATCTCCAAACTGCTTTCCACAGTGTCTGAACTAATTTACATTCCCACCAACAGTGCACAGGCGTTCCCTTTTCTCTGCATCCTCACCAACATCTGTTGTTTTTTGACTTTTTTTTTTTTTTGGAAACTGATGTTTATTTTTTGTCAACCTTATTTCCATGTTGCTTAAGAGCTGATATAAGAACAGCTTAAGACTAACCAGTGGTTGCTCCTACCCATTCAGTGGCCTGAGCAGTGGCAGCGGCAGACCAGTCTTCCGTGGCAGGCTGAGCACTCCAGTCTTCAGTAGGGAACTGCTGAATAGGCACAGAGGGCACCTGCACGCCTTCAGACCAGTCTGCCACCTCAGGCTGAGTAGCAGTGAACTCAGGAGCTGGAGCAGTCCATTCACTTTGAAATTCCTCCTTCATCACAGCCTTTTCAGCAGCGGTCTGCTATTCTTTTTCAGTCTCTTCAGGATCTCTGTAGAAGTAGAGATCAGGCATGACCTCCCACGGGCGTTTGCAGGAAATGGTACCACGCGTGTGCAGAACTTCCCAAGCCAGCATCCACCACATCAGACCCACTGAGTGAGCTCCCTTGTTGTTGCATGGGATGGCAATGTTCACATAGCACAGAGGAGACTCTGTGTGACACAGAGCAATGGTGGGAAGATTAACATAAGATGCCTCTGTGAGAGGCTGGTGGTTGGCCCTGGGGTCAGTAACCACAAGAAGCTGTGGCTCCTGAAAGGCTGCCTGGATCTGGTTAGTGAAGGTTCCAGGAGTGAAGCGGCCAGCAATTGGAGTGGCTCCCATGGCAGCAGCAAACTTTAGCATGGCCCTCTGGCTAGTATTCCTGGAGGATATGACACTGACATCAGCAGGGTTTTCAATGGCAACAATGGCACGAGCTGCCAGCAGAAGATTCTCCCAGGTCCTCTTCAGATTTAGGATGTAGATGCCATCACTTTTCCTTTTATAGATGTACTGTTTCATTTAGAAGTCAAGATTGGTGCCACCTAAGTGGGTTCCTGCTGCAAGGAACTTAAGGACACCCTCCTATTTCATTTGCAGGACATCAAGGGCTCCGGACGTTGTGAAAATTTTCCTCTGAGTTAGGACAGGAATCCCCAACAACGCTGTATGGACCCCTCTGTGGGCAGTGCAGAAAGGCTGTTGTTTTTTGACTTTTTAATAATAGTCATTCTGACTGGTGTGAGATGGTATCTTATCGAAGTTTTGATTTGCATTTATCTGATGATTAGTGATGTGGAGCATTTTTTTTCGTATGTTTGTTGGCTACTTTTATGTCTTCTTTTGAGAAGTGTGTGTTCATGTATTTTGCCCGTGTTTTAACGGGGTTGTCTTTTGCTTGTTCAAATGTTTAAGGTCCTAATAGATTCTGGATATTAGACCTTTGTCGATGCATAGTTTGCGAATATTTTCTCCTACTCTGTAGGTTGTCTGTTCACTCTGCTGATAGTTTCTTTTGCTTTGCAGAAGCTCTTTAGTTTAATTAGGTCCCACTTGTCAATTTTTGTTTTTGCTGCAATGGCTTTTGAGGACTTACTCATAAATTCTTTCCCAAGGCCGGTGTCCAGAATGTCAACTTTGGTCACTGCTAGGGAAGACAGCGTTGAACTGCTAATGAGTCCCTGACAAGGTGTTTGCCATTTATAAACATAAACATTTCTATAGTTGCTACTCATACTTGTGAGAAAACATTGTTAAAATGGTATTTTTTCTTTAAGTGGTAGGTATAGCTCCTCTCCCTCCTTCTCCTTATTTATTTACCTATTTGTTTTTATCCTACTTTGTCCCCAGAAGAATTTAAAGTGCTCTACAAATATGTGCATAATAAATGTAAGATGCAATGCAACTGAAATACATAGGAACTATCAGGCAAAGGGGAATGTAAGATGGAGCCAGGTGTAAGGTTATGACACAAAGTACATAATGAAGTTTATTATGCTTGATAGAAGCAGACCATAAATCTAGCCCTAAGCTTTCTAGTAGTAAATGTGAAGAGGGCAAAATGATGAGTTACCCAAATTATGGTGTCCAGAAGGTTAAAATAAACTAGTTGTTCAGGAAAGCTAATGGTAGGTAAACGAGAAGAACTAGTTGGGCTAATGAGTTGGTCAACTGTTGCAGGCTCATACATTTTCTAGTAGTTAGAGATATTCACTTCTCATTTCTGAGGACCCTTTGAGTGAATTATTTTAATTGTTCTCTCTGATCTATAATAGCCTTTAGGGAAATATCTGTATCTATCTATTTCTCCATCTATCAAATGATATACGTAATAACCTGTGAAAAGCATATATTTCTTCTTTCTTTCACTCATTCCTCTATTCCTCATTGATGTACGTTGTATTTAGAAGCCTAGTGTGTGAAATTTAAAAAGCAAGACTGTATATATTTACAGATTGGTCATGGATCTGCACAAATAAATTGCTTATATTTAATAGCAACTTGTTTCTAAGCTTTTTCCATTCTAGTTAAATTAATGTGAAACATAAAATGCCAGAAAAATCGGACAGAAATTGGAGCAACACTTTTAGTGTCTTCTCTGTTATTTAATTTTTAAAATGTAAGGCTTTTCTTACAACCTTAACTTGCAGTTTCTATGTGGCTGATTTCTAAAAAATCATTTAATATTTAAAAATAACATTGAAATGTGTTACCTATTTGGCTGTTTTGGTCCATTAACCTTTTCCAGTGGTTTTTTTCAATTAAAATTACATTGATGCCATATGGCATCTATTGTATGTGAAAACTCCCTAACTCATGAAAGAAATGTCAAAGCAGATTGAGGGGGAAAAAGAGGGAGTGATTTAACACTCTTCAGTGGTTCTAGTCACTAGTTCCATCAAGGGCTAATTTCCAAGGTCTAGTTTTTAAAAAAAAAAAATTTTAAAGATTAATAGACCTTATTTGTTTAGAACAGTTTTGAATTTAAAGAAAAATCGAGCAGTTAGTACAGAGTTTCTGTGTACTCCTTCTTCCCTGCACAGGACTTATTCTATTATTAACATTATTAGCATTAGTTTGGTACATTTGTTATGATTAATGAACCAATATTGATACATTATTATTAACCAAAGCCCATATGTTTACATTAAGGTTCATTCTTTGTATTGCACGGTTCTATAATTTTTTACAAATGCATAATGTCTTGTATCTTTCGTTAGAATATCATACAGTATAGTTTCACCACCCTAAAATCCCATGCTTCACTTACTTTCTCATGTTCTCCTCTCCCCTCTCAAATCCCTGACAACCATTGATCTTTTTAGTGTCTCTATAGTTTTGCCTTTTCCAGAATGTCATATGGTTGGAATCATATAGTATGTAGCCTTTCAGACTAGCTTCTTTCACTTAGCAATAGACATTTAGAGTTCCGTCATGTCTGTTTGTGTCTTAATCTCTCATTTCTTTTTATTACTGAATAGTATTCCAGTGTATAGATGTACAACAGCTTATTTACCCTATTGAAGGGCATCTTGCTTGCTTCCAGTTTTAGTGATTATAAATAAAACTGCTATAAACACTAGGTTTTGTTGTAGACATGAGTTTTCAAATAAATTGGGTAACCACCAAGGGGCACAACTGCTGGATCACATGGTAAGAGTATGTTTACTTTTGTAAGAAACTGCCAAGCTGCTTTATAAAGTGGCTGTACCATTTGATTAATATTCCCTCCAGCAATGCATGAGAGTGCCTGTTGCTGTGCCTCTTTGCCATCATTTGGTGTTGTCAGTGTTATGAATTTTAGCCATTCTAATGGCTTTGTGATGGTATCTCATTGTTATTTTAATTTGCAGTTCCCTAATAACATGTGATACTGAATATCTTTTTCTAGTTTTTTTTTCCCCATCTGTATATCTTCTTTGGTGAGATGTCTGTTCAGATCTTCTGCCCATTTTTTAATTGGGTTGTTTTCTTACTGTTGAATTGCAAGTGTTCTTTGAGTGTTTTGGATACAAGGCCTTTATCAGATATGTGTTTTGCAAATATTTTCTCTTAGTCTGTGGCTTGTCTTTTCATTTTCTTGACATATGCTTTACTCTTCATTCTCTTAACATTGCAGAATGGATGTTTTTCTGCTTAGTGCCTGATAAGTCTGACTAATCAGTTTTCAACTTCATGGATTGTGCTTTTACTGTTATATCTAAAAACTTACTGCTAAACTTAAGATCAGTCACCAATAACTCCCACTTTACATTCTATAAGTTTTATAGTTTTGCATTTTATATTTATGTCTATGATATACTTGACTTAATTTTATGAAAGGTGAAAAGTCTGTATCTAGATTCATTTTTTTGCATGTGGATGTCCAATTGTTTCAGCACTATTTGTTGCAAAGATTATTCTTTCTCCATTGAATTGTCTCTGCTCTTTTGTCAAAGATCAGTTGATTATTGTGTTTGTGTGGGTCTATTTCTGGGCTCTGTATTTTGTTCCATTGATCTGTTTTTCAATTCTTTCACCAATACCAAGCTGTCTTTATTACTGTACCTTGATGGGAATTCTTGAATTCAGGTCATGCCAGTCCTCCAACTTTGTTCTTTTGCAGTGCTGTTACAGCTATTCTGAGTCTTTTGTGTTTCCATATAAACTTTAGTATTGATGTCCACAAAATAAGTTGCAGGGATTTTGATTGGGATTCATTGAATTTATAGATCATGTTGGAAAGAATTGAAAACTTAATAATATTGAGCCTTTCTATCCATAAACATGGAGTATCTTTTCATTTATTAAGATATTTTTTATTTCTTTTACCAGAGTTTTGTGGTTTTCCCAATCTGTACACCTTTTATTTCCTTTTATTGTCTCATTGCAGTAGCTAGTACTTTAAGTAAAATGTTGAATAGGAGTGCTGAAACAGGGACATTCTTGCCTCGTTCCTGATCTTAAGGGGAAAGCATGCAGTTTCTCACCATTAAGCATGATGCTAGCTGTAAAATTTTTTGTGGACGTTCTTTATCAAGTGAAGAAAGTTATCCTCTGTTTCTAGTTTGCTGAGAGATTTTATCGTGAATGATGTAGGATATTGGCAGGAAAAACAGCAAATGTTTTTCCTGCATTTACTGATATGATCATATGATTTTTCTTATTTAGGCTGTTGATGTGATGGATTACATTAACTGATTTTTTCCCTAGTTTTCTTTATTTTTTTATTTTATTTTAAGTTTCAGGGTATATGTGAAGGATGTGTAGGTTTGTTATATAGGTAAACGTGTGCCATGGTGATTTACTGTGCTTAGCAACTCATCACCTAGGTATTAAGCCCAGCATGCATTAGCTATTTTTCCTAATGTTCTCCCTCCCTCCCCGCCTCAACAAGCCCCAGTGTGTGTTGTTTACCCCCATGTGCCCATGTGTTCTCATTGTTCAATTCCCACTTACAAATGAGAACATGCTGTGTTAGGTTTTCTGTTCCTGCATTAATTTACTGAGGATAACAGCTTCCAGCTCCATTCATGTTCCTGGAAAGGACATGATCTTGTTCATTTTTATGGCTGCATAGTATTCTAAGATGTGTATGTACCACATTTTCTTTATGCATTCTATCACCGATGGCCATTTGGGTTGATTCCATGTCTTTGCTCTTGTGAATAGTGCTGCAGTGAACATACACGTGCATGTATCTTTATAATAGAATGATTTATATTCCTCTGGGTGTATACCAAGTAATAGGATTGCTGGGTCAAATAGTATTTCTGCCCCTAGGTCTTTGAGGAATCACCATACTGTCGTCCACAATGGTTGAACTAATTTACATTCCTACCAACAGTGTAAATGCCTTCCTGTTTCCTTCCTGTTTCCCCACAGCCTCACCAGCAACTGTTGTTTCTTGACTTTTTAATAGTTGCCATTCTGACTGGTGTGAGATGGTATCTCATTGTGGTTTTGATTTGCATTTCTCTAATGATCAGTAATCTTGAGCTATTTTTTCATATGTGTATTGGCTGCATAAAAGTGTGCAAAGGACCTGAACAGAAACTTCATGTGATATGACCAATTTTACCACAGATCCTGGCATGTACCTTGCAGTTACTTCATAAATATTACTTTTCTTTCTTCCGTTAAGGTACCTAAGCTTGAAAACAAGGACCATTTTTATTCTAACCCATTGTGAGGCATTTATACCAGGAACATAAAAAGTTCTTAAGTATTTGCCATTCTTACAGTGCTGGAAAAACTGCCTTGTAAAAAAAAAAAAAAAACCTGCTTCTATAAGGACTGCCTTACCCTAAAGTGCTTGAAAGAGATTCCATGGTTCATTTATTCCTCTCTTCTTCCAAACACAAGTATACTCTCCTTCTTTTAAATACCCAGCTTACTACTGAAAAGGCCCATAAAAACACATTTCTTCCTGTCTGAGTCTGAATACAGGAACATCAGTATCAAATACTAAAGACAGTCATTTTGCTATAGTGATAGGCTATATGTCCTGGGGGGTAGTCAAAGTTATTTAAAGAGAGGTAATAGCCTGATTGTACACTTCACCATCAAACCACATCTGGAGAATTGTATCCCTTTTTGAACACCATAATTTAAGGAGGACATTGACAACATTGGAGCATGTCCAAAGGGTGGTGGCCAGAATGATAATGGGGCATCTAGATATCTAGAAACCTTGCTATATTAGGACATGTATTAACCCAAATTTATTAAATCTATTTGCCTGCACCACTTATTTTTCTTTATGTTGTAAAAAATTAGAATATTTTCTGTTCAATGCCAAAATGTTCATGATAGCTCTGATTTTACATTGTTTGTTCAAATTTTTCCTGGATATAACCCTGGATTTCTTCCCAGGAAAGAGGCAGAGGAAAACCTCCCCGAGTTGAAGTGTACATTATTATCTGACCAAAAAAATCAATGAGCTGAACTCCTTTGCGGTAATTCTAGCCCTTGATTTCATTTCATGAAATCTCAAGTTGCCAAGAAAAGCTGAGCATCACTTTTCACCTAGTGTTGGTTTCTATAAGTCTCCCAGGAGCCTTTAGTTGACCAGTTATGGCTTGGTTTGTTGTCCTGTGATACAGAAGTAAGTGGTTTGGGCAAAGCCCAGAGATGTGCTAAGTGGATTCTGAGCTGTGGAAGTTGGAGCAGGGAGCACATGTGAACTTGAGGTTCAAAGTAAACCCCTAGTCCTTTTCCCCTGCAACATGCATTGTGATTATTCTTTCTGCAGAAGAGTTCATGATCTTTTATAATTTTCTTTTTCTATTGATTTAGGAGTGCTAGTAACAGACACTTTTAAAAATGTTATGACAGTACAGTCAATGGAATCTCACTGTTGTACATCTTGCACATTGGAGAATGAATGCACTGTACTTGAGATAAAGCTTGTCTTGTATAGAATTCATTTTAGGGATGCTTGGATGATTGAGATCTACAGGAGTGGCATATCCACAGCAGTCTTTTCCCTTCTCTTCATTCTGCACAAAGGCAAAGGTGAAAGGTGTGACTCTGCTTTGTTGGTCTTTGGGTTGCAATTTCTTCTAGTATGTTTCCATTTGAAGATGGGAAGCCGATGGGAAAATAATGAGTTTAAAATAGAACTTTACTTTCTGCAAAGGTTTCTGAGACTATGTGTATTGGCTGTAGGTCGAGGACAGCAAGAGGGTAACTGTTATGGAAGACACTAGTTTGTGTTGATTGCTTCTACTTTCCTGTGTGACTACGGGAAAATGCTTTAACTCTACTGAGCCTCAATTTTGTGGCACATAAAAAGGGAGTTGTAATACCAAACTTAAAAGATTGTTGTAAAAAGTAGATACCATAATATACTTGAGAATATTTTGTAAACTCTAAACCATATAGCTTGTGAATACTTCTGAGACAAGGATGGTCTATCATTTATCTCCATCTACCCAGCACTTATGTGCCTCTAGCACCTAGCACAGAGCCTGATATATAACAAGTGATTGCTAGCTGAAAATGAATGAATAGTTTCAAATCTTCAAATTTCTGATGATTTTAACGAATTTGTTGACTTGTCCTCTGTATTGGGCTAGATAATCTCTTGGCCTCATCCAGCTTTTAGAAAACAAGGATTGAGACTAAAGTAGCATGTGGAGTTTGGAGAGTTGTTATAAGATAGAGCAACTTTGTAGGAATTGCTTAATGTTCTAAACAAACAAACAAACAAACAAAAAACCAAATGAACATTCAACAACTTATGGAAAGGCAGATTTTTTTTTTCCCCAGGGACACACAGCTGCAAAGTAGAAGTAATCAATGCAAGCTAGTGTCCCTCAGAGACTGTTACACTCTCACTGCCCTCAGTTCACATATACTCAAAAACCTTTTGTAGGAAGTTAAGTTCTGTTTTAAACTCATTATTTTCTCAAGTGAGCTTGGAAGCCCAATAGAACTACACTGGCAATTGTTCAACATTGCTGGGCATGTCATAAGCCCAAGGGAAGAATCTAGGGAGCATGTTCTACCCTGGGAGGGATCTGGAGCAGATGGTGGTAGCACAACCTAGAGCTCACTTCTGCCACAGATGACTGAAATGTTGGACTAAGTGATCCCAAGGAACTATTGGAGTATGGTCTCTCTAGTAGTCTAAAAGTGGTAATAATTCGATTTTTCAAGGCTCATAAACTGGCATCATTTGGAGTACATCTGTCATGGACCTTTGCACTTTGGAAGGAAGGACTAAGTTAATTTTAAGTGTCTCAGGAAACTTGGCTATTTTTGTTTTTAAACTCTGTCTTATTTCTTCAAAACCCTATTGTGGTTGTTTTTCCTTCCCTCATATAAATGTAGAACTCTGATTATTTGAAATAATTTGGGTCTGGGATGTTTCAGTTTGGAGAAAATGAGATGGTGACGTTACTACTTTCTCTTTCAAACCAATGACACTGATTGGGCTTTATGCAAAGGGGTTGGGGCAGCAGATGTAATCATGAATTTGTGGTCTCTGTAGAGCAGATAAGGCTTCCAAGCCATGTGGAAGCTGAACTTAGCAAGGAAGCTTAGTAGTTATCCCTCCGGATGTTCAGCTTGCAAATACCAGAGGTGTTGTTTTCAATACCAAATGATAGATAAGTACATGGATTGTTTTTCCACCCAGATACAAATGCATTGGATAAATTCCATTTCCAGGTCTGGCAATCTGTCAGAAACCTCTCTTTAAAGTTATCAGGAGAAAATCTACCAAAATGATTAAATTCGTGATAGCTTTTATTCTTGGCTAGGAACTTGCCTCCCCTCCAGGGCTAAACAGGCTTAAATTGTTGTGTGAGTTTATACAATGTATGGTTTGTTGTCAAATATTTATCTCTGTCTAAAAATGAAATGTCCTGAAATACAATTTCTTTTTAACTGAATAAATCAGTGTGAGAAAGAGAAATAACTTCTCATTTAGCCAATTTTTAATCAATATTTTCATGAAAGGCCAAAATGTTAACCGAATCTTGGCTTTTGTCATTTGAAATATAATTTGTGTGTTTAAGAATTTATGTGCACATCAGAATCTGGACTTCATGTTCAGAAAGGAAAATTGATTTATAGGAGCAAACGACTACAAAAGTAGAGGCAATGCCAGAAATGAATGAGAGTCAATTATTTAACGCAAATGGGACCTTAATCACCACAGCAATAGAGAAGTCTCAAATTCATTTACACCCTGGATTTTCATGCTTTAATTTGTACACATTTTTGTGTCTCTTTTTTTTTTTTTTTTTAACAGAGGCCTTTGAAATTGTTGTTCGCCATGCCAAGAACTACACCAATGCCATGTTCAAGAACAACTACCCAAGCCTGACTCCACAAGCTTTTGAGTTTGTGGGTGAATTTTTCACAGATGTGTCTCTCTACATCTTGGGTTCTGACATCAATGTGGATGACATGGTCAATGAATTGTTTGACAGCCTGTTTCCAGTCATCTATACCCAGCTAATGAACCCAGGCCTGCCTGATTCAGCCTTGGACATCAATGAGTGCCTCCGAGGAGCAAGACGTGACCTGAAAGTATTTGGGAATTTCCCAAAGCTTATTATGACCCAGGTTTCCAAGTCACTGCAAGTCACTAGGATCTTCCTTCAGGCTCTGAATCTTGGAATTGAAGTGATCAACACAACCGATCACCTGAAGTTCAGTAAGGACTGTGGCCGAATGCTCACCAGAATGTGGTACTGCTCTTACTGCCAGGGACTGATGATGGTTAAACCCTGTGGCGGTTACTGCAATGTGGTCATGCAAGGATGTATGGCAGGTGTGGTGGAGATTGACAAGTACTGGAGAGAATACATTCTGTCTCTTGAAGAACTTGTGAATGGCATGTACAGAATCTATGACATGGAAAACGTACTGCTTGGTCTCTTTTCAACAATCCACGATTCTATCCAGTATGTCCAGAAGAATGCAGGAAAGCTGACCACCACTGTGAGTACCAGTCTACAGTTGTCAGAGGATTTGGGCCTTATTGGGGTGAGGTGGCCAGTAGCAGGTGCTGATGGAGAGAAATGAGAACAAAATTGGAAGGGAGGGGAATGGGTGATGATGGACTGAATGACCTCACAGAGTTAGGCAGCATATTAAGACCACAGACTATGGAATCGTAAAACCTGGCTCCACCCACTTCCTTACTGTGCGACGTTGGAAAGTCATTTTATCTTTATGAGTTCATTTTTCTGATTCATGAAATAGAAATAAGAATATCGTCTTCATAGGGAATGACATTTGTTAAAGCACTTAGCACGTGTCTGGTACGTGGTAAGTCTTCGATCAATGTTGGCTATTATTAGCATTATTGTCAGTTATCATAATCCTCATTATTGATACACAATAGATGACAAGCCTGTGAAGTGGGAGCTATTATCTTCATTTTATAAATCAGGAAACTGAAGCTTAGTGAAATTGCAACTTGCCTAAGAGCACCCACCTAAAGTTAGTGGAAGAGCCATGCTTCAGAAACTGACCAGGTCTCCCTTTAATTTGGTTATCACCAATTTTTCTGATTCTAATTTCCTCTTGGTGTTTTCAATCATGTATATCACATTAGCATTTCGAGTAGTGACTTCAAACATGAAAGACCCAGCTAGAGTTCACTAATTAAACCTCACAAGCACATAAGCAAGGCAAACAATCCATGTTCTCCAATGGTTTTGTTTATAGCCTTGATTATATCAGTCTAAGCCTGATGAAATTCGTGATGGAGGAAGGGAAGTTCTGTGAGTGAGGCAGCAGTTTGCTTGGTTTCAGTCAGATATTGTTAGTAACGGAATCATGGGAGACACCAACTTCCAATATATAGCAGAACATGTAGCCAAGAGTTACCAGTCAGTTCCCCTAAGGTAGTATCTGATTCCTGAATGCTGCCAGCTTTGTAGAAGGAGGTGGCAGAATAGTATATTACACTACCATTGTTGAGCTTCCACTGCATCTCAAGTGCTATGCTGGCTAGTTTACATAATATCATTTCATAGTAACCCATGAAATCAGTCCTAATAAACCTAAAAGCTGGGTTTTGTTTTGTTTTTCTGTTTTAGAAATATTCTATTTCTGCTTTCTGCTAATTATTTTTCATTGATATACAATACATGTACATATTTTCAGGGGACATGTGATAGTTTAGTACATTCATATAATTTGTAAAGGTCAAATCAATATAATTGGGATATCCATCACCTAAATATTTGTCTTTATGCAAGAAACATTCAAATTCTTCTTTTCTAGCTACTTTGAAATATATGTGGCCAGGTGCTGTGGCTTATGCCTATAATCCCAACACTTTGGGAGGCCTAGGCGGGAGGATTGTTTGAGGCTGGGAGTTCAAGACCAGTCTGGGCAACATACAGACCCCATCTCTACCAAAAAAAAAATAATAAATAAATACAAAAAATTAGCCAGGCATGGTGGCATGCTACTGGGGAGACTGAAGTGGGAGGATCAACGCTGCAGTGAGCCATGATCACGCCACTGCACCCCAGCCTGGGCAAAAGAGTGAGACCCTGTCTCAAAAAAAAAAAAAAAACAAGAGAGGGAGAAAGAAATATATGATAGATTACTATACACTATAGACACTCTACTGATCTATCAAACACTGAGTCTTATTTCTTCCTCAAAGCTAGTTAAGTCAGAGGAGCTGGGATTCAAACCCAGACTTTGTTGGCTTGATTGATACACACCCTCAGCATCTATACAGTGCAACTGCTGTGCACTCTGAACCATTGCTTATCCAAAATGTGGAGGGTGGATTAGGCTATTTCAGCTTGTCTTTAAACTCTAGGGGTAATTAGTTTCTTTGGTGAATTAAACTAGGAAAGAGGACAAAAATGATGCAACCCTCAGCATGGCTACTTATGGAGTTGCTGTAATTGCCCCATTCACAATGTTAGTCATTTAAAACACATTTCCTGTGAAAATATTTTATAGTAAAATGAACAAAAATGTCCTATCTAATTACGGTGTTCTTCAGTGGCTAATTATTCCCTTGACTGCTTCACAATTTGAGGCCAGATTCCGGGGCCTTCTGCAAAAGTAAATTTTACAAAACTAGAAAAAGTAAATGTATTCATATGTTCATTCATCTAATACTGATTGAGAGCCCACTGTGTGTAAGACACAAAGAAAGCATGCCAGGGGCGTGGAAATGCTTTCAGTAAGAGGAAAATAAAGAGACAACATTAAAGACAGGGTGTAGGAGTGTTTAAAGGTTGCCTCTGATATTGGTCATTTCACAGCAACACAATTGATCTCGAAAACAAGTATCCTCCTGTGGTGCTTGCATTTATTTATTTATTTATTTATTTATTTATTTTTGAGACAGAGTCTCGCTCTGTCGCCCAGGCTGGAGTGCAGTGGCGTAATCTCGGCTCACTGCAACCTCCGCCTCCTAGTTCTAAGCGATTCTCCTGCCTCAGCCTCCCGAGAAGCTGGGATTACAGGCGCACGTCACCATGCCTGGCTAATTCTGTATTTTTAGTAGAGATGGGATTTCACCACATTGGCCAGGCTAGTTTTGAACTCCTGACCTCAGATGATCCACCCGCCTAGGCCGCCCAAAGTGCTGGGATTACAGGCATGAGCCACCATGCCCGGCCATGTGGTGCTTTTAAACACATGAAAAAATGAGGTGAGGAACTTGAATTAAGTGCACTGTTTTGATCAGGCACTAGACATGAAGGTTCATTTAGGAAACATTTATTAAACATCTGCTTTGTGTATGACACTTTGCTAGGTGCTGGATATTCAAAACTACCCAAGACATAGTTCTTAAGTCTTGAAAAGGTCACAGTCCAGTTGGCAGACAGACGTGTAACTGAATATATTTCACCATAGTGAACATTTCACCATAATGTGAATGTTGAAAGGGCTGTGAGAGATTAGCTAGTCCAATCCCATTGATTTACAAAGGAAGAAATAAAGTTCAGGGAGGCTTACCCAAAGTTATATAATTAATGGAGGAGCCAGAAGTAGAATCCAAGGTCTTCTGCTGCTACAATCTAATACTTTCTCCATCATACCAGTCTGTCTCCCCTTAGACGCCCCCTAGACTTTTACTCTAAGAGCTCCATTAGGATTTTGCAAACACATAGCGAACCTAAATTGGATAGCTATTTCTGGCCGCCAAACCTGCTACATTTTAGGTGCATGCACATGCGTGCAGGGGGAGTGCATTTCATGTCATTATCATTCAGGAAGAAAGGCTTTAGCTGTCAAGAGGTGCTCAGCGATGCAGGCCCTTTCTGTTTTGGCCATTAAGGGCCTGATTGCTCCCAGCTCCCAGCTGGTTATGAGAGTGTGAATTCTGCCATCCCCAGGGAATGCCTGAACTAAACCAGAAAACATATGTAAACTCTGCCTTGTTCATGTTTTATGATCACCAACTCTAAGTAATATGTACCAAATGGTGGAGGTAGGGGAATCACTGGCCAGGTGTGATCCAGCCCATACTCAGTACGGGTCAAAAAGGGACTGGGCATTTATGAGGGCAAGGGGAAGTCGGAGCTGCAGAACTCTATTCACATTAACAAACCCACAGAATGCCCCAAAGCAAAAGCTGGTTTAAAACTAAAGCTTTAATGAGATTCTCCAGTAGCACCCTCACCTTCCTGTTGCGATAAAATGTAAAACCCTGCCATTCAGTCCTGCTTGAGGTTCAGTTGTGGTGAGAGACTTCTTTAAAAATATCCTCTTCCTGAGCTCTGCTGGGATATCCTTTCGAGCTGGCTTTAAGCCATGACATGAGGTCTGCCACACAGAGAATTGCCTAGTTGTTTTTGTGGCTGTCATCTACCCAGATTATGAAGATTGTTTTGGTCTTCTAAGTGAGTGTGGTACTGTTTGGTTTTTTAAGTGTGGCTTGTTGGTGCTTTAGTTTTCTCTAGCATAGTTCCCAATACTTCGGACTACCAAGTGAAGGCAGGCAGACAAATACTGGGGTGTTGTCGCTGGCAGCACCACTGGAGGTGGTAAAGGATCCTGTTCTCAAACTCGGCTCATGATCACAATCACCTGGGTTACTTGTTAGACACATTCCTGGAGTCCACCCCTGCAGATATTCTGATACCAAAGGTGTGTGGAGAGGTCAGATGATTTTGTTTCGTTTTGTTCTGTTTTGTTTTTTGAGACAGGGTCTCACTCTGTCACCCAGGCTGGAGTGCAGTGGCTCGATCTTGGCTCACTGCAACCTCCGCCTCCTGGGCCCAAGCGATTCTCATGCCTCGGCCTCCCGAGTAGCTAGGATTACAGGTGCGTGCCGTAACACCTGGCTAATTTTTTGTATTTTTTTGTAGAGACGGGGTTTCGCTATGTTGGCCAGGTTGGTCTCAAACTCCTGGCCTCAAGCAATCCACCTGCCTCAGCCTCCCAAAGTGCTAGGATTACAGGTATGAGCCACCGTGCCCAAATGATTTTTTATTTAAGAAATGTCCCCGTTGATTCTGATGCTCCCTTGGGAGCAAATCCAGCCACCTCGTTTGGAAGATAAAGAAAATAGGCCCCAGAGGTTGGAAGTGAATGGCCTAAGTTCCACAGGCAATTAGTGGCAAAGCTAGGACCTTGAATTCTTCATCTATAAAATGGGGTCGAGATATGGCGATTAAATGCAATGTTAGGTTCAGGAACATGGCAAGTATTCACTAAGTCCCAGTCCAGTACTCTTTCTTACTACAGTGATCTAAGTGCCAAATGAAAACTGAGTTTTTCTTAAACTAATTTTTAGGTGCCAAGATATCTTAATGTTATTTTAGTCTAAATGAAGTAAATAAAAATAGTAAGTGTGTGAGAATGTATGTGTGTGAATACATGTGTAGGGGGGAAGCGAGATGGAGGGAGGGGGAAAGAGAAGATTTGTGCTGAAAAGTCCGAGAAAGTATTAATGATGAGACTATAAATAGATTCGTTTTGCAAACTGAGATAAATATCTATACAAACTAGGATAAATATCTTGGCCCCAAGTGAGAATTGAATAGATCTTTAACAGTATTTGGGTGAAAGTATCACTATTAAATTTATCAGTGCATTATTGAATTCCACATCTTATACCTTAAAGCAACTACAAACATGTACCATTTTGCAATACATATATTTTCAGTGTTTTTACACCCAAACTGCTGAATGCCACAGCTTCTTTTTAAAATATAACTGTTTTTATCCTGAAAACCATTTTGATTGCTGTTACCATATACCTATGTGTGGACTATATGCGTAGCCATTGCCCATTTCATGTATAATTCATCCATGTACTAAATGATTAATAATTAGCACGTTGGATGTTTATCCCTCTCCTGGAAACTTTCCCAAAACTTTCTGTAATTTTGTTTACTTCCTTTAATCCCCAAAGTAACTACTCACATGTCTTCACATGGCGGTTTGCACTTTTATTTTTCCACTTGTACACATACATACTTTCTTTATTGGCTCATCTCAGCATTTCTCAGAGTTAGTGCTTCCTCTCCCACAATTTCATTACCTTGGCTTGTTCTATGCTTCCTTGAATATTGTGTAGAATTGCAACGTTTTCCACCACCATTACTTCTCCCTTTCTTTTTTCGTTGTGATATTCATTTTAGCACTATCTGAAATAGGATTCGTTGCAGGAAGCATTTATTGAGCACCTAATAATGGAAGCACTATGATAGCCACTGGGGATCAGAGGGAGTAGCTAGAAAGATGCACATGACTGTGTTGTGTTGCCCTCAGTGGTCACTTGGCTAGTAGGTGGCAGAACTAGTATTCAAAGCTGAACCTGTCTGACTCCAAAGCTCACGCTCTTAACCATTACCTATATTGCTCTCTCAAGTAGTTCCATTCTCTTCAGCAGAATCTTTATTCCCCAAACACAGACTAAGTAGGTTTTTATTATATTATTTAATATCCTGTATTACTCCCTACTGTTTTTCCAGCTGCACAATCAGTTTTTGAATTCATTCTCCCTCCTTGGAGACTTTTGCTCTAGTATTTCCCAATGAAGTACTAAAAGGCATGAGATTTTTCATCTTCCTAACTCTTAAAGGAACAGAGTAGTTTCATGGAAAAGAAGGAATGTTTGTGCAGGTGATGGAAGGTCCAGTCACACAGTCAGATGACTTGGCCTAGAATCTATGTGAGCAGTGCCGGTGGTGAGAAAGAGGTTCTCTTCCACTTGCAAAGTTGGAAATCTGCCGATTGGACCAACAGATAGTTTTTAATGCATCTGCCTTTGATTCCAGATGGTAGAAGAACATCAGATCTCCAGTATGGAGTGTCCTTGGTATTTAATAATAGTAACATTGCCTACTGAGAACCTAACGTATCCAAATACATCCATTTCCTTTGCTAGAATTTCTGAAGTCAGTATTTATTTTTGTGTGCCAGGAAGCTCTAGGGAAGATTCTCTGTTGATCCTCAATAATAATTAATTCCATCGAACTCATATTTTGCTGTCAGTGTGAGTGACTGTAACTCATCAGAATTTCCAAGATTAGCCTTACCTTCCTCTCCACTGTTGAAGGCTGAGGTTATTTCTCAGGTGTCAGAATGTCAGTGTTTTTCTCCTCATGCTATCACTTTGGACTTTCATTTTTCAGTCTCAGACAGAGATACCTTGTCTGAATTTATACAAGCTGTTTTCAGTACCAAGTGATTTGAAAGTGATAAAAAGAAGTAAATGGCTCACTACCTAATTAGTGTCTGCAGGTCGGCATCTAGAACAATGGTAAGCAACTTTACTTACACGAGGTTTATTTCTGGAAAGACAAAAACTGTTTACAGACTGCCACCATTTTTTCATTCACAATCAAAGTAGCTTCAGTGATTTCCATGGAGAAAATATATAGTTTTAAAACACATATTACCTATTTATTGCAAGAATACAAATGAAAAAATTGGCACCATGTTTTAGGCAATAAATGTTAACTTTATGGTAGGTTTCAAAAAGTGGTTACATAAGGGGAACTTTTTTTTTTAAATGTTTCATCCTGAAATTATACATATATTACAGGTCATATTAAGAAATTAGATGGGTTCTTCATAAATCTAGAATTGCTTGCCCTTGCCTTGGCATAATTGCCAGTTGCTTATATGTTCTGAATTTTTAGAGATAAATTTTACATCCCTTCTGTGGTCAGTGGACTGATGTGGCAGGAACACATCCTCAAGAGCTGTGAAAGATCTGAGATTTTTACCCTGATTGCAAGCAAACAAGTTAGCCTGCTGCAGTTTCATCGATGTTAGTTAATGGCTAAGACTACTGAGTCAGAGATGAAGGACAGTTTATTGCTTACAGCAATAGCAGCAGCCAGAGTATTAGCATTTGTGCCAGATCCCTGAGTCCCAATTCCCACAGGGTAAGGCAAAGAGAGCTGAATGACTCCTGTACACATAGTGAGTTGTATTATAGAAGAGAAACTTTGAACTTAGGGAACTCAAATCTTTTATAATAGATGGTAAGCCCACCTGCTGTTTAAAGGGAAATATCATCTCTATCTTCCAAGGCTGTTGGCTATACAAAGATAGTTGAAAAGATAGTCTGGAACAAAAGGTAGTCAGTTCGTCTGTTCCTAAGACATGCCAAAGCACAAGAGATCCATGGAGAATTGTCTTCCAACACATGGTCCCCCACCCTTGGATGGCTCCAAGAACCTTTCAAGTTCTCAATGCTTTTGGAGGATCTGGCAAGGAAATTAGAAGTTAGTAAAAGACAGTTAGCTCAACCCTGACTGATTGGCCGAAAAGCAGGCCCATGTGCCACCTGTTGGAGGGTAGCAGAAGGCATATCCAAATACTGAGAACAGTGGCAGTTTTCTCAGCTCTTCAGAGAATACTTTAAAAGGAAAGTATCAAAGAGGCACCTGTTTGTTGCTTCTCATTAGCAGTAAACTCTTCTACTGTGGGCCTCCAGCTACTCCACTGCTCTCTTTCAGTCTCTAAGCTGTCATTTCCTTTCTTGCTCTGTTCAGGCTATAGGGTTGGGAGTTTTGTGTTGCTAAGTGACTTGGCTGAATGAAGTTTTCTCTTTTATTGCACTTCTAGAGTGAAGCATTGTGTTGACCACAGAGTGGTAAGCACATGCTTATCCATGCCTGCTGGCAGTGACAGAGGACGGATTCGTCCTCAGAGTGTATTCAGAAAGGTCAGAAAGCCAGGGATATTTGCCCAAGTAGGCAGAAGTCCAAGAAGATCTCACCATGGCCTGATATTCTGAGTACCCCTGTGGTCCTGAGACAACAGTGAGGGAGCCAACAATGCCTTTTTTAAAATAAACTTTAAGTTCTGGGATACACGTGCAGAACATGCAGGTTTGTTACATAGGTATACGTGTGCCATGGTGGTTTGCTGCACCCATCAACCTGTCATCTACATTAGGTATTTCTCCTAATGCTATCCCTCCCCAACCCCCCACCCCCCGACAGGCCCCGGTGTGCGATGTTCCCCTCCCTGTGTCCATGTGTTCTCATTGTTCAACTCCTACTTACGAATGAGAACATATGGTGTTTGGTTTTCTGTTCCTGTGTTAGTTTGCTGAGAATGATGGTTTCCAGCTTCGTCCATGTCCCTGCAAAGGACATGAACTCATCCTTTTTTATGGCTGCATAGTATTACATAGTATTCCATGGTGTATATGTGCCACATTTTCTTTATCCAGTCTAACATTGATGGGCATTTGGGTTGGTTCCAAGTCTTTGTTATTGTGAACAGTGCTGCAATAAACATACGTGTGCCTGTGTCTTTATAGTAGAATGATTTATAATCCTTTGGGTATATACCCAGTAATGGGATTGCTGGGTCAAATGGTATTTCTGGTTCTAGATCCTTGAGGAATCGCCACACTGTCTTCCACGATGGTTGAACTAATTTACACTCCCACCAACAGTGTAAAAACATTCATATTTCTCCACATTCTCTCCAGCATCTGTTGTTTCCTGACTTTTTAATGATTGCCATTCTAACTGACATGAGATGGTATCTCATTGTGGTTTTGATTTGCATTTCTCTAATGACCACTGACGATGAGCTTTTTCTCATATGTTTGTTGGCCACATAAATGTCTTCTTTTGAGAAATGTCTGTTCATATGCTTTGCCCACTTCTTGATGAGTTATTTGTTTTTTTTCTTGTAAATTTGTTTAAGTTCCTTGTAGATTCTGGATATTAGCACTTTGTCAGGTGGATAGATTGCAAAAATTTTCTCCCATTCTGTAGGTTGCCTGTTCACTCTGATGATAGTTTCTTTTGCTGTGCAGGAGTTCTTTAGTTTAATTAGATCCCATATGTCAATTTTGGCTTTTGTTGTCATTGCTTTTGGTGTTTTAGTCATGAAGTCTTTGCCCATGCCTATGTCCTGAATGGTATTGCCTAGGTTTTCTTCTAGGATTTTTATGGTTTTAGGTTTTACGTTTAAGTCTTTAATCTACCTTGAGTTAATTTTTGTATAAGGTGTAAGGAAGAGGTCCAGTTTCAGTTTTCTACATATGGCTAGCCAGTTTTCCCAACACCATTTATTAAATAGGGAATCCTTTCCCCATTGCTTGTTGTTCTCAGGTTTGTCAAAGATCAGATGGTTGTAGATGTGTGGCATTATTTCTGAGGCCTCTGTTCTGTTCCATTGGTCTGTATATCTGTTTTGGCATCACACTGCCTGACTTCAAACTATATACTACAAGGCTACAGTAACCACAATGCCTTTTTAAAAAGATGTCGAGTGGCTAGGGAATCAGAGTACAGTGAAAGTAGCCTCCTACCTTGTGGGGGCAGAAAAGCCCCTGGATACTTGCTCCCTTCATTAGAAAAGCTGAAATGCCACACAAAACAGGTCATATACACTGTGATTTCCCTGTGATTCAATTTCCCCGACTTGGAGCAAGGTTCCTCTTGGCGAGTGTAGTTCTGCATTGTCCACTCACAATGGTACCACAAGTAACTTTGGCTCACTGACCTCTTATGCCCATGCATTTTGCTGTCTTGCTCAGGTATCTGGCAGAAAAATGTTTTCTAACTTGACTGTTTCTTAAAAGGACCATTCCTCCTGCCCCTACCTTAAAAATGGAAAACATATTGGAATATCACAGAAGCATTTTTTAGTGAAGTTGCACTGTCGTATAGTAATTTCTTCAAGGGAGGGGGCAATTTTAATACTTGCTGTAATAAAGAATTTTACAAAAGGCAAAGATAAGGGAATTCTGAGCAGATGTCTTCCAGCATGTTGCAGCCTTTGGAAGATAAAATACAATTTTCATCATTACCAGCAACCACAATTTTCTGAGTGCTGAGTCCTGAGCACTGTTCTAGGTCTTACAGTTTACCTTTCCCTTCCTTGTTGGGGGGACTGTTAATGGGGTAAAACAAATAGCCTTTGTTTTGGTGAAATTACAGATTTCTTAATGTCCTTTTAAAATGCCCCTTTGGGAAGTACATAATCCAGCAAGGCTGCTTTCTTATTTCATATGGGGGGCGAGGGGAGGGTTGTTGCTGCCTCCTTATTACCCAATTCAAATTCATTCTGAAGAATATTCAGAAAGTGAATTAATTCTTCCCTTTTTCATTCCACTCAGAATGCCTAAAACAGATAAAGTAGGAAGCAGAGTCATTATATTTGGGTGCTGTCTATTATCATTTACTGACTGAGAGTCTATCTAAGCCTTTCTGCTTTTTGCAGATAATTAATTTTGTTCCTAAATGTAGGGAAGAGTGATTGTAATCAGTGTGTTTGTATTTTCAGCCACAAATAGAGCCCATCAAAGATATGCAGTACAAATAAACCTCATAAAATATGCAGCCCAAGTACTGCTCAAAGTTAATGTTCTTTTTTTCCAAAGAAAAAATTTTATACACATTATATGATTTTTAAAAGTCATTCTTGGTATTTTCATATAGTTAATAGATGGGCCCCTCTTTTTCAAACTCAAACCTATGCTGTGAATTATTTTTTATCATTAAATCTCATGTAGTGGAGCTGAAGGAGACTGATTTGGCTTAGAAATCATCTCAGCAACATATACATATTACTGAATTCTGGGTGTGGGTTTCTCTTATGCTTCCAGAAAATAATGAATGATCAGATCTAAGTTACAGGTTCAGTTTTATGGATGAAACCCCACACTAAGAGCATGGTGTTTGTGAATGAGTTCCTCTGAACTCTTTTGGAAAGCTTTTGCCCTTCTATCCCAGCTGCCTGTCCCCAACCTCTGGCCAATGCCTACACTAAGCCCATCCCTTTCCTTTTGCTTCAAATTTGTACCTTGCTCTGTTCTGTTCATTCAAACCCTGTACTTTATTTAGAGTGGTGATGTGTGATTATGGTTTAGTCATCACAGGAAGCCCATTTCTGCTTCTACTAGTTCTCTAATGCATTCCTTCTCTTGAGAAGCAAACTTCATTAGCAAAGTTATCACTAGAAAACTCTTAAAAAGGATTATCAAAAAAAGGTAGATCTCAGTCACTGTGATGCAGTTGTAGGGAGAAATATTTAAGTGTATGTGGGACCTTATGAAATTACCTCCTATACATTGTAAGTTATAAAGAACATTCATTCAGAATTTTGATACAGGATCTTTGCCTTGTGCTGCCACAGGCAAGTGGCCTGTGAAAAGCAACTTCTTAGTGTCTGTTCCTTAATCTATACAACGAGGAAGATGATGACAAGAGTGATTATTTAGTAAGCACTTGCTATGTGCCTCACACAATTCTAAGCTCTTTACATGGATCAACTCATTTAATGTTTACAATACTAATGAGAAGGGGATTATCATTACCATCTTCCTAGTTAAAGAACTGAGACAGAGAGACTTGGAAGCAGGTGCCAGCAACAAGGCAGCTTCAGCTAATTGCTCTCTACTGCAGCAACTTTTGAGGTGCATCTCTTGCCCAGGGCCAGACCCAGTCTTAGAATATATGGGCGTGGCTTGGCCTTGTCTGCAGATGGATATAAGCTGACTCAGTTGTCTGGAATGGGGCAGGATGGGGAGCCAGAAGTTATTAAGGGTCTTTCATTCTTGCCTACTCTTTCAGTTACTATTCATCCTGTTTTCTACGTGTGGCCTTGAGAATTGCATGGAAACTTCCAATGGGCTTAGCTTTTCTTCTCTGCTTTTCTTCATATTTGTATTAATTAATCTTAATTAAAGTTTTCTTTCTTTTTCTTTTCTTTTCTTTTTCTTTTTTTGGCTTAAACAACAGAAGTTTATTTTCCCACAAATCCGGGGGTTAAAAGTCCAAGATCAAGGTTCTGGCAGATTCAGTCTTTGGCAAGGGCTTTCTTCTTGGCTTGTAGATGGCTGCCATCTCATTCTGTCTTAACATGGCTTTCCCTTGCTGCATGTGCACCCTGTGGGGAAAGAGGAGGACATAGAGAGAGACAGAGAGAGAGAGCACAACCTCTCTGGTATCACTTCTTATGAAGACACTAATCCTATTGGATCAGGGCCCCATACTTATTCAGAGATGAGGCCTCTAATGAAGTGATTAAGATTAAATGAGCTAATTAAATTTTTCTAAATTTGCTTGGAGCTCAGGCCTCCCCCAGCATCAGGGCCTATTTCATTTACCTTTTAAAAACAAACAGAGAAACAAACAAACAAAAACAAAAAAACCCACACATTCATTTTTTTTTTTTTTTTTTTTTTTTTTTTTGAGACGGAGTCTCGCTCTGTCACCCAGGCTGGAGTGCAGTGGCACAATCTCGGCTCACTGCAAGCTCCACCTCCCGGGTTCACGCCATTCTCCTGCCTCAGCCTCTCCGAGTAGCTGGGACTACAGGCGCCCACCACCACGCCCAGCTAATTTTTTGTATTTTTAGTAGAGACGGGGTTTCACCGTGGTCTCGATCTCCTGACCTCGTGATCTGCCCACCTCGGCCTCCCAAAGTGCTGGGATTACAAGCGTGAGCCACCGCGCCCGGCCACACATTCATTCTTGATGAGCTTTTTGAAAAAATACTTTAAAAAGTATTTAAAAGTATTTTTAAAGTATTTAAAAAATACTTTAAAAGATATAGGTCTTCTATATTTTCTCTCTTTCAGATCAGAAATCCAAAGAATTGTGAAATACCAAGCTGTATGTCTTTCTTATTCTGTTTTAAACCCTGTAATGATCTCTTTCCATACATGGAAGGAGTTCCCTACTAAGTTTCTGATTAACTCAACTGCTCATTCCCCTTAACAAATTATTAATGCAAAATAAATGAGTTTCTTGACTGTAGCAACCTGCTAGCATATTTTTTTTAAAATTGTGAACCCTTTAAATCATCTTTGAGTGGTTTCTTCACAAGTTTTCTAAACAAAGTATTCTAGACAAAAAAGCAGGGAACTAAACTAATGTCCTTACTGTGGTTAAAAATAAAGCAATAATTGTGACAAATTGGTATAATCAGACTTGACAGATAGAAGCTATAGAATTCATGTTAGATTTCTATCAGTCTGAAAAGGATGTTAACAATTCCCAGATCACAGAGAGTGAAAGAATACACACTGGTGGAAACATTTTCCTCACACATCTGTGTTTATCAAGTTTTAAAGTCTGTTTCCTCCCCTACCATTTCTCCTGAATCTGTAATACATTGATTTAAAAACAATTAATACATGACTCAAACTGCTCTGCTCTGAAAGGCCCCATTCAGAATTGTCTCAGTTCTGGTTAGCATTGACTGAAAACTCTATGAGATACCAGGAATAATAAATTACAACAAACATTCATTTTTAATGGCACCATAGAGATTTTTAAGAGCAAACCTTTCTAGATGGAAAGCTGAGTCAATACCCTGCGTAGGAATGGATCGGCTTGGCATTGCAAGGAGCAGAGGAAGAAAAGGTTGTGTGATGCAGTGAAAAGAACATGGGCTTCAGGAGTTAAAATGTGACTTTCTCTCTTTTAATTTATTGAGACAAAGTCTCGCTCTGTTGCCCAGGCTGGAGTGCAGTGGCGCCGTCTCGGCTCACTGCAACCTCTTCCTCCTGGGCTCAAGTGATCCTCCCACCTCACCCCTTGCCCCACGCCATAACTGGGACTACAGGTGTGCACCACCACGCCTGGCTAATTTTTTTTTTTTTTTTTAGTAGAGACAGGGTCTCGCTGTGTTGCCCAGGCTGGTCTCGAACTCCTGGGCTCAAGTGATCCTCCCACCTCAGCCCCCCAAAGTGCTGGGATTACAGGCATGAGCCACTGCATCTGGCCAGACTGTGAATTTCTATTCAGCCATTCTTTTTCTTAGTGACCTGAACATGTAGTATAATCTCTGAGCGTTGGTTGCTTCAACTATAGAATGGGGATAAAAATACCAACCTCGCAGAACTACTATGAAAATTTGCAACAATGCCTAGCACATGGCAGCACTATAAAATCTGACATGTAACATGATCTATTTAATCTGCTGTGAGGCAAAATAGCCTTTTCTTCCTAGGCCTTCTCTCACATGGAGGCACTCATCTTTGGGGTACTCTCATTAGTAGCACCATCATTGATAAATATTTACCTGACTCCTGTGACAAAGGCCCTATGTCAGGAGCTGCCAACACAAATACACTAATATCCCCATGTCCACAGAGAGATATGTTCCAAGACACCCAGTGGATGTCTGACTCCCAGTGGATGCCTGAAACCACAGATAGTTCCAAACCCTATATATAGTGTGGGTTTTTTTCCCTGTACATACATACCTGTGATAAAGCTTATTATAAATTAGGCACACTAAGAGAGTAATGACAATAACTAATGATGATAAATAGAACAACTCCACCCTTCCCTACTGAAGTTCCTGCTAGTCTTTGCATTCAGAAATTGCTGTGTCTCTGAACAAGTTTATTCAGCATGTATGGTTGTAGTCCTCTGCTTCTATTTGCCCAACCTTTGCCACTAATAACCAGGAGAATCAATCATATCCCCTAGATGTTCGGATAGATTGATTCACAGCCAAGCAGACCAAGTTGAACACACAAGTTTTGTAACTACTCACAGTGGTCTTCAGAGAAGACTCATGAATAAAGGGCAGTGTGATATATCTGGATTCCCTATGGGGATTTTTAGCATTCATCTTCTTTTGCTCGGATTTAGTGCTGAACTCCCTGGGAGTAGAGGGAAGACTCAAGCTGTGTTTATGGCTCCTTTGTTTTCGAGTGTGAATTGTGCAGTATAATGCTAAATTGCTTTTGCTGGGTACCACTGTTAAATGATGATTAAATTTAGGTTGGGTATAAAAATGAATAGATGTCTATTACAAATCTTTGGGATAATTTAATGATATCTCCTTGTTTTAGATATTTTCCTTTTATTGGGTCCTTAAATTTACTTGTCTGTTCTTATCTATCCTGCCTACTAAGAGTCTTTCCTCTTTTATAATGAATTACAACTACCTTTCTGATTCTTGGGATTATCAGTTATCACTGTATCTTTGATGGAAGGAAAGGGAGAAAGCAATGACAGTAGGAGTGAAGGGAGTTTAACAGGAGTACAAGGAAGATGAAAGGTGAATCAGAGGCCTGGTGCAATGGCTCACGCCCGTGATCTCAGCACTTTGGGAGGCTGAGGTGGGAGGATCCCTTGAGCCCAGGAGTTTGAGACCAGTGGCAACATAGGAGACCTTGTCTCTACAAATAACAACAACAAAAAATAGCTGGTGTTCTGGTGCATGCCTGTGGTCCCAGCTACTTGGGAGCCTGAGGTGGGAGGATTGCTTGAGCCTGGGAGATTGAGACTGCAGTGAACCGTGATCACGCCACTGTACTCCAGCCTGGGCAACAGAGTGAGACCCTGTCTGAAAAAAACAAAGTGAATTAGATAATTTTGAAAATGATTTTTTTCCAGACATATGTCTTCTGCGGTATTTACTTAATATAATCATTGCCCCACTCATACTGCCACAATACAAATGTCACAAATTCTAGATTTTAAAAATATAGAAAAACATTATGTCTCAACTATGATATATTTGCCATTTTCTTAAATCAAACAGCAGTTTTAGTATGTGAGACTACTATTCTCTCTTCATCCCCTAGTATACCTCATCTTACACATAATAGGTATTTAATTTTTCTCTTAAATCAAGAAATCAAACTAAAGGGGTGTGGAGTTCATCCTTGGGAGAGTGAGGAGCCATTGAGACCATATGGAATGTGGATCTCCACGTACAAAATCAGAAGTGTAAGAAGGAGTGCTCTTTTATTTATGTTTTTGCCCTTCTTTTTTTGTTTGTTTGCTAATAGACTTTCTTTTTTACAGTGCTTTCAGGTTTATAGCAAAATTGAGCAGAAATTACAGAGCGTTCGTTTATACCTCTTACCTCCTTCACACACACACCCTCCCTCACTAGCAACATCCCTCACCAGAATAGTACATTTGTTACAATGGATGGACCTACATTGATACATCATTATCACCCAAAGCCTGTCATTTACATTAGGTTTCATTCTTGGTGTGGTACATTCTTTGGGTTTTGACAAATGTATAATGGCATATATCCACCATTCTAGTATCATGCAGAATTGGTTCACTGTTATAAAAATGTTCTGTGCTTCACCAGTTCATCCCTCCCTCTCCACTAACCTCTCATAACCACCGACCTTTTTACTGTCTCTATGCTTTTGCCTTTTCCAGAATATCACATAATTGGAATTATACTATTTTCACATTAGCTTCTTTCACTTAGTAATATGCTTTTAAGTTTACTCCATGTCTTTTCGTGGCTAGATAATTCATCTCTTTTTATTGTTGAATAATATTTCTTTGTCTGGAGCGTCTTTTACTTTTATATTAATTTAATTTCAAGTCCAAATCATTATTCCTATTGCATTAGTGGTAAATTATACCTCATTACTTCTTTTTAAAAACAGCTTTATTGAGATATAATTCATATAGAATACAATTCATCAATTCAACTATTTTAAATGTACAATTCATTGGTTTTTAGTATATTCATGGAGCTGTGCAACCATTACCATAATCAATATTAGAAGATTTGTATCACCCCAAAAGGAACTCAGTACCAGTTAGCTATTACTCCCCTATTACTCCCCATCTTCCCTGTCCCCCGTACCTGGCAAAAACTAATCTGGCTTTCTGTTTCTATAGATTAGTCTGTTCTGAACATTTTACATAAATGGAATCATAAAATATATGGCCTTTTGCATATGCCTCTTTCAGTTAGCATGTTTTCAAGGTTCAGTCACATTGTAGCATGGATCACTACATTACTTCTTATGGATGAATAATATTCCATTGTATGTATATACCACATTTTGTTTGTCTATTATCAGTTCATGGACATTTGGGTTTCTTCCACTTCTTGGTTATTATGAATAGTGTTGCTATGAACATTTGTGCACAGATCTTTGTGTGGATGTGTTTCATCTCTCTTGGGAATATATCTAGCAGTAGAATCGTGGGTCATATGGTAACTCTATATTTACCTTTTTGAAGAACTGCCAAACTGTTTTCCAGTGAAGCTGAGCCATTTTACTTTCCTACCAACAATGTGAGGGTTCCAATTTCTCCACATCCACACCAACAATTGTTATTATCTACCTTTTTCTATTACAGCCATCGTAGTGGATTTTAAGTAGTATCTCATTGTGGTTTTAATTTGAATTTCTCTTGTGATTAATGATGTTGAGTGATTTTCATGTGCTTATTGGCCAGATCTTTTTTGGTAAAATGTCTATTGAAATCTTAAATTTTAAGCTGGGCTATTTGTCATTTCACTGTTCAATTGTAAGGATTATTTACATATTCTGGATACTAGACCCTTATCACATACATGATCTACTTTTTTTTTTTTTTTTTTTTGAAACAGGGTCTCACTCTGTCATGCAGGCTAGAATGCAGTGGTGTGATCACATCTCACTGCAGCCTTAAACTCCTGGGCTCAAGCAATCCTCCCACCTCAGTCTCCCAAGTAGCTGGGACTACAGGCATGCACCACCACACCAGGCTAATTTTTGTATTTTTTGTAGAGACGAGGTTTCACCATGTTGCACAGGCTGGTCTTGAACTCATGGGCTCAAGCGATCCACCCCCCTCAGCCTCCCAAAGTGTTGGGATTACAGGCGTGAGCCACTGCCCCCAGCCTGTAATTATTTTCTCCTATATTCTGGGATGTCTTTTCACTTTCCTGATAATGTCTTTTTAACTCAAAAATTATGATTTTGATGAAGTTCAATTTATATATTTCTTTATGTGTCATATCTAAGAAATCACTGCCTAATCCAAAGGCATGAAGATTTATACCTATGATTTCTTCTAAGAATTTTATAGAATCAGCCCTTAAATATAGGTCTATGATTCATTTGAGCTAATTTTTGTGTATGGTATGATGTAGTGGCACAACTTCATTCTTCTGTATGTGGATATCCTTTTGTCCCAAGTTCCATTTGTTGAAAAGACTGTTCTTTCCCCCATGAATTGTCTTGGCACTATCATCAAAATTCAATTGATCATAAATGTATGTAGGTTTTTTTTTGACTCTCAATTCTATTTTATTGATCCCTATGTCTATCATTATGCCAGTGCCACACTGCTTTGAATACTTTGTAGCAAGTTTTGAAAATGGGAAGTGTGAGTTCTCCAACTTTGCTCTTCTTTTCAAGATTGTTTTGGCTATTTGGGGCCCCCTGCAATTCCATATGAATTTTATGAGCAACTTGTCAATTTATGCAAAGAAGTCAGCTGAGATTTTGATAGCAATTGTGTTAAATCTGTAGATAATTTAGGAGGTATTGCCATCTTGACATTAAGTCTTCTAATATATTAATGTCTTTTCACTTATTTAGATCTTTAATTTCTTTCAATGATATTTTGTAGTTTTCAGTATAAAAGCCTTGCACTTCTTTTACTAAATTTATTCCTAAATATTATCATCTTCAAGTTATTGTAAATGGAATTGTTTTCTTAATTTCATTTTGGGTTATTTATTACTAGAGTACATACATTGATTTTTGCATACTGATCTTGTACCCACTAGCATTGCTGAACTTGTTTATTAGTTTTAAGTGTGTGTGTGTGTGTGTGTGTGTGTGTGTGTGTGTGTGTGTGTGTGTGTGTAAGTGAGTGAGAGAGAGAGATTGTCAGTCTTTGGTGTTTTCTATACACAAGATAACATTATCTGCAAATACAGATGCATATACAGTTTCATTTCTACCTCTCTGACCTGTATGCCTTTTCTTTCTTTTTCCTTCCTTCCCTTCTTTCTTCCTTCCTTCCTTCTCTTTTTTCTTCTTTCCTTTTCCTTTCCTCATTGCTCTGGCTTGAACCTCCAGTACAACGTCAAATAGAACTAGCAACAATGGATATCCCTGTCTTTTTCCTGATGTTAGGTGAAAAGCCTCCGTCTTTTCCCATTAAGTATAGTATTAGCTGTGACTTTTTTATAAATTCTTTTTCAAGTTGAGGAAGTTCCTTTGTATTCCCAGTTTGTTGATTGTTTTTATTATCATCAAAGCATGTTGGATTTTATTAAATTCCTCTTTAGAAACTGATGAGATAATCATGGGAATGTATCCTTTATTCTATTAATATGATATATTACGTTGATTACCAGATGTTAAACCAACCTTGCATTTCTGGGATAAATCTTGCCTGGTCATGGTATATGATGCTGTTTATATTTTGCTGGATTCAATTTGCTAGGATTTTGTTGAAGATTTTTATATCTGTCCTTATGAGAAATATTGGTCTATAGTTTGCTTGTGATTTTTGTCTGCTTTTGGTATCAGGGTAATACTGGCTTCATAGAATGACTTGGGATGTATTCCTTCCTCTTCTAAAGATCTTCTATTTGGAAGAGTTTCAGAAGGATCAGTATTAACTGTTCTTTAAATGTTTTGTAGAATTTGCCAGTAAGGCCATCTGATCCTATGCTTTTTTTTGTGGAAAGTTTTAAAAGTATTAATTCAAACTCTTTGTTATAGGATTATTCTAATTTTTTATTTCTTCCTGAGTCAGTTTCAATAGTTTTTAAAAATCATTTTGGAATTTGTACGTTTCATATCTGCTATCTAATTTGTTGGCATACAGTTTTTTTAAGTATGCTCTTATAATTCTTTTTATGTATATAAGGCCAGTAGTAATGTCCCCCCTCTTTCATTCCTGATTATAGTAATTTGAGTATTTTCTCTTTTTTTTTGTTGGTCAGTCTAGCTAAAGGTTTATCAAAACTGTTGATCTATTCATAGAACCAACTTTTGATTTTGTCAATTTTTCTCTATTGTTTTTCTATTCTAGATTTCACTGATTTTCACTCTAATTTGTTATTTCCTTCCTACTGCTTGATTTATGTTTAATGTGCTCTTCTTTCTAGTGTCTTCAGGCAACAATTTAGATTTTTTAAAATTTTTATTTCAATAGCTTTTGGGGTGCAAGTAGTTTTTCGTTACATGGATGAAATATATAGTGGTGAATCCTGAGATTTTAGTCCATGAGTCACCAGAGTAGTGTATATTGTACCTAATGTGTAGTTTTCTTTTTTATCTCTGGCTCCCCTTTCACCCTCCTCCTTTTGAGTCTCTAAAGTCCATTATATCACTCTGCATGCCTTTGTATATACTCATAGCTTAGCTCCCACTCATAAGTGAGAACATACAGTTTTTGGTTTTCTACTCCTTTGTTACTTCACTTAGAATAATGGCCTCCAGCTCCATCCGAGTTGCTGCAAAAGATATTATTTCATTCTTTTCAGTGGCTGAGTAGTATACTCAGGTTCAGACCAACCTGGGCAACATGGTCAAACTCTGTCTCTACAAAAATACAAAAATTAGCCAGGTGTGGTGGCGTGCACCTGTGGTCCCAGCTATTTACGAGGCTGAGGTGGGAGTATCACTTGAGGCTGGGGGGTCGAGGCTGCAGTGAG
Organism: Symphalangus syndactylus; assembly: GCF_028878055.3. NCBI lineage: Eukaryota > Metazoa > Chordata > Mammalia > Primates > Hylobatidae > Symphalangus > Symphalangus syndactylus. The sequence goes on along the minus strand of NC_072447.2, from coordinate 136,706,729 downwards.
CCGATTGTGCCACTGCACTGCAGCCTGGGTGACAGAGTGAGATCCTGTCTCAAAAAAAAAAAAAAAAAAAAAAAGGAAGAAAGACATGTGAACTCTTGATACCAAGGATCTGTAGTGGATTGCCTCCAAAGAACTGAGCTAGAGGCCCAAGCAAGGGGAAAGCTGCACAGGGAATGGAGGAATCCAATTACTTCAGATGCCAATTTGGGTGATTTAGATCCTCTACAGATCTCTTTCTCTTGAACTGTGTATTTGTTTTTCTTTTTCTTTTTGGCCAGAAATTAGGAGGTGGTAAGATGAGTGAAGCCATCTGTACATCTGCCCTAATCTCTCCATCATTTTGCTTGACTAGACTCATCATAAGGATGATTAAAGGTTTCTCAGCACTTGAGAATTGGTTATTTTTTTACCTCACCTTTGCCTTTTAAAGAAGAGTTAGTTATCATTTACTTTCCCATCCAATTCTTCAGTTTCCTTAGTCAATTAATTCCATGCCTACCCTATTTGTTTAAGGTTTGGGGCAGCCCAGATGAACTAACCTAGACCTCTGATTTTTCTCAGGTTATAAATGCTCTGTGTTCCCTCATCCATTCTCCCAACTTTGATTTCCACCTATTACTCTGGCTTTGTCAGTAAGTGGCTTAAGATTCAAGTTCCCTTTTTGCTACTTTCATGAGCCTGCCAATCAGACTCTGTGTGGATGCTGCTTTCTTTTTTCCCAGATTTTGTGATTGGGTCCCTGGTCTCATGTTTTATAGATCCTTATCTGGGTCTCTGAACCTTGCATCCTGATTGTACAGGCCATCAGTCTTCCCAGGATCTAAATTACCTACCTGTTTCTCCTTTATTTCCTTCACACACTTCTCTTAATACAGCATCTAGACTTCCCAGCTTAAATATTAGCCGGAAACCCTATCTCACATCCACCACAGCCAACTATCCTGGATCCTGGCCTTGGATTTGAAAGTGACAGCAAAAGAGGAAGAACAAAATACTCATTGAATGCAACTTGTAAGGCAATACATAGTTTTCAAGAAGCAGAAAGTGAAGACATCTATTGGGGGAGCTCTACTCTGCAGAATGAAAGAGGCTATTGGATAAAAAAGGAAACAAATCTATCAGCCCAGCAACTAGGAAGGCTTAACATAGACAGGGCAAGGCCGGGCGCGGTGGCTCAAGCCTGTAATCCTAGCACTTTGGGAGGCCGAGGTGGGCGGATCACGAGGTCAGGAGTTTGAGACCATCCTGGCCAACATACTGGAACCCTGTCTCTACTAAAAATACAAAAAAATTTAACAGGGCGTGGTGGCGGGCGCCTGTAGTCCCAGCTACTCGGTAGGCTGAGGCAGGAGAATGGCATGAACCCGGGAGGCGGAGCTTGCAGTGAGCCGAGATGGTGCCACTGCACTCCAACCTGGGGGACAGAGCCAGACTCTGTCTCAAAAAAAAAAAAACATAGACAGGGCAGACATCTACTTGTTTTATCTTTTCAAGGCAGAATAGGGAGGTTTAGTTGGTTGGGTGTAGTAGACAAACCAGCAAAGTAGAAAAGTGAGGGTTAGAAATATGGCAAAGTAAGCAAGTGAGATATGGCTGCCTTTTGTGAAGACAAGAAAAACAGATACTAAGTGGGTACTTTTGTAGCATCTACAAGTTCTATGATCAAAGAAAAAAAAATCTGTAAATACTTCATGAAGTTTGCTTTTGTACTGTATGGCTAATTTAAAAATCAACTTACAAGGGAAAGCGAAATGCTTAAGTCTAGAAATATAGATAAATAGTCCAAAGTCGCCCATGCACACATGTCCAAGAAAGGCCATATGACCTGGAAATTTTTTTTGGATTAGCCCCATGGCATTTATGTAAACCAGGGTTCTTCTCTGTTAGAGGTGCCACGGGAGGTATCCTCTGAAATTACAAGCTTCCCTTAATGGTCTGTTCTTCAAAACATCCTAGAGAAATACTGTCCTTGGGTTAGGACCTTTGTTTCTGTTATCAAAATTTTCTCCTCATCTCTGATCCTGTAAAGTATCCTCACTTATCCTTGTCTCTCCTTCCTCTTACCTAAAGTTTGTGGTTTTTAAAAAATCATTTCTTCTTTACTTTCCATTTAGAGGTAGAGAACGACATTTGGAATGGCCCTCAAATATCTAGTTTTGTTTCCTCATTTTGAAGACAAGAAAACTGAGGCATATGATTTGAGGCAAAGGAATTGCCAAAGATCAACCTGTTAATGTCAAACCAGGACTAAAACATGGCTTCTGACAATAACACCAGTATTCTTTCTGCCATACCTTCCTTTTTTTAAAATATGACATTGTATGCTTCTAAGGCTTATTTTTAGAATTATTGTATCTTCTGCTACCTAAAAATATTCAAATTAGCATCTAAGATGCTTCTTGATTCTCTCTGCTTTTTGATTGTAGGATTCCTAGAAATCACAATAGATGCAACATTAGTATGGATTTCAATGCACAGACTATTATGAGCATTTTTATGTGAAAAAGAGAAATAAAATAGGCAGAAGATGAAATTTCTTGCCAAGATATTTTCGGATCTGTGTTTTTACAAGTTACCTGAGAAATTCTTTATGAGGAAGGAATCAAATATAAATACGCAATTGAGACCAGGAGAACCTCTGAAATACGGCTCACTATAGAAATAGTGAATAAAAACTGTCAGTCTTGTTTCTCCCAGCTTTGACTGTTGCACAAGTCTAAGCAAATCAATATAAAAGTGTTTCTCAAAATGTGCTTCAGTTATAGCCAATTAAAGGTCAACATATATAATTTACATGAAATGGATGGGCAGGAACAAAAGGTATCTGTTGGGCCATGAGGAATGATTCTATTTGATTTGCAGATGAGTACTATAAAGGTCATTGAAAATGTGAGATGCAAATCATTGTTTTTTTAATAAAGCATTTTTTCTAGGTTTGGTCCCTCAGCCTGTTTTATTTTGTTGTTTGCATGCATGCCACAGTCATTAGTACAATTGAATTATAGAATGACCTACACTATTAGACTGTTAGACTGCTTGATTGAAATTATCTTTATAATGGAAATCAGAGAACACTTTAACCTTGTTAGAGCACCACTGTACCGTTGATTAATATATAAAGCAAGTCATAAATTTCACAGTGAGCTATTTATTTCCAGACAATCTTGTGAAAGCAGTTTGGTCTATATTACAGAAACTTTCTTTATATCTTTGTCAGGCTGACATTAATGATTCTGATTATTTCTAGGACTTTCACAGTATCAGTGTTAATTAAACTAATGCTTAAAAATATGTGTAGAAAAGAACCTTTGAATGTTACATTTAAATGTTCGACAATGTGTATGAAGATTCTTTTGTTACCTGGTTAATTTTAGAGAACTGACTTCATTTGATAAGGTTTCTCCCCAGTAGCAAATGCTTAGCTAAGCAGCAGTAGCCAATATTGCCAAGGTCACAGCTTCATCTATATACCCAATACGTATTCGTTGAGTACTTTTGATATGTTCTTCACTAGATATGTAATACAGATAGAGAGATGAAAAAGCCAGCACCTGCCCTCAAGAGAGTTCATAGTCTAGTGAGAGTCACAGAAACAGAGATCAGCCTATGCCCAGGCATTATGATCGCACAGATTAAGGGAGTATTATTTAACCCAGCCTGGGTAGGACAGGGAACTTGTCCTAGAGGAATTCCCCCTGAATGAAAACTCTTCTAACCACTGAAGGGGTGGGGTGAGGGAAGGGTCTGTGAGAAATAGATGACTGCTGGGAAGGAACAAAGGAAACTTAGGGCTTGGGTGGAGACTGAGGAATAATGGAGGGAATAGGGTCCTTTTTACTCCAGTCCAGAACTCATTTGATGGCTCAGATACATCTTCTGAGCAGTACCAAACCACCCAAATCCTGAGACCTAACATTGACCCTGGGAGCAAGGATGCTGTTATACTGCCTTCCCTGAAGCCCCACTAAAGATGGCTCTGGCAGCAAGAGGGTAACATGGTGGCTAGAGAAGTCAGGCCTCCCACACTGGACCAGCCACCTGCATATATGGGAGGTTTGGACACGGGAGCTTATAAGTCTGGGAGGCCCTGGACTAGTTCCAGAAAAGAAAACAAAAGGTTTAGGAGTGAAAAAACTGGTCCTGTTTCTAAAGAAACTGTTTTCTATAAAAGTGTACCTTTGCTTTTAGACTATTAGGGGGACGTAGAACTAATTAAGAGACCTGAACATCATCAATATTTTTCTACTTAACTTTTATGAGTAGTGAATTTTAAAAAAGCCTTTGTGAAGTCACTGGTGGAAAAGCTAATGCATAGCTTTTCAGCATATTGCCCTTCAAGACTCAGGTTATATTTAATCATAAATTGCATACAAATAGCTAATTGCTAGCTTCTGCAGTAAAATGTATTTGTTGTCTCAAATTGGATTCATAGCCACAAAAGTCAAGCCATAGCCAATCTTTGTAGAGAACATTGCTAAAGGGGATACTAAGCCAAATGACCTGCATGGATACAGTGCTGAGAGGCCACTAGGCCGGATTGGTGGACTTTAAGTTAGCGGGAATAGAGTTGGATAAACATATTGAGTAGGGGGTGTTCTAAATCAACACTTTGTGACAGCACAGATTCATATGATGACTTCTGGTTCATATTTGAGAATTATATATCCTAGAAGGTAACTCTGTTTCCTATCTAAATTCTCCTCCTTCATCTTCTCCTTCTTTCCTTCACTCCTTCTTTCCTTCCCTCCTCCTCCTTTCTCCTTCTCCTTCTCATTCTTCTTCAAGAAAAATGCACTGGTAAGAGCAGATTGCAATGTCCTTTTAAGGGAAAACCTGCTACAGGGTGTTTTGTCTCCAGAGGCCGATCTTTAGCTGATCCGAGAAATGAAGCCAAAAGGGTCTTCATTGACACATAGGCCACTGGCATGGGTGTGTAGCTGTTTGCATGTGGGGAGAACTGAAGCCAGCCTTGCACTTTTCCCTTGCCTTTAAGATAGGTTGCAGGACTCAAAGTGGAAACTCAATAAAACTTTCAGAAGCAAATAAATGGAACCTAGAAGGCTTGTTTCCTTGGGCATGGGGAGGCACCATATGTCAGTTTCACGTTTTTAATCAAAAGGCCAAGGCTTCATCTAGATTGTAGTAATAAGTATTTGCTTTCCAGAGATTTTCATTGAAATGACAAATGCCTTTCCTTTAACTATTTCTCATGCTGTTTCCCCTGATCAGAGACAAATTCAGAACAAAAAAAATGCCTTTCAGAATTTTCTATAATTTCCTTTATGATGTGCTATCATTATCTAACCTATTTATGAGGAAGTAGTTATAACATTTGGTTGCCTAGGAAACATTGGAACCCAGGCTGTGGCCACAGTGGTGCTACTTGCAAGATCCTTAGAGATTATTTAGTCCAATCCCATTCTTTTACCAGTGAAGAAACAGATAACCAGATGGGGAGATGCATGTAGGGGAGAACAGGGATCTGGAAATAACCATGGCAAAGGAGTCAAAAGGAAGAATATGAAGTATGTTAAAAGTTGCCACATATCACTTTTTTTTTTTTTTTTTTTTTTGAGATGGTGTTTCGTTCTTGTTGCCCAGGCTGGAGTGCAATGGCGTGATCTCGGCTCACTGCAACCTCTACCTCCCGGGTTCAAGTGATTCTCCTGCCTCAGCCTCACGAGTAGCTGGGATTACAGACACCTGCCACCATGCCAGGCTAATTTTTTAATATATTTTTAGTAGAGACGGGGTTTCACCATGTTGGCCAGGCTGGTTTCGAACTCCTGACCTCAAGTGATCCACCCACCTCAGCCTCCCGAAGTGCTAGGATTACAGGCGTGAGCCACCGCACACAGCCCACATATCACTTTTTAAAATTTTAGAAGATGGTATGAGAAGGTTGGCATGTCTTAAAGATGGGGGAAAAGGGAACTGCAGCTTATTAAGTGCCTTTCACGTACCACGCTTTGTGCTAGACACTTCATATATATTCATTCATTTAACCCTCACCACAAACACATAAAATGGAACTTCTTATTTCCCTCATTTTGCAGATGAGGAAACTGAGGCTTAGAGGAGTGAAATATTGCCTTTCCCTTATTGCCTTTCCCTTTGAGAAGAAGCAGGAGACCTGGAAACAGAAACTCAAGTCAAGCATCTTACTTCCTGGCCCATGTTGCTGAGTCTGTAACCTAGGAGCAAATACAAGGAACATACAGGTGTCAGTCATGAAGTCAATATGCAGAGAGGAGCAAATCAGAAAGTAGGAAATCTAGGTGTGGAGGGAGTTTCCTGATAGGAAGAGCACATGGGTGCTCCAGCTTTTGCAGTGGCCAGTGTGGCCACTCAGTTTGTTTGTTTTTTGTTTGTTTTTGTTTTGTTTTGTTTTGTTTGGAGAAATGAGAGCCAACAGAAAGATTTGTGAACCTGGAAGCAAGTGGGAAGAAGGGGAGAAGGAATATTTGAGCACATGGGATTAAGAGTAGGAAGGTGGAGTGATAAGAGAGTGACTGCCTGCTGGGAGGGACCCCATGAGAAGAGGTTGAGAGAGTTGGTACATCGGGCAGATGAGTGATTAGGCAAGTGAATAATTAGGGGACAGCAAAAAGACTCCAGGGAATTCCTAACAGGCTGGTTTGCTCTTTAGACATTTGTACAAGGAGTATTTTTACAGAGTGATCGAGACAACTGAATGCTAACTTCATGTAGTCATTGCTACTTCCTGTGTCTTTATTATCATTATTTGCTTTTTCAGTGTTTATGATGACTCATTAATCTGGATTCCCTGTCTTACAGTTGGTATTTGAGACAATGTCTAAGGCAGCCCTACCCAGCAGCCTTTTGCAGAGGAGTTGTAACCTGAATGCTAGGTTTTTTTGTTACCCAGCTGCCAATGTTTGAATCAAAATAATCCATTTCTGATTCATGTATGTTATTAGCTCTGGCAGCATGGCAGGACGTGAGGCAGATACTGTTTTGTACATTACAGAAACCTAGATAAGCAAACAGAGAATGAAGAGATTGCCTTTATTAGAAAAGCAATCTTTTGCGATATTTCTTAGCACCAAGCAATGAGTTTTTAATAAAACCTAGGAGATAGAGCATTCATGTGTCTAGTCTCGCTCCCCTTCTTTGAATCTAGATATATGTGATTTCACGATGCTAGCAAGAGGCCTGCTGATTTGTCAGTTCATCAAAAGTTGCTAAAGGAAAGTCAACACAAAAGAAGCTAATCATCATCTTGTCTTTTCCCAGTGACTCTATTGGACTTCTAGTGTCTGAGCTGCCTGTTCTCCATGGCAGTGTTACCAACAGTAGTACCTGCGCCCTAGTTGTAAAGGGTGAGAATCTCATTTTGTCTCTCTTCCTCTTGATAATAGGCTGGGGGCCAATTCCTTGGAAGAGCTGGAAGAATTATTAACACAAGTTATGTGTAGCCAAGTGTTGCTTTTCCTCCCTTGTTTGGTCATATTCACAATAACTCATTTCTTTATCACACTTGCCCTCCTCTAGACCTATGTCTTTGAGGCTCTACTCTTACTCCCTGTAAGTCAACTCCAAAATGAAGTAATTTGATTTTCTTCAGGTGAAACAATATGTTTCAGGTGTCCCTAGTCCAAATGGAATTGTGCAGCTGCCATGCAAACTGTGGAATCAGCATAATTGTGTCTACCAATATTTTGTAATAGGAATCACTGATATTGTTCAGGCAATACCCACATGGAAAGAATCTGATGTTACAACAGGAATTTTTTCTTTTTTATAATAATAGAGACAGGGGCTCCCTGTGTTGCCCAGACTGGTCTCGAACTCCTGGGCTCAAGTGATCCTCCTATCTTGGCCTTCCCAAAGTGCTGGGATTATAGGCATGAGCCACTGTGCCTGGCCAGAATTTTTGCTGAAAGCACCTTTCCTTCTTGGAATCAACTTGCTTTGAGAATTCTTTTGTGTTATGTGATTTGTCCACATTGAATCAGTAGCAGAACTGAGATTATTTTTATTAACAATATTCTGGGCATCATAAAAGGGCATCTGAAATCAATGGAAGACTCTCTGTTGCTTGACTGACCCTCAAATCTGTTTTGGACCCCAACTGCCCAAGGTAATGTGCTGTCCTAACAGACTGCAGCCTTTCTGACCTGATAGTACCTATCAGGAGCCCCATGTATGACCTCCAAACAGCTATTTATTTTTCATTTGTCTTATTACTGTGCTCAATTATGAAGACTGTTAAAAGATTGTGGCACAAAGAACAAAGCTCTTGTTCAAGTCTTACTCACCTTTATTATGGCTACTGCAAATTCTTCAGGAACAAAATGGTAGGGTGATGGGAAAAGGAGACATCCTCTATTTTCAAAGGGAAATTACTTCCCATTCCTTTCACTAGTCCTGCTCTTAGATCAATAGAATTAAAAGATTCCAGAGTTGAGAGTGATTATTTAATTCAATCCCTTTCATTCTATAATTGAGGGAACTGAGACCCAGAGAAGAGAAGGGACCTTACCAATGGCATGCAATCTCAGTAGCAGGGTAGCACTGTAGACTTTGTTATTCACATCCCAAATTCGGTGTCCCAGAAAGAATGATTAGTGGCTTTTAAATTTCAAATTGGGGCTCCTAAGATACATTTCAAGCAAAGTCTTCATTATTCTTCAGCATAAAGAAAAATAGACCCTACTCTTTAGCCCCCGTGTCCAACTGGAGATTCTTATAATGTAGGTATCACTTGAGACGATTCATTCTTAAGGTAGGAATAGAGAAAACACTTGGTCAGGTCTGTTTCTCTTTCTGTTAATTATTATTTCTGTCTTCCTGACGACCATAGCTTCTAAGTAATTACCTTCAGCTAGTTGAATCTTTGATCCTCAGTTATTCCCAAAGGGTTTCCTCAAGTAAAGACTGCGAGCAAACGCATTAGGCTTTGAGGTTGTAGATCCTGGTTTCAGGGCCCTGTTTTGTCCATTACTAATTGTGTGGCCCTGGGCAATCACTTAACCTCTTGGAACCTAAGCTGATAAAAATAGGCATGATATCTTACCTCACGGGGCTGGTTACAAAGCTCCATGTGATAATGTAATGTGGACAAGTGCTTTGTAAAGAATAAAGGGCTTTGCCCAACCTAAGTGTTAGTTATGAGAATATCTACTATATGTATTTCACAAAAGTAGTCTGGGATGCCCTCAGTTCCTTCTGCACAGCAATAAAACAGCTCTTGATTATTCACACCAATGGTAAGGGCAGTCTGTTAGGCCATTTGCATTGCTATAAAGGAATACCTGAGTCTGAGTAATTTATAAAGAAAAGAGGTTTAATTGGCTCACGGTTTTGCAGACTGTACAAGGAGCATGGCACCGGCATCTGCTTCTGATGAGGGCCTCAGGAAGCTTCCACTCATGGCAGAAGGCAAAGAGAGAGCAGGAGCTTTCACATAGCAAGAGAGGGAGCAAGGGAGAGAGGGAGAATGTGACACATTCTTTTAAACAACCAGATCTTGTGTGAACTCAGAACAAGAACTCACTCATTACCTCGAGGAGGGTACCAAGACATTTATGAAAGATCTGCCCTCATGACCCAAACACCTCCTACCTGGCTTCACTTTCAACATGGGAGATCATATTTCAACATGAGATTTGGAGGGGCAACATCCAAACCATATCAGGCGAGGAGCACAGATAATACAAAACAGAAACTCATTCTACCATTTGTGTTTGTGTTTAAAATACATTTAGTTTGGGGAAGCCTCTGAACTCTGTTTGCTGAAAGTGAAATTCAACTGAGGAAGGATTCCAGAAGCAGGCCATGTGCAAGTCCCTGCCCTTTTCTGGGCCTCAGTTCCCTACCTGTAGAAGGGAGAATTGCCCTAACTGGTCACACAGTCTGCCAGCTCTGATGTCCATGTGTCTGTGAGTCTAGACATATGGAAGGCAACAGGGGAAAGCCAGTTTTAGATGATGCACAAAGTTTTATTGGGCAGCTAAAGTTGTGCAAATACTAGGGGGGAATCATAAGCTGCCAAAATAGTATCACCTCATTAATAGAATGGGCAAAGAAAGAAGTCAATTCTAAGTGTAAGAAACCATGACTGACATTTGAGGAACCGATCAAAAGAAGTGATCGGAAGAAAGTGAAAATAACATCTGTAGACAGGAAGGCCCGGGACGATAGCAATGTGTAATGCTGCTGTCACAGAGGGAAATGTGCAAGATGAGTCCCTTTGTGCTGTTTTTGTTCAGGGGTCAGACTCTTCTCAATTCACCTTATTTTTTTTCCTCTCCTTTCAATCATATCCTCTTCAAAATTCATCTCAGAAGTGTTTCTGAGCCATTCTGATTACAACTTTTGCTAAAACCAATCAGCAGAGGTCTGCTTACAGTGCAAGGCAATCAACAGAGACCCAAGGTATTGGTCAGAGATGATATCTTCATTTAGATGGACTGTGGCTAATCGGATTGGCTGAAGTTACAATCAGAGCAATTTTGCAACGGCAGTGCTGCCTACCAGGTACAAAGCTTCCTGTACAATTTTAGGAATGATGCCTGTTTAAATATAGTGTTTTATACTATTTGCATGAGAAATGAATTATGAAAACGACATATGTTGCACTTTAATATTTTCCTCTATAGCCTGTAATACTCCTTTAGCCTTTAATAATTGAATGACAGTGAGAAAATAAGATCCAAATTTGGCCTCTTCTAACATACCGTGCTATGTGGTGGTATCCTGTACTCTGAACCTTGTAAACTGGAAAGGCAATGACATTGTTGTATGTGATTTGGGGTTCTGTGATAGGGTGGTATGTAATGTTCCATGATAGTCAATCCTGGTTTTATATGCCATTCCCATGCATTCCCAGAAAAAAAAATCTTAAATCAGACTCAAGTCTTAATTGTATATGATAAATAGGAACAGACAGGTGAATAGTAACAAACTTTGAAAAATGAAGTACAGGTACTATTAGTCAATATCAGATAAGTTACAGGCTCATCAGACTGTATCCGTATGCATAATAATATTATGATTTTATTATTGAGGTGTTAAGAGTTTCTTTTATATTTAGAGTACTAGATCCTTATTAGATATGTGATTTGAGAACATTGTCTCTCATTCTGTAGGTTGTCTTTTCATTTTCTTAATAGTGTCCTTTGAAGCCCCAAAGTACTTTAATTTTTAAGAAGTCCATTTCATCTACTTTTTTGCTTTGGTTATTTGTGCTTTCATTGTCATATCTAAGAGAACATTGTCAAATCCAGGGTTACAAAAATGTACAGAATTTTTATTTAAGAGTTTTACAGATTTCGCACTTAATTTTTATTTAATTTTTGTATATGGTGTGAAGTAGGGGTCCAAATTCAGGGATATGTTACTGGAATAGCCTTGCTAGGATTCTGTTGAGGATTTTTAAACCTATCTTCATAAATGATGTTGGTCTGTAGTTTTCTTTTCTTAGGATGTCTTTGTCTAATTTTGGTATCAGGGTAATACTGGCCTCAGAGAATGGGTTGGGAAGTGTTCTACCTTTTCTATTTTTGGGAAGAGTTTATGAAGGATTGGTGTTAATTCTTTGAATGTTTGGTAAAACTCACCAGTGAAGCCTCTGGACCTGGCCTTTTTAAATTAATAATTCAGCCTCTTTATTTATGAATCTATTCATTTTCTATTTCTTCTTGAGTCTTTCTAGGAATTTGTCCATTTCATCAAAGTTATCTACTTTTTGGCATAAAGTTGTTCATAGTATTCTCTTATGATCTTTTTTTTTATTTCTGTGAGGTTACTAGTAGTGTCCTTTCATTCCTGATTTTAGTGATTTGGGTCTTTTCTCTTTTTTCTTTATCAATCTAGCTAAAGGTTTATCAGTTTTGTTGATCTTTTCAAAGAACCAGCTTTTAGTTTTATTCATTTTCTCTAATGTTTTCTATTCTCTATTTCAGTTATTTCCATTTTAGCCTTTATATTTCTGTCTGCTTGGTTTGGGTGTTTGCTATTTTTTTTCTAGTTTCTTAAGGTAGAAGCTTAAGTTACTGATTTGGGATCTTCCTTCTCATTATTTAAAAAAAAAATTTTATTTCAATAGTTTTTGGGGAACAGGTGGTTTTTGGTTACATGGAGAAGTTCTTTAGTGGTGATTTGTGAGATTTTGGTGCATCCATCACCTGAGCAGTGTACACTGTACCCAATGTGTAGTATTTTCTTCCTTACCCCCGCCACCCTTCCCCCCTGAGTCCCCAAAGTCCATTATATCATTCTTATGCCTTTGCATCCTCATAGCTTAGCTCCCACTTACAAGTGAGAACATATGCTGTTTGGTTTTCCATTCCTGAGTTACTTCACTTAGAATAATGGTCTTTATTTCCATCCAGCTTGCTGCAAATGTCATTATTTTGTTTCTTTATATGGCTGAATAGTATTCCATGGTGTATATATATCATATTTTCTTTATCCACTTGTTAGTTGATGAGCATTGTATTAGTTTGTTTTCATGCTGCTGATAAAGACATACCCAAGACTGGGCAATTTACAAAAGAAAGAGGTTTAATGGACTTACAGTTCCATGTGGCTGGAGATGCCTCACAATCATGGCAGAAGGAAAGGAGGAGCAAGTCACATCTTACATGGATGGCGGCAGGCAAAAAGAGAGAGCTTGTACAGAGGAACTCCTCTTTATAAAACCATCAGATCTCATGAGACTTATTCACTATCAGGAGAACAGCATAGGAAAGACTTGCCCCCATGATTCAATTACCTCCCACCAGGGCCCTCCCACAACATGTGGGAATTCAAGATAAGATTTCAGTGGGGACACAGCGAAACCATATCAGGCATTTAAGTTGGTTCCATATTTTTGCAATTGCAAATTATGCTGCTATAAACTTGTGTACAAGTGTCTTTTTCATATATTGGATAGATACCCAATAGTGGGATTGCTGGATCAAATGGTAGTTCTACTTTTAGTTCTGTAAGGAATCTCCATACTGTTTTCCATAGTGGCTGTACTAGTTTACATTCCCACCAGCAGTGTAGAAGTGCTTCCTTTTCACCACATCCACACCAACATCTATTAATTTTTTTATTTTTAAATTATGGCCATTCTTGCAGGAGTAAGGTGGTGTCTTATTGTGGTTTTAATTTGCATTTCTCTGATATAATGTTGAGCATTTTTTCATATGTTTGTTGGCCATTTGTTTGTCTTCTTTTGAGAATTGTCTATTCATGTCCTTTGCCTACCTTTTGATGGGACTATTTGTTTTTTCTTTTGAGTTCCTTGTAGATTCTGGATGTTAGTCCTTTGTTGAATGCAGAGTTTGCAAATATTTTCTCCCACTTTGTGGGTTGTCTATTTATTCTGCTGATTATTTATTTTGCTATACAAAAGCTTTTGAGTTTAATTAGGTCCCATTTATTTATTTTGTTTAAAGTCCTTCTCTTTAATATAGGCATTTACAGCTATAAATTTCTAAGCACTGCCTTCTCTACATATGATAATTTTTGTTAAGTTGTGTTTCCATTTTCATTTACCTCATAGGATTTTCTAATTTCCCTTATCATTTCATCTTTGGCCCATTGGTTATTTAGGAGTGTGTATGTTTAATTTCCACATATTCATGAATTTCCCAAATTTCCTTCTCTTACTGTTTTCTAATTTTATTCCATTGTGGTCAGAAAATGTATGATTTCAAACTTTCTAAATTTGAGACTCGTTTTGTGGCCCAACATGTACCCTGTACTGAAGAACGTTCCACGTGTGGTAGAGAATTGTGTTTTACCGTTGTTGTATGGAGTGTTCTATAGATGTCTGTTTGATCTAGTTGGCTTATAGTGTTGTTCAAATCTTCCATTTTCTTTATATTCTGCCTAGTTGTTTGAACTATCCACTATTGAAAGTGAGGAATTGGAGACTCCAAATATTGTTTTTGTATGATCTATTTCTCCCTTCAATTCTGGTAGTTTTACTTCATATATTTTGGGCTCATATACATATATGTTTATAATTATTCTATCTTCCTGATAGATTGACACATTTATCATTATAAAATGTCTTTCTTTGTCTCTAGTAACAATTTTTGTCTCAAAGTCTGGTATTTTCCCCAACATTAGTACAGCCACTCTTGATGTCTATTGATTCTAGTTGGTGTATCTTTTTCTATCCTTTACTTTCAATGTTTTTGTGTCTTTGAATCTAAAGTGTGTCTCTTGTAGACAGCATAGACTTGCATCATGTTGGTTTAAATCTATTTTGCCTATCCCTGCCTTCTGATCGTAGTGTTCAATCCATTTGTATTTAACGTAATAAAACAAGTAATAATGAATAAGTAATGAAATAAGGTAAGATTTATATCTGTCATTTTCTACTTGATTTCTAAATGCCTTATGTCTTGTTTCTCAGTTTGTCCAGTATTGCCTTCTTTTGTGTTAAATAGTTATTTTCTAGTGTAATGGTTTTATTCTCCTATCATTTTTAACCATATTTTAAAAGTTATTTTCTTAGGGGTTGCCCTGGAAATTGCAACTAACATTTTATAACAATCAAATTTGGATTAATACCAACTTGATTTTAATAGCATGTAAATCCCTTTTTTTCTGTAAAGCTTAATTCCCTTCCCCCTTCTTGTGCTGTTACTGTCATACAAATTACACTTTCAAACATTGTATTCCGATCAACACAGATTTATAATTATTGCTTATGCAGTTGTATTTTAAATCAGATAGGTGGAAAAAAGAGTTATAACCAAAAATATATTTATACTGTTTTCCATATTAACCTATATAGTAAACTTTGTGGATGTTTCTTCTTTCTTTTTTTTTTATTTTCTAGAGACAGGGTCTCACTCTGTTGCCCAGGCTGGAGGGCAGTGGCACAATCATGGCTCACTGCAGCTTCCACCTCCTGGTATCAAGCAATCCTTCCACCTCAGCCTTATTTCTTTATGTGAATTATGTTACAGGATGCATACTGAAGGACTCCTTCTAGTGTTCCTTGTGGTATATATTTGCTAGTGATAGGCTCTCTCAATTTTTCTTTATCTGGGAATGCCTTAATTTCACTTTCATTTTTCAGGTATACTTCTGATGGTCATAGAGTTCTTGGGTGATGGTTTTTTCCTTTCAGTGCTTTGAATATATCATCCTGTAGCAGGACAAGCCACAGACAAAACCCCTCAGACACCAAGTTAAAGAAGGAAGGGCTTTATTCAGCCAGGAGCTTCGGCAAGACTCACGTCTCCAATAACCAAGCTCCCCGAGTGAGCAATTCCAGTCTCTTTTAAGGGCTCACAACTCTAAGGGGGTCCGCATGAGAGGGTTGTGATCGATTGAGCAAGCAGGGGGCACGTGACTGGGGGCTGCATACACCGGTAATTAGAATGGAACAGAATAGGACAGGGATTTTCACAGTGCTTTTCTATACAGTGTCTGTAATCTATAGATAACATAACTGATTAGGTCAGGGGTCGATCTTTAACTACCAGGCCCAGGGTGTGGCACCGGGCTGTCTGCTTGTGGATTTCATTTCTGCCTTTTAGCTTTTACTTCTTCTTTCTTTGGAGGCAGAAATTGGGCATAAGACAATATGAGGGGTGGCCTCCTCCCTTAATCCCATTGCCTTCTTGTATTTCTACTTTCTGAAGAGAAAGCAACTATAGCCAGGTGCAGTGGCTCATACCTATAATCTCAGCATTTTGGGAGGCTGAGGTGGGCGGATCACTTGATGCCAGGAGTTTGAGACCAGCCTACCCAACATGGTGAAAACCTGTCTCTACCAAAAATACAAAAATTAGCCGATCTTGGTGGCATGTGCCTTGTAATTCCAGCTACTCGTGAGGCTGAGGCACAAGAATCGCTTGAACCCTGGAGGGAAAGGTTGCAGTGAATCGAGATCATGCCACTGCCCTCCAGCCTGGGCGACAGAGCAAGATATTGTCTCAAAAAATTAAAAAGCAAGAAAAAAAAAGCAACTGTTTATCTTATTGAGGGCCCTTTGAATGCGATGAATTACTTCTTTCTTGCTGCTTTCAAGATTATCTTTGTTTTTTGACATTTTGATTATTATGTGTCTACTTGGAATTCACTGAGTTTCTTGGATGTGTGGATTAATGTTTTGCATCAAATTTGGGACGCTTTTAGCCATTATTTCTTCAAGTACTCTTTCTGCCTTTTTCTTTCTCTCTTCTCTCTCTGAAACTTCCATTATATGTATGTTGGTACACTTACTGGTGTTCCACAGGATTCTGAGGTGCTACTCATTTTTCTTAATTCTTTTTTCTTTGTCTTCCTCAGATAGGAAAATTTAAATTGATCTATCTTCAAATGTGATTATTGTTTCTTTTACATGCTCAAATTTCCTGCTAAGCCCCATTAATGAACTTTTAATTTCAGTTATTACAATTTTCAATTCCAGAATTTCTATTTGGTTCTTCTTAAAAAAAAAAAGTAATTTCTATCTTTTTGCCTATCAAGGCATCATTCTCCTACCACCTTTTAGTTCTTTAGGCATTGTTTCCTTTAAGTGTTTGAACATATTTAAAATGGCTAATTTAAAGTTTTTTGTCTAATAAAGCCCATATCTGGGCTTCCTGAGAGACAATGTCTGTTGATTGATTTTTTTTTCCTGTGGATGGGCCATGCTTTCTTATTTCTTTACATCTCTTGTAATTTTGTCAAAAACTAGATATTTAAAGAATATAATGTAGTATCTCTGGAAATCAGATTCTCCCCTGTCCTCAGGCATTGTTGTTGGTGTTTGTTATTGTGGTGGTAGTTCTTATTTCTTTGTAACTTTTCTCAACCAATTCTATAAAGTCTGTATTCTTTGTCATGTATAGCCGTTGAAGTCTTTGTTCAGTTAGCTTAGTGGTAGTGAGTTAATGATTGAACAGTGTTTGCCTTAACTTTCCGGAACCAGTAAGTCTCTCAGTCTTTGCTGAAGTGCTCCTTGTGTATGCCGGACACACCTTTAACATTCAGCCTAGCATTTGAAGACCCTGCCTTAGCCTTCACTTCCTTGCACAGAACCTCAAGGTCAGTCAATGGTGAGGGAATAGGGCCTTCTCAGATCTTTCTTGATCTGGCATACACCATAGCCTTATGCTTGAGTGTAACCTACTAGATCCCCAGGAATATGTAGCTTTTATAGCACTTATGGACATCTCATTACCTGGATTTTCCTGAAAATTGTTTGGTTAGCCTATTATTTGCTCTATTGTCCCCTTGCTTCAGGCAGCTACAAAGTAAAATAATTACCTCTAATTGAGTTCAGCAAATGTCTCCAGGGAAAAGGCTTTTGCACAGGTGAGCTCAATATCAGTTCAAATAAAAACAGCCTTGCAAATGGGGTATTTTAGGTAACCATCAGACAGGTCAAATAATTACAGTTTACTGAGTGTAGCTTTAAAAGAACTCCAACCTGTCAGAGTTCTCTAGAGAGACAGAACTAATAGGATAGATGCATATGTGAAAGGGAGTTTATTAAGCAGTATTGACTCTCACAGTCGCAAGATGAAGTCCCACAACAGACCATCTGCAAGCTGAGGAGCAAGGAAGCCAGTCCAAGTCCCAAAACCTCAAAAGTAGGGAAGCTGACAGTGCAGCCTTCAGTCTGTGACCAAAGGCCCGAGTGCCCCTGGCAAACCACTGGTGTTAAGTCCAAGAGTCCAAAAGCTGAAGAACTTGGAGTCTGATGTTCAAGGGCAGGAAGCATCCAGCACAGGAGAAAGATGAAGGCCAGAAGACTCAGCTAGTCTAGTCCTTCCACATTCTTCTGCCTGCTTTTTTCTAGTCACACTGACAGCTGATTAAATGGTGACCACCGAGATTGAGGTTGTGTCTGCCTCTCCCAGTCCACTGACTGAAATGTTAATCTCCTTTGGCAACACCCTCACAGACACACCCAGAAACAATACTTTGCACCCTTCAATCTAATCAAGTTGACATTCAATATTAACCATCACAAACCCCATTCTGTTCCCTCCAGTGGCTGCCAGGATGCTAGATTTCACCATGAATGTGGGCTGCTAGTTTTCAAAAGTACTTCAGAACTGGAGAGGAGGAATGAGAATAGGGAAGTTAAAATGCCACAGCGCTCACTGTTCCTACCAACGTTCAGCTATTTTCTTGAATAAATGCTTCTCGGATTGCTGCAAATACTTTCATTAAATTCCGGAGCTCCAAAGAAGTTGGTTCTGAATGTTTTTGCCAATTTTCTCATTGCTTTCACGGAGGAGCACTTAAAACACTGTCCAGCACATAGTAGGTGATGAATTAATATGTTATTCATAAATGCCATTTTATTTATTTATAAATAATTTAATTCATAACGTACTTATAAATTATTATTTTCAGATTATTTTGGATGTTAGTGTAGAGCAGAGATTATGGTGTCAGGACCTTTTACATTCTTAAAAGCTATACAGGACCCCAAAGAGATGTCGATGGAGTTATATCTATTGTTATTTGCTGTATTAGACATTAAAACTGGGAATATTAAAAAATATTTACTTACTAATTCATTTAAAGTTAATAATAAAGGAATCAGACACTCATATATATTTTTTCAAGATATGCTTTCCAAAATAAAATAGTGGGAAGAATAGCATTGTTTTACATTTTTGAAAATCTCTTTAATTTTTTCCTTAATGGTAGACAGCTGGGTTCTTGTATCTTCTGCACTCAATCTGGTTTGACTGAGGAAAATTTGGTCTCACAAATATATACAGTTGGAAGAAGAACTGTGTCGTAATACCCTTTTTTGACAATTAGGGATATTTTCTCTGATACTATACAAGAAGTTGGCAAATGATAGTTTCTTAAAGGTTGGTTACAGTATGGAAGCTGCAAACGTATCAATTGACTTTTCATTTTCTGTTATGTTAAAATCTATCTTACACTTTGGGTGAATTATTAGTCATTGTGTGATTTTTGCATTATGATGCCTTGTTCATTTGAAAAATTTTGGCTCACTGAGTTATGCAGATTTTCCAAATATTAACACACTTCATTACATAACATCAAAACTCATATTCATTAGTGTCACCACTGTTCTCATCAGAAAAGCCTTTAGGTATTGGGAAGCTGTCAAGTTTCATAGTGGAAGATAACAAGTTTTCCCAAATTCTAATTTTTGCCTGAAAGTGCAAATGCTATCATTGGCTATGAACACTGTCAGTTGTTTTCCTTCAACAGGCTTGCTTTGTTCATTTCCAAGAAAATGCCTACAAAATATTTGAGTTTGAATAAGAGTTTGTCTGTCAGTTTTTCTTTCAAGTAAAAATAGTGTTACATTTAAAAAGTGTTTAGTTCATCTCACAAGTCAATCACACTTGTGCTTTTCCTCTAGATGACCATCATACTTTAGTATGTACCAGAAGTACTTTATGCATACTTCCCATTTCATCACACATAATATCAAAAAAGACATGTAGTCAAGGGTCAAGGTTTGATGAAATTAACTTTTACTGCCTCTTCAAGTACATTCTTAAGTGAAACTAGCTTTTTTAAAAATGTGTGTGGTTGGCAGTGAAAACTACAATGACTACTATTGCAGTTTGGTGTCACTACCCTGACTCATGATAAGGTGCAAGCAGTTTTACCCACCATAGCTTTTGCATCAGTGCAAATGTCATCACATTTGTTTGAGGGAAAACCATGAATTTTAACACTGCTATTTAACACTTGGAATATTTCAGCACCACTCATGGTTTTTTTTTTCCCAAAGCTTTCACATAATAGATCTTCTTTAATGATTAGTTAGTGCTTAATATTGGATGAATATAAGCAAAACAGCAATTCCACCCCAAATCTGTAGATTTGTCCATTTATAAGGCAAAAACACATTCTGCAGAAGAGACATTAACTAAAGAGGGCTTTATGTTTGCAAGTAAACCTTTTATTTGATGAGTTTGTTTCTCCATCATTGGAGAGTGGCATGATTTCTTCTATGACTTTTCACCCAGCTGGCATTCAGCAATGTCAACTCTACAGGGGTTTATTTTTTATTTTTTATTTTTTTTTGAGAGGGAGTCTCGCTCTTTTCCCCAGGCTGGAGTGCAGTGGTGTGATCTCAGCTCACTGCAACCTCTGCCTCCTGGGTTCAAGCAATTCTCCTGCCTCAGCCTCCCAAGTAGCTGGGATTACAGGTGCCTGCCACCAAGCCTGGCTAATTTTTTTTTTTTATTTTATTTTTTATTTTTAGTAGAGACGGGGTTTCACCATGTTGGCCAAGCTGGTTTCAAACTCCTGACCTCAAGTGATCCGCCCACCTCAGCCTCCCAAAGTGCTAGGATTACAAGTGTGAGCCATCACGCCGGCCTCTACAGGGATTTATTAGTTTTTCCACTATTGTGTGTATTTCTACAGCTAATATAATGCAGTAACTTACCCTATAGTATGTTTCAGTGCATTTTTCATTTCTATTTGGAAAAGCCATAACAAACATTTTTGACTTTTAAAGAGCTCATAACATTTACTTTAAATGTTTAATTTCATTTTCTTTAAACTCCAAATAATTAATTTCAAGATAACTCTACAATTTAACTTACACTCTAATATCATATTCCAAAATGTTCTTTTGCATCAGAAAAATAAGATAAATTATGCATGTCTATAAGGTCAAGGAAAAGACAGCTTTTGTTGTATTTTTGTTTCTTAATTACAATTGTAATCTACAGAGTAGATCCCTCTCTTCCATGAGCCAAAACTCTGTGATAAGTTGTTTTGACACGTTTTTATCAGTTTTAGACATAGACATTGCTGCTGTGGGTTGGTGAAGTAAGTCTTCTAATCTTTTTCAAAGCCAATCATCCATTCTTAAATATCAGAAAAACATGTTGCAAATAAATTTTATCTTATTGTGTAATATGTCCAATAAGTTACAGAAAAAATTTAAAATTTATATTCTTCAAAAAATATTTTAAAGTGTTGTTGCAAAATAAGACTACAAAGTATATTCACATAGATATAAAACTTCTAGATTTCCAAATAACAATTTATTAAATGATAAGAAGGTTACAAAGATTATGGTATGCATAACCTAAATAGCCAGTAAGAGCACTAAGTTCTAAGTTAAACTCTGAAAATGCATGTATTTGTACTTGCTCCCTTAGAACATTCTAGAATGCACAAATACATATTTCAGAACAGCGATATCACTTTACATCATGTTGCCTCTTGAAATTTCCTCTGTATACTTGTGAGAGAATATGAGTAAAAAGGACAAATAAAGTCTTAGTATTATTATGAAAATAGGTTTGCCCTTTAGGACCTCCCGAGAGGTCTCAGAGAACTGGAAGGAATGGATTGGAGGAGGTCAAAACTGGAGCTTTGGAGACCAATTAAGAGGCTGTTGGGATGGTCTGTGTGGCAGTGGTTCTCCAACTTGTATGCATCAGAACCCCCTGGAGGGCTTGTTAAAAGCTGGGCTCCGCTCCCAGGATTTCTGATTCAGTAGGTCTAAGTCTGGCCCCCAAATGTGCATTTCTAACAAGTGCCCAGATGGTATTGATGCTGCTTGTTTTAGGACCACGCTTTGAGAACCACTACGCTAGGGCCTTGCTAATCATCTCAGACTTCACCCCAGATCTATTGAAGATGAAACTATGTGAATAAGATTTTCAGGTGATTTGTATACACATTAAAGTTTGAGAAGCACTGCTCTAAGAGACAGTTGATGGAATCCTAGACCTAAAGGTAGAGAAAAGTTCACAGATTGAAAGGTTATTTATAAGAGACAATAAACAAGACTTCGTGTCTGGATGTAGAGAAGTTAGAGATAGGGAGAAATCACCAGAAATTCTTTGGTTTCTTCTGGCTTGAGCAATTGAGTAGGAGGTAATTCCTTTTCACTGGGACAAAGGACACAAGGAGATGAGTATATTTGGGGGAGTGGTATTTGAATTCAGTATTGAGTTGATTTACTACACAAAGTTCTCTTTTAATCTGCACATTAATGGTTTCACGTGGTTAAATAATAATGTCATGGACTCCTGGTGCTGCAAAGGGATTGATAATGCATAAGAAGTGTTAGGCACACATGCAGGATTCTGCTTTCAGCTCAGACTCCATTTGTGGCAGATATAAATTAGCAAAATATGTCTCTTCTACATAAGGAACATTTAAAACCTGTCTCCCATCCCTACAGCATTCAGCTCCTCAGACAAAAGCATGTGGGTATGAGACACAGGGTAAACAGCCAAAGTCACGTACCACCTATTGGTAATTCGAGATTAGAAGAACAGAAGAGGATATTCCAGATATTCCAGAGCAGACCGGACCCAATTGTGTGACTGCCAGACTTGGGCAAATTCCATGTGGTTCCCTTTCAGGGACATATAGCTACCCATGTTCCTGACCAGCTGAACCAGGATTATGACACACAAAGCAGGCTGCAGAAGGAAGTAGTCCCCACTTAAGAATGAGTCAAATTTCTATCTGGTTGGGGGAGACATTATACTTTCAACCATTGTTTCGTTTGATCTTCACATTACAGCCAGGTCCAGCAGGCATTTTAATTATCTCCATTTTGCAGATGAGGAGGCTGAGTTTCAAGGAAAGTAAATGACTTGTCTAGAGTTATTGAAATGGTAAGAGGATGAACTGACACTGGGCCCCAGGTATCCTGACTCCAAATTGTGTGTTCCTTTCACGATAATACCATGCTGTAGTTCAGCTTAGCAGTAGGCTGATCTGTAGGACATTTGTTCCTTTTTTGGATTCCAATTTACTTCAAGAACTAACTTGTATGAAATGTTCAAATAATAGCACTTGATTTCTTAAAGTTGCTTGATTCATAATACATTACAGATTATTAGTGAGCTTTTATCTTAATGGTCAAGCAATTAACAATGAGTCACAGCAAAATGTCTGAAAGGTGAGGAAAGAAAAAAACGCTTACATTGTCACCAGGTCCGTTCATTATCCTCTGTGCTCTATATCAGATCAATCAATAGTTAATTAATAATGATGTTCTTCCTGAAGTACAAGGTTATAAATTAATTTAATGCTCATATACATATTTTCTGTAGAAAAAGTGAGAGGAAAATGCCTGCCATGCCCATCTCATTGTAATAAAATGTATGTAATGATTACAAGCGTATAATAAGAATGGTTTGCTTAGCCAAATGTTTGTTCATTTCTGTTAATCAGTATTCATTTGAGCTACCTCCATGCAGTTTGTGGAAGCAGTGCAATCAGTTGAGTAGTGTGGCAGATTTAAATCAGTAATAAAAGCCCTGGGGAAATTAACAAGACAAAACATTAACCACAGTCTAAACATTAACATATATTAGCATTTTTATTATACCTGTAGAATTGTTAAATGGGCACGGTTGCTACTATTAAAAAGTTTATGTTGTATATCACATAATTTCAATGTATATATTGTTTTTAAACTTTTAAGATTTAATTACATGAAATTGAATAGTGGTATGATAGATGATTCAAGAGAATGAACTGAAATTCATCATTTTATTTTAACTGGAAAACTATGAAATTCCCACCCAACTCCACCTTCAGCCCCAAGGTACCACAAAGCAAATGCCACAGGTAATACTCATCCAAAGTAGACAACTAGATCAGAGTTGATAATTAAATTGCATAACTCCCAGAGGAAGTTTTAGTTTTAATTCTTTAGGGTACTGATGAATCCATCAATGATCCAAGACTAAATTTAAATGGTATTTGGCAACATTTCTCAGAAAAGCACTTTTTTTCTAAGTTGGATGAACTTTTATTAGCTGAATTCGAGACATTATAATAACACTTCAATTAAGAGAATGATATATTTGCATAAGCACAAACATTTAAATAAACAGAATACAGTTCAGAAATAGATCCACAAATATGACCAATTAAGTTTAAAGAAATAAAAAATTGAAGTAACTAAATGAGAAATGATCTTAACAAATTGTACTGAAACAATCTGATAAATATTTGGAAAAACATAATCATTATTTCTTGAGTGTTAAATAACTTGGAAAGTTTGACAAGTTAATCAGATAAACAAGTGGATAGAATTCATGACAGATAAACAGAGCATACACATTATTTTTAAATACCAGAGAAAAATATTTAAAGGAAAAGCATTAGGCCTAAAAATGTCATTAACTTTTTGAAAGTAGAAATCCAACAGGTCATATGATTTAAGCACTGTGAAATGATGTAGAAATGTCAGTGAAAGGGAAATCAACAAGTAATATCTAGCCATGTACAAATTTTATTTAAGATAGATTTCTTTTATTTCTTTTTTAAATAGTTTCAGCTTTTATTACAGATTAGAGGGTACACTTGCAGATTTGTTACATGGGTATATTGTACGACACTGAGGCTTCGGGTCCCAATGATCCCATCACCTAGGCCATGAAAACAGCAATCTTTACATCACGCAATATACAAAAATTAACACAAAATGGGTTAAATACCTCATCATAAATGTACAAATGATAAAGGTTCTGAAGAAAATATGTCTGTGACATTGCCATATGGAAAGGCCTCTTTGGATGGAAAACAGCATCAATCATAAAGCTGCAAAAATATATAAAATCAAGTTCATCAAAAAATTTTAAAAAGTGTTCTGTACAAAAGGCATCACTAAGAAAAGTGAAAAACCAGATACTGGGAGGGAGTATTTACAAAACATATATTTGAAAATGAAATGGCAAGATTTGAGTAAACAATGCAGCTTTATTCACAAAAGCAAAAATGTGGAAATTATCCAAATGTGTAAACATATTTGGTATATTTATTCAGCAATTAAAAGAAAAAAGTACTGGTAAACCACCAACATAGAGTTCCTCAAAGAAAAAATTATCCTGAGCAAAAAAGCAGAAACAAATACATAAATACTGAGTCTATCCATATTTATTTTCTATATTTCTATTCTTTCTTTCTGTTATCAATATAATCCTAAAAAAGACAAATCTCATCTGTAGTGATTAAAATGTCAGTCACTATAAAATTATGACAATATTTTCTACATTATGAGGTAGTGTTTACACATGTGTATACATTTACAAATCTCATCAAACCACAATTTAGGGATGCATTTTATGTATATTGAGTCTTTTTTTTTTTTTTTTTTTTTTTTTTTTGAGACGGAGTCTTGCTCTGTCTCCCAGGCGGGAGTGCAATGGCGCGATCTCGGCTCACTGCAAGCTCCGCCTCCCGGGTTCATGCCATTCTCCTGCCTCAGCCTCCCGAGTAGCTGGGACTACAGGCGCCCGCCAACACGTCCGGCTAATTTTTTGTATTTTTAGTAGAGATGGGGTTTCACTGTGTTAGCCAGGATGGTCTCGATCTCCTGACCTCGTGATCCGCCCGCCTCGGCCTCCCAAAGTGCTGGGATTACAGGCTTGAGCCACCGCGCCCGGCCGTATATTGAGTCTTAAAGCATTTAATTAAAAAAAGAGTATGGCAACAAAAGGAGGTAATGTACTGCAGCATAAACTCTGCCCCCCCATTAAAAAATTATCTCGGAAAATTAACACACTATTAATTATATTAATTATACTTAATAAGTTACATGACATAACCTTTATGTAAAATAACTGCCTATGCTTTCCATCTATTTGCTTACTCTCCATATATTCTACATCTTATGATTCTTATTTTCAGAACTTCTCTACTGAAGTGACTCATGCCATTATTATCAATCATCTAAATTTACTTTTTTTTTTTTTTTTTTTTTTTTTTTTTTTTTTTTGAGACAGAGTCTCGCTCTGTCGCCCGGGCTGGAGTGCAGTGGCGCAATCTCGGCTCACTGCAAGCTCCGCCTCCCGGGTTCACGCCATTCTCCTGCCTCAGCCTCCGAGTAGCTGGGACTACAGGCGCCCGCCACCGCGCCCGGCTAATTTTTTGTATTTTTTAGTAGAGACGGGGTTTCACCGTGGTCTCGATCTCCTGACCTCGTGATCCGCCCGCCTCGGCCTCCCAAAGTGCTGGGATTACAAGCGTGAGCCACCGCGCCCGGCAATCATCTAAATTTACTAAACACAGTACATACTAGGTCCTCATCTTGCTGAATCTCTCATCGTTGTTAAACCCAGAATATTGATCTGGGTTTTCTCCCTTTGGATGTTTTAATTACACTGGTGTTACATAAGGACAGGATTCTCCTACAAAATATTAAATATATGTTTCAGAAACATAAAAACATCACAGTTTCAAATAACTTTTTTTAGATTCAGGGAGTACATGTGCAGGTTTGTCATATGGGTATATTGTGTGATGCTGAGGTTTGGGGTATGGATGGTCCCATCACCCAGGTAGTGAGCAGAGTACCCAATAGATAGTTTTTTAGCCCATGCCCCTTTTCTTCCTTCTTCCCTCTTGTAGTTCCCAGTGTCTGTGATTCTCATCTTTATGTCCACGTGTATTCAACATTTAGCTCCCACTAATAAGTGAGAACATGTGGTATTTGATTTTCTGTCCCGGCATTACTTTGCTTAGGAAAATAGCCTCCAGCTGCATCCATGTTGCTGCAAGGGGCAATATTTCATGCTTGTTTATGGCTGAGTAGTATTCCATGGTGTATATGTACATTTTCTTTATTCAGTCCACTGTTAATGAGCACCTGGGTTGATTGCATGTCTTTGCTATTGTGAATAGTGCTGTGATGAACATATGGGTGCAGGTGTCTTTTTGGTAGACTGATTTGTTTTCCTTTAGCTATATACCCAGTAATGGTATTGTTGAATCAAATAGTAGTTCGCCTCTTAGTTCTTTGAGGAATCTCCAAACTCCCCTCTGCAGTGGCTGGACTAATTTACACTCCCACCAGCAGTGTATAAATGTTCCCTTCTCTCTGCATCCTCACCAGCATCTGTTTTTAGACTATTTAACAAAAGCCATTCTAAATTCTGTGAGATGATATCTCATTGTGATTTTGATTTGCATTTCTCTGGTGATTAGTGATGATAAGCATTTTTTCATATCTTTATTGGCCACTTGTATGTCTTCTTTTAAGAAGTGTCTGTTCATGTCCTTTGCCCACTTTTTAATGGGGCTATTTGTTTTTTGCTTGTTGATTTACTTAAATTCCTTATAGATTCTGGATATTAGGCTTTTGTCAGATGCATAGTTTGCAAATATTGTCTCCCATTCTGTAGGTTGTCTGTTTACTCCCTTAATAGTTTCTCTTGCTGTGCAGAAGCTCTTTAGTTTAATTAGGTTCCACGTGTCAATTTTTGTTTTTGTTGCAATTGCTTTTGAAGATTTAGCCATAAATTCTTTGCCAAGGGTGATATCAAGAAGTGTATTTCCTTGGTTTTCTTCTAGGATTTTTGTAGTTCGAAGTCTAATATTTAAGTCTTTAATCTATCCATCTTGAGTTAATTTTTGTATATGGTAAAAGATAGGGGTCCAGTTTCAATCTTTTGCATATGGCTAGCCATTTATCCTAGCACCATTTATTGAATAGCGAGTCAACTTTGCCAAAGATCAGATGGTTAGACATCAGAATTTTTTTAAATGTAGGAATTACCAAAGATTTTGTAGCCAACCCAATAATCTGAATTCTGGAGCCAGGTCAAGGGACATCCTACAGGCAGCAAGTGGCAAGCTAGACCTACTTGGGAGCCTCCTCTTCCATAGAATTTGACATGCAGTGCTTTCATATGGTTACTAATTCACTCTTACTTGGCAGACCAAGGAATTTAAATCATCCCACTATTGGCTTACTGCCACTTGAAATACTACCTGAAACTTAGGTTAAAATTGAATGTCAGTTTTCTGTTGAACAACTTTAGCCATTTCTTGGAATATGTTTAGAGAATTTTTCATCATTATTACTATCCTCCAATTATAGGTAAGGTGTCCACATAACCACAGACCTGGGCCACACCCAATACTGGGAAGTCCCAGAGCCTATGCCGGTGACAGAAATCCATGACACGGGAAAATCGAAAACAAAAACATAGGTTTTAGAATCAGACAGACCAGCATTCAAGTCCCGGCTCTACCATTTACTAACATTGTGACCTTGCTTTTAAGTTCCCCAACTTTTGTGTGCTTCGGTTTCCTTATATCTAAAAATGGGGCTAATAATACCCATTCTGTGTAATCCCAGTGCTTTGGGAGACCAAGGTGGGCAGATCACTTGAGTCCAGGAGTTCAAGACCAGTCTCGGCAACACGATGAGATCCCGTGTCTAGCTACATTAGCTAGGCGTGGTGTTGTGTGCCTGTAGTCCCAGCTGCTCAGGAGGCTTAAGTGGGAGGATTACCTGAGCCTGGGAGATCAAGTGACCACACCATGGCACTCCAGCCTGGGCAACAGAGCAAGACCCTGTATCAAAAAATAAATAAATAAGTAATACCTGCTCTGTATACCTCAGAGGGTTGTTGGTAGGACTGAGTGAAGAGAATGGAGAATGGATATAGAAGTTATCTATGAAGCACTAGGTTGGAATAGGGTATTGTGTAAGAAACGTGAAGTGTTGGTATTGTTGAGAAGCTTTCGATATAGGCTCCCTTTCTCTGTTCTGGAGTGAAAGATCAAGTCTGAATTTTTTTGTCACTTGAGAGTTCCCAGAACCAACAGTGAATAGGGGCCTGAGAATGACAGTTAGATTTTAACAAATAGAGTAGCCGCATTTCTTGACATGTTCATTATAGAGTATAGGAGTGAATTGTATCAGATCAAATTTTTGCGTGATTTCAGAATCTTTGGTAATAATGGGATTCAGGACACACCACCCCAAAATATGGCACCTTTGCATTTAAGAAAACCACAAAAACAAGAAAGTCACTCTCACCTTCCCCTCACCCCTTCTCCCATGAAGCAGGTCATAAAACCTAACTGATCCTCTTCTGAAGTATGTCATAAGACCATCATGTGGAGGTGCCCACCCTATACCCAGAAGAAAGAAACATCTTTACCTCCAAAGTTACAGGGACACAGAAAAATCTGAAGAAACTGCCTTGGCTAAGTTTCCCCCAGTTTATTTCCATTCAGTTATAACCTCTTTGTCCAATCACTCTTCACCACTCTCCATTTCCTTAACAAACTTAGCATAAAAATCCACAGCTTTCCCCATTTCTTTGAGTCTTCCTTTCTAAAGGATCTTGCGTGACATAAAACTTATATTAAACATATTTGTATGGATTTCTCTTTTTAATCTGTCTTTTATTACAGGTGCCTCAGGCATAGGTCAAGAAAATAAAATTTTCCCTGCCCTACAATAACATACTCCATTCAGAAAGTAATTTTCACCTTTTTTTTTTTCAAGGAAACTGCGAAGAAAATATGGCACTTCAAATAATCCTATCTTCCTCCTGTGTATAGGGCTAGACTTACAAGTAGAGTGAAGCTATGGGACCAGGTCAGAGTGAAGTCCTGCTGTGGGTGAGAGGTGAAAGTGGGGTGGTAGGCCAGGTTTCCTGATGCCCAGCCTAATGGGCTCTGCATGATCTAGATCAAGCTTGTCCAACCTGCAGCTTGCAGGCTGCATGCAGCCCAAGATGGCTTTGAATGTGGCCCAACATAAATTCATAAACTTTCTTAAAACATTATGATATTTTTTGGCGATTTTTTTCTAGCTCATCAGCTATCGTTAGTGTTAGTATTTTATGTGTGGCCCAAGACAATTCTTCTTCTTCCAATGTGGCCCAGGGAAGCCAAAAGATTGGACACCCCTGATCTGTACCTTGCTAGGTCCCAGCAGTGTATTTTCCTTATGTAGGTACAAGGACGGTGCTTCTGGATCCTGGCAGAAAAGAATGATGCTAAGGTTACTAAAATGTCTTCCTGGCTGGGTGTGGTGGCTCAGGCCTGTAATCCCAGCACTTTGGGAGGCCAAGGTGGGTGGATCACGAGGTCAGGAGATCAAGACCATCCTGGCTAACACGGTGAAACCCCGTCTCTACTAAAAATACAAAAAATTAGCCAGGCGTGGTGGTGGGCGCCTGTAGTCCCAGCTACTCGGGAGGCTGAGGCAGGAGAATGGCGTGAACCCAGGAGGCAGAGCTTGCAGTAAGCCGAGATCGCACCACTGCACTCCAGCCTGGGTGACTGAGTGAGACTCTGTCTCAAAAAAAAAAAAAAAAAAAAATCTTCCTGGCCTGGATATGGTCAGAGGCCCTGCCTTCTTATGTTTCAGGACTTGTAACCCTGCAGAGCACTATTGCTTTCCTTGTCAGAAGTCTAGCACATAAATAAAAACACCTTTAGGAATCATGGTCTATGGAAAACAAAAAGGTTTTATATTCCAGTCTTTTGATAGAGACACTCACCTATCCAATAAATTCCCTCCAACTAACCAAATTTAAAGGTAGCAGCATCCTTGACTAGATACATTAGTCAGCGAAAGGAAATTGGATTGCACTTCTTATTTAAGAGTCTAAAACTCCTGGGCAGGATACTGATTTCTAAAATGCCACTTGGGAGGCTGGCTTCTTCAGTAAGGGCTGCTGAAGAATAAGACTGAAGTCTCCCAGCATAGCCTGACGTTTCCCAAGTGTGAAGCTGAAAAGACTTCTTTAATGTGAATGCTGCATCTCTTTGTAAGTTATGTTTTCTTTTAGTGTCCACTTCTCAAAATAAGCTCATAATATTCACCTACAGCTCACATAGTGTGGAGGTGAAAGATGTAGGGAGAAGAGCCCAAAGGAGGGAATATATTTGACAAATGCTTTGTATATGAGAAGAATTTGCTTCATGGGAGATTTGTGGAAGAAAATGCAGCCTGTCTGATAAGATGTGGCACATTTCAGATGGAGGAGTAGGGTTATTGGCAGGATACCATTGTTTGCCCCTTACCCCACACAGAGAGCCTTGGAAAGTTGGCTTGATAATACTACATTGGGTGGCTTGGGAAGAAAGATCAGACTGCAGAGTGGCGACATTATCATTTGTTCTTAACCTTCCTACTTTTGCCTCAGCTGCACCCCTTTCCAGTAGGTTGGGGTTGGTGAGCAGGGAGGGAGTTAAAAACTTTAAAGTCTTGCTGTGGACCAATTAGTATTCACTGATACAAAGGGCTGACTTTCAATGGGGAGGGAGATTTCACAGCTGTGGGTTGCAAGTAGACAAGTTACTGTGAAAGATGTGTGAAAGATTTGATTTTGGTGCTGGACTGGGAACAGGTGTAGGTCAAGAGAATGTGTACTGTGCTCCTGAATGTGCCAAGAATACTTTGATCCTACTGAAATAAGTTCTCACATGAATGTTTATTCACAGAATAATAGATATTTATGGAACAAACATCAAGGTTTTGTTCCATGAAATTTCACCTGCATTTTCACAAAGTAAGCATGTATATGCCTTCAGATAGAAAGTGATAATACATAGTCTGCCCTCATTTATTTGGCATCTTCATTATATGTTTTGAAAATGATTGGAACTTAACTCCCCAGTCCAGCTAGGCAGCCCCTGACCTAAAGCACCCTGCCAGACTGCTACTAGTTAAGGCATATTCATGGAATGCACACGCTTCGTTTGAAGTTAATATTAGCCAAAGTCACGTAGCATTACATAAGCACGTCTGGAAAATTCAGTATCATGCATTCCAAAGCCAAATTGAATGTCTTTAATTGTCTTCAGCTTTTGTTTTATTCCCATTAAGATAAACTATTGAGTATAGCTCATCTGAATATCAAACTATAGATGCTATCTTTTATAAATGAAGGTGATGCTACTCTGATTCTAGATTTTTTTTCTAATTTGAGAATTTATTTATATGAAAAGCCTCCAAAGCTGTATAAATAGATAACTTAGTAAATGCTGTCAAGGCAATCTTGAGAAATCCAGAAGCTGGGATTACCACGCAGAGCCCATGGCTTATAAGTAGAGTGCTGAGCTGAGGCTGATAATAGAAGATTCTTTCAATTCACTTCAATTAATTCACCTAACTTAGGCGCACAAAATCCAGTCTGAATAGTGTGGAAATACAAAAGTGACAAACATACAACCCTTCTCCTTGCCAGATATTTCTAATATTTTTCCTGATGTTTACAGCCTATATATTCACCTTGGGTACGTTGGATGGCTATGTTTTTGAGGACTGGTAGTTCTTTATATTTTTCTACAATGTAGAATGTAAGCTACTGGAAGGTCAAGCATTATCTGCTAGGGAGGCAATGTCGCATAACATTTGAAGTCAGACAAATGGGTTCTAAGTCAGACAAGTGAGTCCACTGTTTTTCTGCCTCATGCAAGTCACTTAACTCCCTAAGCCTCAATTTCCTCATCTCTAAAATGGGGATGATAATAGTTGGCATAGTGTCTGGCACAAGGGAGATATATAAGAATGTTAATATTCATATTTCTTTATATGGAAGTTCATTTAGGCTTTTGCTT
Source organism: Symphalangus syndactylus (assembly GCF_028878055.3). Classification (NCBI taxonomy): domain Eukaryota; kingdom Metazoa; phylum Chordata; class Mammalia; order Primates; family Hylobatidae; genus Symphalangus; species Symphalangus syndactylus. The sequence goes on along the minus strand of NC_072447.2, from coordinate 136,674,452 downwards.
ACAAGTGAAAAAAGTAGCAAATCTACTAATAATTAAACCAAAAAAATCAAGTAGAATGGAGCTAAGAAAGATTATGCCATTTTTAAAAAAGTATTGCTATATGAGTGTAAAAGAGGTCAGCTTTAGAGAGAGATATCCAATAAATATTTTTGAATGAATGAATGAGAAAAGATGGAAGGAAGAAAGGGAGGGAAGAAGGGAGGAAAGGAGACAGGGAGGAAGGAAGAAAGGGAGACTCTTGAGCACCTATGTTTTTAAAATACTTTTAATCCTGGGCTTATTTAATGATATATGATTCATAGGTGATGACACTGGCTTGCTTATTTATTTATTAGAAACAGGATCTCCCTCTATCACTTAGGCTGGAGTGCAGTGGCACAATCATGGCTCACTGCAGCCTTGACCTCCCAGGCTCAAACGATCCTCCCACCTCAGCCTCCTGAGTAGCTGGGACTACAGGTGTACGCCACCATACCTGGCTAATTTTTTATTTTTTGCAGAGACTGGGTCTTGCTGTGTTGCCCAGGCTGGCTTTGAACTCCTGGCCACAAGTGATCCTGTTGCCTCAGCCTCCCAAAGTGCTGGAATTACAGGTGTGAGCTGCCTGTCACTGGCTACTGATTGGTTGTCTTGCCTTCTTCCCTTGGGCATTTTTAGGAAATCCGGATGAGCAACCACACTTTTTATCAGAGTACCTTAGCTTGGGTCTTATAACAAAATACTCATAGAAATTGGGAGCACTCTGTGCTTGGGAGGCTGCTCTTCTATTAACTGGCTACACAACCCCTATCTTCTGCACCAGTTCTTCCTAAATTTTGCAATTCCCTTTTGTGAACTTCTTCATACGTATTAATACCAAGTGCCATTGAAAGGTATCAATAGCATGGGGCCTGTGTTGACGGTCCTCTCAAATGTATACTTCACTGCAGAAAAAAAAGCCATTTTTTATCTTAGGAAATCTCTGAATAGGCTGTACTCAGAATGGGGCCCCCATTCCCAGTCTCCAGCCCTCTTTCCACCAATGGTTCTTTGCCTTACAAGCTTATCACCTTTTTTTGACTCTAGTCATAGCTTTGTTCTGCTATTTAAAATTGGGGGAAGAAATTGAAGTGCCTTTCAGAATTTGTTTCTACTATCATATCTGCACAAGTATCATATAATTATATTGCATTTCTTTTTTTCAGATTGGCAAGTTATGTGCCCATTCTCAACAACGCCAATATAGATCTGCTTATTATCCTGAAGATCTGTTTATTGACAAGAAAGTATTAAAAGTTGCTCATGTAGAACATGAAGAAACCTTATCCAGCCGAAGAAGGTGAGAGGTTTCTTTTTTCTTTATTCCAGCATACAATTAGCAATTGTATTTTAAGGTCAAAAACCACTAGAGTGAAACTTCTTAAATACATGTTATTTAGTTCTTCTGAGTAGAGTGCTTGATGTATTAAATTTTATCATCTGTCAGTGTTTAAAAAAAGATAATATTATATCCAAGCCATATTTAAATGTAAATTTACTGTTCATAAATATCTAGTATAGCAACATGTGTGAAAAGGACTTCCCTATTCAAGATCTTTTATTGATTAAGCAAAATAGTTTCTGCTTACAATCTGGTCTCACAATTCCTTGGCTTGCTTTGTAGCTTTTCCCATTATTAACAGTCAGTCAGAGTTAAATTCACCAGAGAGAAGCTGGTGAGACACATTCATGTGTATACACAGACACTGCACACTTTACACACTCTTTTAAAAATGATAAAATGAAGGATCTGGTTCCTGGTTCTTAAAACAACAGTGAAGGGACAAAATCCAGGTTTGTTTCTTATTCTCTTCATCCATTCTCCCCTGATCCAGTTTCCCTCTATCCCCATTCTATTTTTTTAAATTACAATAAAGGGGTAGAAATTGGATCGAAAGCCCAATACAATTCTAGAAGAACTGCCCTACCTGAAAAGACTGCACATGTAGCCAGCCCTGCCACTGGCTCAAGAATAGCTAGACATGAGTTGTTCCTATTGATCTTGAGGGGGTTAGCTGAGATTGGCCTATAGATAGAAAATGAAGAAAGAAATTAAGTAACATCCCAGATTTGGGCTAAACTATTTCATTCCTCTCATTTTCCTATAGGGGTTTCTGAGATGGTAATTCTTAGCGTGATCTCATACAGTTTAGGATGAAAGAAGGCAGTAATGCAGCTTGACAGAGTTCCCCCACTGAAGCATTTCAGAAAGTCCTCATTTCTTCTCTTTTGTTGACTTCCAATCCAATGGAGTCCTAGTTTCCCTGTATCAGCTATTTTAAAATGTGATTTCAGGACTGCTGGGAGTCCCAGTGACGCTTTCAGGGCACCTATGAGGTGTTCCTTTTGCTAATTATAAATTTGTGTGAAGCTGGATATTGTTCATATACTTCAACCAAAACAATTTATTGCAACATATTAAATGCAGAAGTCAATAGGAGAATCTACCTATCCCCTATCAAGCCAGACAGTAGAGACAGCTTGCAAAAATGAAAAATGTTACCATTTTTCTCACTGTTGTCATAAAATGTCATTAATATTTATATTAACATGTAATGGGTCCATAATTGCTAGTTTCAAATTATAATAATTTTAAAATTTTTAAAAATTTCTACAACAGTAAATATCGATAAATATATATCATATAAACAAAAGCTCTTTGGGATCCTGAGGCTGCAGTCATTCAAAATGTTGATGGAGTCTGGAGGACCAACTTCCAAAGTGGCTCACTTACAAGTGTAACAAGTTAGTGCTGGTTGTTGGAAGGAGGTCTCAGTTCCTCACCGTATGGACTACGTGAATGGCCTCGGGACATGGCAGCTGGCTACCCCACAATAAGTGATCCATGGAAGAGAGCAAAGAGAAAGCTATAGTGTCTTTTATGGCCTAGCCTTTGAAGTGACACACCATCAATTTTGGCATATTTGATTTGTTAGAAGTGAGCCACTAATTCTTTGTGGTTTTTTGTTTTGTTTTGTTTTTTTGAGACAGAGTCTTGCTCTGTCACCCAGGCTGGAGTGCAATGGCGCCATCTCAGCTCACTGCAACCTCCGCCTCCTGGGTTCAAGCAATTCTCCTGCCTCAGTCTCCTGAGTAGCTGGGATTACAGGCGCCCACCACCATGCCTGGCTAATTTTTGTATTTTTAGTAGAGACAGGGTTTCACCATGCTGACCAGGCTGGTCTCAAACTCTTGACCTCAGGTGATCCACATGCCTCAGCCTCCCAAAGCGCTGGGATTACAAGTGTGAGCCACTGCGCCCAGCCAGTGAGCCACTAATTCTAATCCACACTCAAGGAGAGGGAGGAAATTAAGCTCCACCTCTTGAAGGGAGGAGAATCAAGGATTTTGTGGATGTATTTTAAAACGACTTCCGGGCTCCCAACATCAAAATGTTTGAGAGCTATTTTCCTATAGCATAGGGGTTCTTTGGAAAATTTTTGTCTTTTAGGCCATTTATTAAGGCCCTCTTTTGCACCTGCCTGTCCTTTGTCCATTTTTCTCCATTGCATTTACTCTTGGACTGAACCACCTTAGGAATAAACTTCAGTTCATCTAAGGCATTGACCTTTAACTAGTGGCAACCCCTTCCACATTTGACTGAAGTGAAATGACAGATAGATAGACAGATACAGATGATAGATAGATGATAGATAGATAGATAGATAGATAGATAGATAGATAGATAGACAGACAGACAGATAGATAGAAAATCTTCACTTAACTATGTCTGTAAGTTCTTGGAAACTGCAATTTTAAGCAAAATGGCATATAACAAAACCAATTTTTTCCTCATCACTATTATAACAAAACGATGTTGAATGAAACCACGTTATTCAAGGACCTGCTGTACATTGTTTCACTTTAAGTTTCAGTTTTCAAGAACCTATAAATGACATTAAGTGAGGACTTACTCTATATGTGTGTGGGGGTGGGTGTATCTTTATTCAATTCAGCCAAAATTTAGTAAACACTTGTTAAGTACCAAAATGTATACTAGGCACTGAAAATACAAAGACACAATCTATGCTCTCCAGCTCAGTTTAATGGGGAAATAGACTTAAATACAAATAGTTCCAAAACAGCTTTGTAAGTGCTAAAGCAAAAGAATGTCCAGAGTACAGAGGCAGCCTACAGGGAAAGACAGAGGCTTCATGGAGGAAGTGGTATATGAATTTGTAGCCAAATCACATGCGGAGCTTTTTCAAAATTAACACACCCACTCAGTCCCATTTTGAGATTACTCTGCCAACCTAGACACATTTATAAGTAGGAGGTTTATCCAGGCCTGTTGCTATGACTTCTATCTTGGGCTCTGGGGAACTCATTCCCTTTCGCCTTAGTGGGGACAGCTGTATGTGTGTTGATTCCTCCAAGGAAAGAAGAAATTGATAAATGAGGTTTTGGCTGGGCACTGGATTTGGTACTTTGTTTAGATTCATATACATATATTTCTGAGACTGAGTCTCGCTCTGTCACCCAGGCTGGAGTGCAGTGGTGCGATCTCAGCTCACTGTGACCTGTGCCTCCCAGGTTAAAGCCATTCTCGTGAGCCACCACACGTGGCCTAGATTCATCCTCTAAGGAAAAGAAAGGATAGTAAGAAAAATTGACAAAGCCTGTAGAGTTGAGTAAATGATGGTCAGGCAGAGCTTCTTTGGGTGTTAGGAGATTGAGCCTGCCCAATGATGTTACTCACTTTTATTGAAACTGAAGCATTAGAATCTGAGATGGAGCCTTTCTTTGTGAATTCTCTGGCAGAAGAAGAAAACGAAACAACAGGAGAGTATCTGATTTTATTTAACAACTCCCTCAAATAGGCATTGTAACCCCTTTTAGGGAGACAGGAGAAGTGGGAATTAAGATGATCTCTTGCTAAATGCACTGCCCCCTGCAATCTGATGTTATTAAGAGGGTTTGTTTTTGCAGTGTTAGTACCTCTATAAATCTCTCAGTATGTTCTGCACAGCATTTCACACTGTCCAGAAAAATATATGTGCCTCTAGCACTCCTTATGCCCATGCCCAAGCTCTGTCCTCCATGGTTAAAAATATGATAATTGCAAAGGAACCCTATTGTAGTATTCAGTCTGTGGACGTTGTGAGCAAGCTGTCTGAATCTGATTATGAGTTGAAAAGCCCTTTGCCTTATTAAAATAACAACACACAATGAATTCCTTTGGTAGCATTCAGAAGTCATCTGTTTGTTTTGTCTGCCCCCAACTGGGTAGTTTGCAACACACAGCTAATCTTAAAAATAGCTTAGTTCAATTTCAAGGCGATTTGATACTCAACTGGTGGTCTATGTGTGGGACTCAGTGTTCCTTTAAGGGATAAGTATTGAAAATATCTGTCATAGATTTAAAACAGTGAGTGGAGAACAAGATTCACAACTAGTACAATCAGAATAGAAGAAATCAGATCTTCACAGCCCCTTCTAGCTTTCATATTTTCGGCACATCTCAGTTGTCAGCTTCTCCCTTCTTTGCCCTTCCGAATGTCTACTTCACTGCTTCCCTTATGATACTGTTTACCTTGCCATGTTTATACAATATATTGTTTGGTTGAGTACATGAACAATATTTTTCCACTGTTCAAATGCCGAATCTATGGTTGAATAGTCCATCTTGCATCTACAGATACCAAGCTTCTGGCCCAACTGCTAACCTGTGAGAAGGTCACACAGTCCCTCCACCCTTGTGAAATTACTCTACATATTCCAGCCTTCTCCTTCCTGTGCTCCCCCTCCTCTCCTTCTCCTCTGACTTGGTCTAAAGGGGCAACGGATCAGGTGACACTAGTAAATGACCTAGAAAGAAAAGAACAAAAGCTGATCTCAGCTCCCCTAGTCCAAAATCAATGCCTACTCCCACCCACTCTGAACAAAACAACAAAGTATGTCCTGAGTGAATCAACAAGTTCTGGATCTAGTACAAGTCATTCTGCCCTAAATAGGCCTCTACTTCTTTCAACATTTGTCAACACCATTTCTATGCTTCACATTGTGTAAGGGTTAGGCTCTGAGGAATGGAGGAGCACCTAGCTTAGTTAGGGAGGGAGACATGCAAATGAATAATTTCCATACATTGGGGGTGAGTGCCAAATCAGAGCTAGGTGCAAAAGAGTGGCAGTGTCACAGATGGGGAAGATAGCCCCTCTCCTGGGAGCATTAAGAAAGACTTCTTGGAAAAGGTAACTTTTGAGCTCAGCCTGAAGGATAAGTTCAAACAAACTCAGCAGATTGAGGAAGGAAAGGAGGGCGTTCTGGGCAAAGGGAACACTATGAGAAAAAGTATGGTAGAAAGCTCTAGTTTGGGATTAAACTGTGAAAGGCTCTCTCCAGCAGAATTAGGCATGATCTTACATCATTCCAATTTTCGTTATTTTAGTTTAGGTACTTTTCTGCATTGTCAACTTTTAAAAATAGTAAGCTCATATTACTTTATATGAAGAGGAAAAGATGAACCTTAATAATAAAGGGAAAAAGTTCCAGGTCTGCAGTCAGGGATGAAAGGCTGTTTTTACTTGCAGTGATTTCCAATTAGTGCTGCTTTGATGCCTGCCCAAGCAAATCATTGCAAGAAAGCAAAGGCAATCCCCTCCCCTGCAACCAAAGAAGGGAAGGGATGATCCTCTTCAGGATGATGGAAGCCCTCCAGGGAAGATCACGTACACCCTGTTGCCATATTTGAAAATGGCTCGTGCATGCAAAGGGGCCCTATCCTTTAGTTCCACATTTAACACATTGAATGGAAACCTCTATGAAGAGACTTTTTCCTGAGCAGGCAAATGTTGGATTTGTCTGAGAGCCGTAGGCATCAGAATTTTTGTATGTCAATGCTATGTTTGACATGTATGTATTAGAATAAAGTGGAATTACAATCAAAGAACATTCCCTTCAATCAAATTGTTTTTCCCATCCCAGGCAACGAATTGTCCAAACTTTCTACCCTCTTTTTTCCCCCCTAATAACAATTCAGTTGAGCAGACTGTCTTAGTTCACAGGTGGAGATTCTTTTGTTGTCTGTCATGGGCTACTAGCACAAAGGAAAAAAATCTGGACTGTGTCATACATGGGTAATTAACATGTCACTTAGTTTAGTTTCATGTGTCTTTCTTTAAAGAGAAAAATAGAAATATTCAACTCCTCTTTTACAACTATAAGCAGAGGAATATAAACCTTTATTTAAGAAAAGATTAAAATACACTTAATTCCTATGCTGGAACAAGTTTAGAAAGGAATGACAGGAAGAGACAAAGAAGGGGAGAGATGAGAGAGGCCCAGTAAACTGGGTAGGAGGTAAACTACTCTTGCAACACTCTGCTGCTGTAGTGTCAGAGGACATTATCACCTGTTGTTGCTGTCCTTTGAAAAGCTCATTAACTCTCCAACAGTTTCTAAAGTCTTCTTCCCTACCCTCCCAAACAGTATGTCTGCACTTATTTTCAATAATCAGTTTCTTTTAGAGACCAAGATGTATTTTCTCACAGTAATTCAGAAGGTTTTCCATAAAGGAATGGCCTTCACTGTAACACTGTCCTTTGGGACTCTAAAATATTAACCAGTTTGCGAACTGTGCTGGAGACCTGCTCTTTGTTCTCCAAAAGGCAGGTACTGTCTCATCCCACAGGGCCTGGGAATTAGTTGAGAACCAGGATTTATTTAATTCTGAGGTTCTTGTAGTCAAATCTACCTTGGATTCTAAGTGGATTCTAATGGAGATAGTACACACTAAGAACCAAAAAGAACTCAGAGAACAAGCCTATCAAGAAGAATAGGTTTTAAAGAAATAAATGTAAAACTTTACTCAAGAGAAAAATCTAGAACAAAATACACTGAAATATCAACAGTGATTATCTGTGTCTGGTGGGACAATGAGTTTTTTCCCTTTCTATCTTTCTTTATTTTCTAAATTCTCCATAGTGAACATATATTTCTTTCACAATGAGAAAGAAAACAAAATACTTTATTTTAGAAGATGGAGGAAGAAATATATTTGAACTGTTTTACAGCTGTTGCAGCACTGAAGCTGCAGCTTTTACAAATTTCTCTTTTCGTCCCTCACCACCTATGTGTTTATTTTATTTGCATCCAACCTGGCTTTTTCCAACTCTCCTCCCTGTCTCTTTTCATTCTTCCAAGTCGCATCCCTCCCCATAGTAGAGAACCCTCCCTTTCTCTAAGACATATTTCTCACCTCTTCTCTACCCTTTCTTTTGAGGGGCAGGAGTAACAGCTTTATTGAGATTTAATCCACATACCATACAATCTATCCATTTAAAGTGTGTAATCCAATTGTTCTTAGTATATCCACAGAGTTATGCAACCATCATCACAATAGATTTTGGAACATTTTCATCACCTCAGGAAGAAACTCTGTACCCTTTAGCTATCATTCCCCAACCAGGTGGAGATAATTGAATCATGGAGGGGGTTCCCCCATCCTGTTCTCATGATAATAAGTTAGTTCTCACAAGATCTGATGGATTTAAAAGGGGCTTCCCCCTTTGCTTGGAACTCATTTTTCTCCTTCCTGCCACCATGTGAAGAAGAACATGTTTGCTTCCACTTCTGCCATAGTTGTGAGTTTCCTCAGGCCTCCCCAGCCATGCAGAGCTGGCTTTTCTTTATAAATTACCCAGTCTTGGGTATTTCTTCATAGCAGTGTGAGAACAGAGTAATATATTCACATTCTTTGTGGTTTTCTTAGACTTTTATCTTGACCCTTCCAGGTAATATCTTTCTATACTGAAGTGGGAGGTCTTATGTTTATTGCGGCCCCCTCATGCTCCTGACATTTAGATCGAACCTTATCTGGATCATCTTCAAATTGTCAATAATCTTTATGATCCACCAAGAAAACTGCAAGGGTTGGGAGAAGTTCAGGGTTTTTTTTGTTTTTGTTTTTGTTTTTTAACTTCTGTGGAAATCAAAATGGAAGGCCTTGCATGGGTTAAATTTTTCTTGCCATGTGCTATGTTAGTGAGAGGGGGTTTGGAGGTAGGGAGAGGCCTAAGGGAAACTCTTTCCTTTAAGAGAGGGCCATTGTTTCCCATAGACTAATGGCCATATTCCATTTCCTTATGGAGTGGGGGGAATTACTTAGACTCAGCCTTTGCTCTTTCAGCTTCCACTCTTGGGAACTGTATTATTACCCTGTAAAACAGAGCATCTCTCCTATTAGCTGTTAATTGAACCCATCTTTTTCCTCTATGAGAAACTATAATGTTGACTTTTATTTTCAGAGCTCTGTATTGAGCCTCTTCTTTTTGGAGATTGATGGTGCTCAGACACCAGGGGTAGGCTGTGGGGTGGGGGGTACAGGCATAACAGGAAGCAACTTGTGGGTATCAGAAGTTAAATATGTCCCAACAACCTTTCTTGAGTTGTTCTGTCCATCACCTTGGCTTTGCAGTGACCCAAGCCTTTGTGAATCTATGCTGAGAGCCCTTTCTCTCCCTCCCCAACCTCTTAAATTATTAGTTGAAATGAATAGTATTATGGTAATTGTCGTGGTTTGTTTTATGTTGCTGTAACAGAATTCCTAAGACTGGGTGATTTATCAAGAAAAGAGGTTTGTTTATTAGGCTGGGAAGTTCAAGATTGGGCGGCCTCATCTTGTGAGGCCTTCTAAGTGAAGGCCTCATACTGTGTGAAAACATGGTGGAGAAAAGGAAAGGGAACTGAGCACAAGTGAAAAGGACAAATATGAAAGGCAGCCTCACTTTATAACAACTGCTCTCCTGGTAACTAATCCATTCCCTGGAGAACCAACCCAGGCTTGCAAGGCAGACATAAGTCCATTTTCACCTCTAAAAGGCACCACCTCCCAACACTGCCACCTTGGGGACCATGCCTCAACATGAGTTTTGGTGAGGACAAGCCATCTTAAACCATAGCAGTAATAAAATGAAGAATCGGATTAAGTCCAAGAGGGTATATTCACCAGTCTTCCTCATTTGGCCAGAGCTGAGAACAACTCCCAGAAGGCATTTCTGGGCTAAGGACTTCCACCAGTGTCCAAATGATATTCAGGCCTCTGGTTCCTATAGAGGCCTATACATCAGGCCAGTCCATTCTTAGCCTGGAGACAATATTGAATAATTACTCCACTGCCAGAAAATTCCCTGAATAGAGTCTCCAAAAACTTAGTATAGACATAAGGTATATTTGGATGTGAAGGATGCTTAATTTTCTATCAGTAACATTGCTTTAGAAAATAAAGTGTGTTTTATTTTTGTTTGTTTACCACTGTACATCTATTACATAGATATTTTAATATTTCTTTTTAAACATATCCACTTCTCTCCAGTCTAAGGCTTATTACTTTGTGTATCCATGTACATCTGAAATGAGATAACAGACCTGAAATTTTTCTGGTATATGTGTGTGTGTTTACATACAATTGCAGACATAATATATTCTCTCTCTCTGTCACTCTCTCTTTCTCTCTCTCTCTCTCACACACACACACACACACACACACGTCTTATTATATGTAGCACAAAAACAAAAGCAAATAAATAATAAAATATACTAGAATTGTCCCCCACCCTGCTCCCTCTCCCTCACAGGAGCCACAATATACAAATAACAAAGAAACCCTCCTCTTCTGGCAGATGTGAGTTGCTCTGACTGTATTGCCAGGAGAATTTCATAGAGCTTATACTGTTCTGAGCACCCTGCAATTCTGATCTGCAACCATTAGCCAGAGCCTATATGGAAACGGGCCATCTCTAGGGTAATAGCATTGTAAATTACAATCAATGCACCCAATTACACTCAGAAACCAAAAGATATGTAGTGCTCCAGTGTACCTTGTAATCAGCACCTTTGAAAACATAGGTAACAGCATTCTGAATAAAAAAAAATGGAAGTGGAACGTCTTAGAAAATGAATGTTGGAATTAAATCATCCTTCTGATAGAAACAGCACCTTATATGGCAGTCAACTTTTTTTCTAATATCATTTTATTGATTTTTTAAAAAAAACTAACCTGTGTCCTTGTAGCCAAGAATGTCTTTAAAAGTCATTTATTGTTCTAATCAGCCTGGCAGAGCCTTTCTGTCATGCTGATAAGGAAATGAAACTTTTCTCATACTGAATTTACTTGCCTCTTATGCGCAGATGTTTTGTTTTTCTTTTAGGGAACTAATTCAGAAGTTGAAGTCTTTCATCAGCTTCTATAGTGCTTTGCCTGGCTACATCTGCAGCCATAGCCCTGTGGCGGAAAACGACACCCTTTGCTGGAATGGACAAGAACTCGTGGAGAGGTGATCTTTTTTGAAAGTTACATATAGCAATATTTGAGGAATAATTGTCATATGTTTATATAAAGGTTAATTATGTCTTCTATCTCCATTAATTTCACCAGAAAAATTCTAGAGAAATCTATGAGGCTGGGTGTGGTGGCTTATGCCTGTAATCCCAGCAGTTTGGGAGGCTGAGGGGGGCAGATCACCTGAGGTCAGGAGTTTGAGACCAGCCTGACTAACATGGTGAAACCCCAACTCTACTAAAAATACAAGTTAGCCAGGCATGATGGCGCAAGCCTGTAGTCCCAGCTACTGGGGAGGCTGAGGCAGAAGGATCATTTGAACCTGGGAGGTAGAGGTTGAAATGAGCCGAGATCGCATCACTGCACTCCAGCCTGGGTGACAGAGCGAGACTCTCCAAGAAAAAGAGAAAACATCTATGACATTCCAGATGATGTTATAATTTATAGTCCTCCTAGCAGTTGCAAAGTTTGAAGCACATAGAGAACTGTGTCTGAAGGCAATTATACAGAGTTTAAAGCATAAAACAACTTTCTTTTGTCTTCGATTCTTCCGTCTCCTCATTTTGTGGGTCCTTATTTATTTGATTTGAAGGAATCACATTCATCTTTTTTTTTTTTTTTTTTTTTTTTTGCAGATCATTTATTTGTTAGAGGACTTGCATCCTGAAGTTTTTTTAAAAAAGCTCTCACAACCCAATAATACAAGGAACAAAAATCCCAATAAAAACGGGATGATTTGAAATGACATTTCTATAAGGAGATGTATAAATGGCCAATTAGCACATGAAGATGCTCCACATCATTAGTCATTATAGAAATGCAAATGAAAACCACAATGAAATACCACTTTATACACACTGTATGGCTGTAATAATGCGACAGAAAATAACAAGTGTTAGTGAGGATATGGGGAAATTGGAACCCTCATTCATTGCTGTTGGGATTGTAAAATGGTACAGCTACTTAGGAAAATAGTTTGTCTGCTTCTCAAAATGTTGAACATGTATTTCCCATAGAACCTAGCAATTCTACTTGTAAATATGTATATACCCAATAGAAATAAAAGCACATATCTACACAAAAACATGTACATATGTTCATAGCAGCATTAGTCACAATAGCCCAAAAGTGAAATAACCCTAATATCTGTCATCTGATGAATGGATAAACAGAATGTGGTATATCCATACAATGGAATATTATTCAGCCTAGAAAGGAATGAAATACTGACACATACTATAACCCAGATGAACCTTGAAAATATTATGGTAAATGATAAGCCAGTCACAAAAGACCACATAATACCTGATTCCATTTGTTTGAAATGTCCAGAATAGGCAAATCCATAGAGAAAAAGTAGATTAGTGGTTGCCAGGGCCTGGGTAGAAGATAATGGGGAGTGACTACTAATGGGTATGAGGTTTCTTTTTTTTTTTTTTTTTTTATACTTTAGGTTTTAGGGTACATGTGCACAATGTGCAGGTTTGTTACATATGTATACATGTGCCATGTTGGTGTGCTGCACCCATTAACTCGTCATTTAGCATTAGGTGTATCTCCTAATGCTGTCCCTCCCCCCTCCCCCCACCCCACAACAGTCCCCGGAGCGTGATGTTCCCCTTCCTGTATCCATGAGTTCTCATTGTTCAATTCCCACCTATGAGTGAGAACATGCAGTGTTTGGTTTTTTGTCCTTGCCATAGTTTACTGAGAATGATGTTTTCTAGTTTCATCCATGTCCCTACAAAGGACATGAACTCATCATTTTTTATGGCTGCATAGTATTCCATGGTGTATATGTGCCACATTTTCTTAATCCAGTCTATCGTTGTTGGACATTTGGGTTGGTTCCAAGTCTTTGCTATTGTGAATAGTGCCGCAATAAACATACGTGTACATGTGTCTTTATAGCAGCATGATTTATAGTCCTTTGGGTATATACCCAGTAATGGGATGGCTGGGTCAAATGGTATTTCTAGTTCTAGATCCCTGAGGAATCGCCACACTGACTTCCACAATGGTTGAACTAGTTTACAGGCCCACCAACAGTGTAAAAGTGTTCCTATTTCTCCACATCCTCTCCAGCACCCGTTGTTTCCTGCTTTTTTAATGATGGCCATTCTAACTGGTGTGAGATGGTATCTCACTGTGGTTTTGATTTGCATTTCTCTGATGGCCAGTGATGATGAGCATTTCTTCATGTGTTTTTTGGCTGCATAAATGTCTTCTTTTGAGAAGTGTCTGTTCATGTCCTTTGCCCACTTTTTGATGGGGTTGTTTGTTTTTTTCTTGTAAATTTGTTTGAGTTCATTGTAGATTCTGGATATTAGCCCTTAGTCAGATGAGTAGGTTGCAAAAATTTTCTCCCATTCTGTAGGTTGCCTGTTCACTCTGATGGTAGTTTCTTTTGCTGTGCAGAATCTCTTTAGTTTAATTAGATCCCATTTGTCAATTTTGGCTTTGTTGCCATTGCTTTTGGTGTTTTAGACATGAAGTACTTGCCCATGCCTATGTCCTGAATGGTATTGCCTAGGTTTTCTTGTAGGATTTTAATGGTTTTAGGCCTAACATTTAAGTCTTTAATCCATCTTGAATTAATTTTTGTATAAGGTGTAAGGAAGGGATCCAGTTTCAGCTTTCTACATATGGCTAGCCAGTTTTCCCAGCACCATTTATTAAATAGGGAATCCTTTCCCCATTGCTTGTTTTTGTCAGGTTTGTCAAAGATCAGGTAGTTGTAGATATGTGGCATCATTTCTGAGGGCTCTGTTCTGTTCCATTGATCTATGTCTCTGTTGTGGTACCAGTACCATGCTGTTTTGGTTACTGTAGCCTTGTAGTATAGTTTGAAGTCAGGTAGCGTGATGCCTCCAGCTTTGTTCTTTTGGCTTAGGATTGACTTGGCGATGCGGGCTCTTTTTTGGTTCCATATGAACTTTAAAGTTGTTTTTTCCAATTCTGTGAAGAAAGTCATTGGTAGCTTGATGGGGATGGCATTGAATCTATAAATTACCTTGGGCAGTATGGCCATTTTCACGATATTGATTCTTCCAACCCATGAGCATGGAATGTTCTTCCATTTGTTTGTATCCTCTTTTATTTCATTGAGCAGCGGTTTGTAGTTCTCCTTGAAGAGGTCCTTCACATCCCTTGTAAGTTGGATTCCTAGGTATTTTATTCTCTTTGAAGCAATTGTGAATGGGAGTTCACTCATGATTTGGCTCTCTGTTTGTCTGTGATTGGTGTACAAGAATGCCTGTGATTTTTGCACATTGATTTTGTATCCTGAGACTTTGCTGAAGTTGCTAATCAGCTTAAGGAGATTTTGGGCTGAGACAATGGGGTTTTCTAAATATACAATCATGTCATCTGCAAACAGGGACAGTTTGACTTCCTCTTTTCCTAATTGAATACCCTTTATTTCCTTCTCCTGCCTGATTGCTCTGGCCAGAACTTCCAGCACTATGTTGAATAGGAGCAGTGAGAGAGGGCATCCCTGTCTTGTGCCAGTTTTCAAAGGGAATGCTTCCAGTTTTTGCCCATTCAGTATGATATTGGCTGTGGGTTTGTCATAGATAGCTCTTATTATTTTCAGATACGTCCCATCAATACCTAATTTATTGAGAGTTTTTAGCATGAAGAGTTGTTGAATTTTGTCAAAGGCCTTTTCTGCATCTATTGAGATAATCACGTGGTTTTTGTCTTTGGTTCTGTTTATATGCTGGATTACATTTATTGATTTGCATATGTTGAACCAGCCTTGCATCCCAGGGATGAAGCCTACTTGATCATGGTGGATAAGCTTTTTGATGTGCTGCTGGATTCAGTTTGCCAGTATTTTATTGAGGATTTTTGCATCAATGTTCATCAAGGATATTGGTCTGAAATTCTCTTTTTTGGTTATGTCTCTGCCAGGCTTTGGTATCAGGACGATGCTGGCTTCATAAAATGTATTAGGGAGGATTCCCTCTTTTTCTATCGATTGGAATAGTTTCAGAAGGAATGGTACCAGTTCCTCCTTGTACCTCTGGTAGAATTCAGCTGTGAATCCATCAGGTCCTGGACTCTTTTTGGTTGGTAAGCTATTGATTATTGCCACAATTTCAGAACCTGTTATTGGTCTATTCAGGGATTCAACTTCTTCCTGATTTAGTCTTGGGAGGGTGTATTTGTCAAGGAATTTATCCATTTCTTCCAGATTTTCTAGTTTATTTGCATAGAGGTTGTTTGTAGTATTCTCTGATGGTAGATTGTATCTCTGTGGGAACAGTGGTGATATCCCCTTTTTCATTTTTTATTGCATCTATTTGATTCTTCTCTCTTTTCTTCTTTATTAGTCTTGCTAGTGGTCTATCAATTTTGTTGATCTTTTCAAAAAACCAGCTCCTGGATTCGTTAATTTTTTGAAGGTTTTTTTGTGTCTCTATTTCCTTCAGTTCTGCTCTGATTTTAGTTATTTCTAGCCTTCTGCTAGCTTTTGAATGTGTTTGCTCTTGCTTTTCTAGTTCTTTTAATTGTGATGTTAGGGTGTCAATTTTGGATCTTTCCTGCTTTCTCTTGTGGGCATTTAGTGCTATAAATTTCCCTCTACACACTGCTTTGAACGTGTCCCAGAGATTCTGGTATGTTGTGTCTTTGTTCTCGTTGGTTTCAAAGAACATCTTTATTTCTGCCTTCATTTCATTATGTACCCAATAGTCATTCAGGAGCAGGTTGTTCAGTTTCCATGTAGTTGAGCGGTTTTGAGTGAGTTTCTTAATCCTGAGTTCTAGTTTGATTGCACTGTGGTCTGAGAGACAGTTTGTTATAATTTCTGTTCTTTTACATTTGCTGAGGAGAGCTTTACTTCCAACTATGTGGTCAATTTTGGAATAGGTGTGGTGTGGTGCTGAAAAAAATGTATATTCTGTTGATTTGGGGTGGAGAGTTCTGTAGATGTCTATTAGGTCCACTTTGTGTAGAGCTGAGTTCAATTCCTGGATATCCTTGTTAACTTTCTGTCTCGTTGGTCTGTCTAATGTTGACAGTGGGGTGTTAAAATCTCCCATTATTATTGTGTGGGAGTTTAAGTCCCTTTGTAGGTCACTCAGGACTTGCTTTATGAATCTGGGTGCTCCTGTGTTGGGTGCATATATATTTAGGATAGTTAGCTCTTCTTGTTGAATTGATCCCTTTACCATTATGTAATGGCCTTCTTTGTCTCTTTTGATCTTTGTTGGTTTAAAGTCTATTTTATCAGAGACTAGGATTGCAACCCCTGCCTTTTTTTGTTTTCCATTTGCTTGATAGATCTTCCTCCATCCCTTTATTTTGAGTCTATGTGTGTCTCTGCACGTGAGATGGGTTTCCTGAATACAGCACACTAATGGGTCCTGACTCCTTATCCAGTTTGCCAGTCTGTGTCTTTTAATTGGAGCATTTAGCCCATTTACATTTAACGTTAATATTGTTATGTGTGAATCTGATCCTGTCATTATGATGTTAGTTGGTTATTTTGCTCGTTAGTTGATGCAGTTTCTTCCTAGCCTCGATGGTCTTTACAATTTGGCATGATTTTGCAGTGGCTGGTAGCAGTTGTTCCTTTCCATGTTTAGTGCTTCCTTCAGGAGCTTTTTTAGGGCAGGCCTGGTGGTGACAAAATCACTCAGCGTTTGCTTGTCTGTAAAGTATTTTATTTCTCTTTCACTTATGAAGCTTAGTTTGGCTGGATATGAAATTCTGGGTTGAAAATTCTTTTCTTTAAGAATGTTGAATATCGGCCCCCACTCTCTTCTGGCTTGTAGAGTTTCTGCCGAGAGATCAGCTGTTAGTCTGATGGGCTTCCCTTTCTGGGTAACCCGACCTTTCTCTCTGGCTGCCCTTAACATTTTTTCCTTCATTTCAACTTTGGTGAATCTGACAATTATGTGTCTTGGAGTTGCTCTTCTCAAGGAATATCTTTGTGGCGTTCTCTGTATTTCCTGAATCTGAATGTTGGCCTGCCTTGCTAGATTGGGGAAGTTCTCCTGGATAATATCTTGCAGAGTGTTTTCCAGCTTGGTTCCATTCTCCCCGTCATTTTCAGGTACACCAGTCCAACGTAGGTTTGGTCTTTTCACATAGTCCCAAATTTCTTGGAGGCTTTGTTCATTTCTTTTTATTCTTTTTTCTCTAAACTTCCCTTCTCGCTTCATTTCATTCATTTCATCTTCCATCAGCGATACCCTTTCTTCCAGTTGATCGCATCTGCTGCTGAGGCTTCTGCAATCTTCGCGTAGTTCTCGAAACTTGGCTTTCAGCTCCATCAGCTCTTTTAAGCCCTTCTCTCCATTGGTTATCCTAGTTATCCATTCTTCTAATTTTTTTTCAAAGTTTTTAACTTCTTTGCTATTGTTTTGAATTTCCTCCCGTAGCTCAGAGTAGTTTGATCGTCTGAAGCCTTCTTCTCTCAGCTCGTCAAAGTTATCCTCCATCCAGCTTTGTTCCGTTGCTGGTGAGGAACTGCGTTCCTTTGGAGGAGGAGAGGTGCTCTGCTTTTTAGAGTTTCCAGTTTTGCTGCTCTGTTTTTTCCCCATCTTTGTGGTTTTATCTACTTTTGGTCTTTGATGATGGTGATGTACAGATGGGTTTTTGGTGTGGATGTCCTTTCTGTTTGTTAGTTTTCCTTCTACCAGACAGGACCCTCAGCTGCAGGTCTGTTGGAGTTTATTAGAGGTCCACTCCAGACCCTGTTTGGCTGGGTGTCAGCAGCGGTGGCTGCAGAACAGCGGATTTTCGTGAGACCACAAATTCAGCTGTCTGATAGTTCCTCTGGAAGTTTTGTCTCAGAGGAGTACCCGGCTGAGTGAGGTGTCAGTCTGTCCCTACTGGGGGGGTGCCTCCCAGTTAGGCTGCTCAGGGGTGAGGGACCCACTTTAGGAGGCAGCCTGTCCATTCTCAGATCTCCAGCTGCGTGCTGGGAGAACCACTACTCTCTTCAAAGCTGTCAGTCAGACAGGGACATTTAAGTCTGTGGAGGTTCCTGCTGACTTTTTGTTTGTCTGTGCCCTGCCCCCAGAGGTGGAGCCTACAGAGGCAGGCAGGCCTCCTTGAGGTGGGCTCCACCCAGTTCGAGCTTCCTGGCTGCTTTGTTTACCTAAGCAAGCCTGGGCAATGGCAGGCGCCCCTCCCCCAGTCTCGCTGCCGCCTTGCAGCTTGATCTCAGACTGCTGTGCTAGCAATCAGCGAGACTCCGTGGGCATAGGACCCTCCGAGCCCAGTGTGGGACACAATCTCCTAGTGTGCCGTTTTCCAGGCCCGTTGGAAAAGCGCAGTATTAGGGTGGGACTGACCCGATATTCCAGGTGCCGTCTGTTACCCTTTTCTTTGACTAGGAAAGGGAACTCCCTGACCCCTTGCGCTTCCCGAGTGAGGCAATGCCTCGCCCTGCTTCGGCTCGCGCACAGTGCGCTTCACCGACTGTCCTGCACCCACTGTTTGGCACTCCCTAGTGAGATGAAACTGGTACCTCAAGCAGAAATGCAGAAATCACCCGTCTTCTGTGTTGCTGGGGCTGGGAGCTGGAGACCGGAGCTGTTCCTATTCGGCCATCTTGGCTCCACCCCGGAATCACATTCATCTTGATAGCTATCATTTATTGAGAGTTAATTGTATATTAAGTACCATGCTAAGTGCTTTGTATGTATTATTTATCTTTATAACAATCCTATGAAATGAATACTGTTATTTCCCCCCATTATACAGATGAAGATAGAGAAAGGAAGAAAAGGGAGGGAAAGAGAAATACCATTTCACTGAGCAATTTTACTGAAATATTTTATGGAGCATTTGTTTTTTTTTTTTTTTTTTTGAGACAGAGTCTCACTTTCTCGCCCAGGCTGGAGTACAATGGCGTGATCTTGGCTCACTGCAACCTCCGCCTCCCAAGATCAAGTGATTCTCCCACCTCAGCCTCCTGAGTAGCTGTGATTACAGGCACCTGCCATCATGCCTGGCTAACTTTTGTATTTTTAGTAGAGATGGGGTTTCACCATGTTGGCCAGACTGGTCTCGAACTCCTGACCTCGGGTGATCCACCTGTCTCGGCCTCCCAAAGTGCTGAAATTACAGGTGTGAGCCACTCCGCCCAGCCGACTGTTTGTTAATATAATCTATGCTATCATTATCTGTGAAGAATTTGCTCATCACTGAAAAGGAAATCATATATATTCATTATATTCATTTATTCAGCAAGTATTTACTGAGCACCTTCTAAGTGCCAAGCCTGTTGAAATGAACAAAACAGACATAATTTCCTGTCCTCGCAGAGCTTTCATTCTGGTGCACTAGTGGTATTCCTAACCTCCATTGCTTTCCATGTGGGAGGAATAGCTTGCGATTAAAAAATTAAATCAAGAGGATAGAATGCTTAGGAAACCACAAGGAGTTGATGAACATGCTTTAGAAAATGTTTGTACAAGTAGCATGTTGTAGAGGAGAATACAGAAGAGACCCAAAATCGAGTCTAAATCTTTCACTAATTAGTTGCTTAACCAAAGGCAAGTGACTTAATCTCTCTAGGCCTTGGTTTCCCCCATCTAAAAAAGGAGGTGGTTGGATTAGAGCCCCTCCTGGTCTGACAATCTGTGTGTATTTTTTTCTTATTAATTTATTCACTCATTCATACCTTCAGCACTTATGTTTTAAGATATTATGTGTCAGGCACCAAGCTAGGCGCTAGGGATGCAACGGTGAAAAAGGCAAGTTAGCTGCTTTGAAGAGCTTACATTCTAGTGGGACCCAATACCAGGACATGGAATGCTGAATGGAATTTATTAGCAGTATAATGGAGTGCAAAGAGGAAGGCTTTGGAGCCAGATGAATTTGGGTTTGCCTCTCAGTTCTGCTACTAACTGTGGCCTTGGGTGAGTCACTTAACCTAAAAAGTCTCAAGGTCCTCCTCCTCTGTAAGGGAAGGGCATCTCACAGGATTGTTGTAACTATTAGGAGAGATCATAAATGAAAAGCCCCTAGCAGACTGGCACATACTGGAAGCTCAATTTATATTACTTCTCTATTTTTCCCCCTTTCCCCTTCACTCCTCCTCTTTCCAACGCAAAACAAAAGACACGTCAGAAAATAGCTTGTTCCTCATCTATGCTATTTTACTGACATGGGACAATGAGAATAAGGTTGCATGCCACCCTGAATGAGGCACTGAAATTGTATGGAGATATATTTCCCTCTGGCAAATGTAAATCAGCCTGGAAGGATTAATGGCTCCATACACTGGAGAAATAATGTATATTTGTCATCCTAAAAGCTCATCAGGTACTAAGAAGAATCATGAACATACTTTTTTTAATTTTCAGAAAAAAGCAGTTGGTATTTGGCTTTATAAAAAGCTGATGCTTTAAAACTGATACAAACAATAACTATTTGAAAAAGAATATATCCACAGGTCAAATATGTGCTTCTTACATAAACTTGATGAGAAACCATTCCAGTGCCTTGTCCAGTGTTATGTATGTTACTATAGCAAAAAATGAACAATTCCTGAATATTTGTTTTAAGCAGCTTATCTTCTAACCATGGTTTCTTATTAAAAAGGAAATTTTACTTTACAAATATATTTATTTACTGATGTGTTCATTCATTCATGTATTCATTCTAACAAATATTTGAGCACTTATCCAGTATCAAGCACTAATATTTGTTTCTTCATTGTGATTGTTTGAAGCAAATATTATAACCCTGCTGGATTTATCTTCTATTGTTTATGGTGAAAAATCAGATTGATCCAGTTTTAGTTAATTGTAAAATAATTTATTCCCAGGCATATGTATTTTGAATTAGTGGAATTTTTATTGAATTTTGCTCATACTGACTACTTCATGTTTGGTACACTTTGGTGAAGGATGATGCCCTGGAACCAAGAAATTTCTCTTCTATCAAATGGTGGAATCCAAAGCCTGCTAAATTTGAACGAGTCCAAAAGTTAGCCAAATGTACTTTTATATCGTTAAAAGAACTATGTTAACTGAAATGTTTTTGTTTCATTTGCTAGCTTTAAGCCTTAGGGCATTGAACAAAATAATAAAATAAATATTGTAGTATGGAGAAAAGCTATTATTCCAAACTCCTATTTATATTTCTGATTTCTGAAAAAATCTTTATTTTCAAAATGACTTTTATTGTTAATATATACTATCCAGGAAAGAAAGAAAGGAAAGAAGGGAGGTAAGAAGGAAGGAAGGATGAAGGGAAGGAAGGCAGGAAGAAAATAAATCAAACATATTTTCAGACAGAATAAGGGTAGTATAATCCAGGAAATGACTCCTTCTTGGTTACTAACCTCAGGTTATAATTAACTTGTACTTGTATTACTGACCTAATGCAATGATCAAACTAGGGAATAATGTCAAACTAAAGTTTTTAAAAATTACTCACGAATATACCTTTAATAATATGAAGTTCTTTAGCCTGAAGACATGTATGGCCTCTGTTTTTACCATTTATAAAGATTAGCTTTGCATTCGTGTCTCATCTATAGTGGAAACCTCTTTCTAGAGCTTTTCAATAAATTTCTCATTTAATTTAGTCTTAAGTAACAGTTACCACTTCCTATTGTCCAATGGGTTGTAACTTTGTTATCTTTCTAGGTCAAGTTTGTGTGCCTGTAAAAAATTTTACTTTTAGTCAAGAAAAATTATGAAAATCAAGGATCGTGATAGGGAATGAGACTTGTCAGTGGAAACACTTGATCAAAAGGAAAATATTGATGTTGAGGGAAATACTGAGCAATATTCATGTCAGCTGGGTTATTAGAGCTGTTTGTAGCCTACTATGGATGTATAGATCACTCAACTTTTAATGAGTTAATTCCTTGTCTCTCTAAATAAGGTCATATTTTCCATCCTTTCAATTTTTATCTCTTATGAATGCAATCAATTGAAATATGAATGAAGAGAATGTTTTCACTGATCCAGTCTTAGGGAGTACCACATAAGCCTATCATTCATCCTTCTCAGCTTCCCACCACCACCCTATCTGGGCTCGAGATAAACACTGGTTTGTCTACCAGGACTTAGCTGAGAAACCTTCAAATTAGCAAACTGGGCCTATGTGAGATATCCTCTTTTATGTGAGCCACTAGCATATCCTACAGGCAAAGATTTCCTACAATTACCAAAGGCAGAAAGATCCTCCAGCTTCTGCCTTTGTCAAACTACAGAGAATTTCAATTAGAGAGTCTTTGGGACCAAGAGAAAGATAAAGGAACCCAGACTGCTGAGTTAACACTGGGCTTCACAATAAGTAAATGTCTTTGCCCTGATAACACCCAAATGAAGAGTGGACATTTTTGTAAATCATTCTCAAACACCCTTTTTGCTAGGCCAAATATCTCGATAATTGACTGAATTTTCATTCATTTTCTGGATAGTTTGATACTTTATAAATTAGTATAACAGAGCAACTATAAATTAGTTTTAGTTTCTATAAATTAGTTTAGAATCTATAAATTAGTAAACAGAGTTTGACACTTGTTTAAATTAGTATAACACAGAAACTGTTTAAACTATATATGTTCAAAAACCCCTAGTTTGTGAGAAAAAAAAAAAACGTGTTTTGTCTTTACATTTAATATCTGATAGGCCAGGCGTGGTGGCTCACGCCTGTAATCCCAGCACTCTGGGAGGCCAAGACAGGCAGATCACAAGTTCAGGAGTTCGAGACCAGCCTGGCCAATATAGTGAAACCCCATCTCTACTAAAAATATTTTTAAAAAAATTATCTGGGCGTGGTGGCAGGTACCTGTAGTCCCAGCTACTTGGGAGGCTGAGGTAGGAGAATCACTTTCCAGGAGGTGGAGGTTGCAGTGAGCTGAGAACCCAGGAGGCGGAGGTTGCAGTGAGCTGAGATCATGCCACTGCACTCCAGCCTGGGTGACAGAGTAAGACTCCATCTCAAAAAAAAAAAAAAAAAAAACTCTGATAATTCAGGCTCATTCCACACAGATTGAGCACTTAATATATAATAGGGCATACCTTGATAAGTAGAATCCAGCTCCTGCCCCTGCTAAGGAGTTCACAACCTAATGAGAAGGATGAGGAAAGAAAATCAACCCATCTCTGTCGGGCGCGGTGGCTCACGCCTGTAATCCCAGCACTTTGGGAGGCCGAGGCAGGAGGATCACGAGGTCAGGAGATCGAGACCATCCTGGCTAACATGGTGAAACCTCATCTCTACTAAAAGTACAAAAAAAAAAAAAAATTAGCTGGTCATGGTGGCAGGTGCCTGTAATCCCAGCTACTCAGGAGGCTGAGGCAGGAGAATGGCGTGAACCCAGGAGGCAGAGCTTGCAGTGAGCCGAGATCACGCCACTGCACTCCAACCTGGGTGACAAAGCGAGACTCCATCTCCAAAAAACAAAACAAAACAAACAAACAAAAGAAAATCAAGCCCATCTCTTCCCCAGCAGTCCAGGGAGAGCTCCTCTTAGAGGTATCACAACAGAGGCCCCATCCATGTGTTCTGTGCGTGTGTGTGCAGGCGCAAGTGGTGTGTGTGTGTGTGTGTGTGTGTGTGTGTGTGTGTGTGTGTTGAGGTAAAATTTGCATGACAAAATTACCATTTTAAGGTGTACGATTCAGTGGCATTTAGTCCATTCACAATGTTGTACAACCACCATCTCTCTCTAGTTCCAAGACATTTCATCACTCCAAAAGGAAACCTTGTTGTACATTAATGGGCACTCCCCATTTCCCCTTTCCTCCAGCCCCTGGCAAGCAACAATCTGCTTTCTGTCCCAACAGATTTACTTATTCTAAGGGTTTCATATAAATGGAATCATTCACTTAGTATTATGTTCTTAAGGTTTATCCAAGTTGTAGCACATATCAGTACTTTATCATTTTATGGCCAAATAATATTTCATTGCAGGTATATAACATATTTTGTTTATCCATTCATCAGTTTTTATCCATTTTTATATAAACCCTGAGCAACTACTTCTCTGTCAGATCTCTCTCACTACCTCTGCATTCAGCTTAGCTCACCCTTATCCTTGAAGACAGGTCAGCCAAACCTATAGGCCTCCCATCCTCATCATCGTTGAGCACTACCTAAATGCTAGCCTATCACCAGACCTCATCTCTGTAATCCTTTGCAACGATTCTCCCCTGAGTCTTTGTCTCAGCCTTCTGTTTGTAGTCAGCTGGCCTCTCCTACAATTAGCACACCTCCCATAGGGGTTTATATTTCCCTAGTGACTTTGAGGCTTATCAACTCTGCATAGACATCTACTTGTACTTTACTTTGTGGCACGATGCCTTAGTTCCCTTTGTGATTCAGCTGGAGCTGCTCATGCTACCCCTTTATCATGTTGCTGGGCCAGATGGGCCTGGCTCCAGATGTCACCTCCAGGATATTGCTGTTTTCTGGCTGACAGTTTCTACATAGCCACTTCTGTTCATTATGAATTGGAGCTGGGCGTGATGACACATGCTTGTTGTCCCAGCTACTCAGAAGGCTAAGGCAGGAGGACTGTTTGAGCCCAGGAGTTTCAGTCCAGCCTGGGCACACAGCAAGACCCCATCTCTTAAAAAAAAAAAAAAACTATGTTATGAATGCACGTTCATCTTTAATTCTCTCATGATGACTCTGAGACTCTCACATGGGGCAGCTGGCATTACTAAATAAACTCCCTAAGATCTGCAGGGGCAAATTGTGGTGAATCTGCCTCCTCTTTATCTTATGCAATCTTACCTCTCATTTCACCTGAGAAATTATATATATATATATATATATATGCACACACACTCTCTGAATTCTCTTATTTCCACTGACCAGACAAGTCTTCCAATGTTTCTAATGCCTCTTCAGGATTTCTCTGCTTAATTGAGAAGGCAGAAGTGGGAATATGCAAAGCAATTATGTTAATTCTCAGAGTTTTGTCCGTTGTCTCAAAACCTTCTGGATGTTTCAGAAAAGTACAGGAAGGAAAAATTTTTCTCTCTTTTCTGCTGGGTTGGAAGGATACACTGTGGCATGTCAGCAAGTTGAAGTGAATATGAGAAAACCATGAACACCTCATTCATAAGATGTGTAAAATCATACAAACAATTAAATGACCGAAATAGCTTCTTTTTTCCCCTATGATCTAGGAAAGGCAAGGGAGAATAGTTGGTTCTGCTTTTATAATGCAATTATTTTAAGAACATGGTATGTTTTGAGAAATTTTGTTGGGGGCACAGTTCTTTCTTTTCTTTAATTTTTATTTCTATAGCTTTTGGAGTACAAGTGGGTTTTTGTTACATGGATCAATTATATCGTGGTGAATTCTGAGATTTTAGTGCATCTATCACCCAAGTAGTGTATGTTGTACCTAAAAATTTCTAACACGAAAAACTCTTTCACTGGTTTACATGGAAACAAGGAAAGACCTTCAGAATCTTCAATCTAGTAGTAAAGAGATTAAGTAAAAAAAGAGACATATATGCCAAAGTGCATATATACTCACACATACATATGAAACATGCACATCTCATTCTAGTCACGTCAGAACAGGCCAGTGGTACGCAGCAGTTGCTATACATCACTCCCATGCTCTCATGCTGAAATAAGTTATTATTTGTTGTTGTTGTTGTTTTATAATTTATAGGGTGGCTTTTCTCCAAAGGGCCCAAGGCAGTATCCATACAATTTTAAATATAAGATAGCCAAGGCAAACATCAATGGGGAAATAAATAAATAAAATACAGAGCCAAGAGGAAGAGGGTACAGAAAAACATAAACAATAGACAATGGAAATAATATTCAGTAGCACTGAGTCAGGTCCATTGATTCAGGCATAAGTCAGACTAAAGTCATGCTGAAGGTGAGAGTCAGTAGCTCTTCTCAGCCACTGTTATGGTGATTTGAGGGTTAGAAACTGAGGTATAGTCTTCAACTTCCCAGCTCTCTCTTCTCATGGCGAGTTCTTCCTTTGCCCCTACATTGGAGGAGGCTCTGCTTATGAAGGTGGGAGGGAGAGAGGGACAAATAGGGCTTCGGTATTTGATTTATCACTGTCTATCTCCACAGTTCCTGGTCCCCCTAAGACATTTTTGGATTTCATTTCTACTTTAGTTTTCCCAGGCGCAGAAACATGATACTTCATTTTTTCCAATTTGGGGAACTGCTATGTTAGCCTGAGTGTGTGCCCAAGAATGAACATACTGAAGTATAATGATGCTTTGCTAGTATGGCAGTTTACATATTCTACCTTGCCTTAAATAAGTCAAGATTGCTCTTGGAAAGCCTTTGAAGGAGAAATGGATTATGCAGAAAGTGACTTAATTTGATATAGTATGAAATATTTATGGCAGCTAAGAACTTTTTTAAATTCTGGTAAGGCAGAACAGATCAGTTTGGAGAGTACCCCCATGTAATAATCTCTCTATGGACTTCGATTGGCATATTTTTCAGCAGCGATTTATCTTAGATGTAGTCTTTAGTGACAGCTATTTATCAGGACATACTCTCGTGGCAATACAGTAACATTTATCCCTTAAGATTATGGTGTAATATACAGTAGCTTTACCTTCAGAATTGAGTGAGAAAAACACAGCTTATGCTGCTGACGGATGGCTTAATACAGTGTGCCCCATTCAGGATGTGTTAGACTTGGTTGACTGTCATGTCTTAAGTAGCAGAAAGAGACATTTTCATGGCTCAACATTGATTGTCTATAGACAACCTGTTGAATACTGGGTAGCTTATTACTTTAAGCAGATTGCGTCCTATTAGTATACAATTCCAGCCTCTGTTGAGCTCAGTTGGATCATTTTGTGATACGAAGAGCATTTGGGGGCCTCCAAAGCAGGTCCCAGCATATCCACACCCTCAACAAATAAACATCACCCCCTAATTTCCTCTTGGAAATGTGATTCTGATGGTTGGATAAGGCCTGTCTCCTTTTACTATCACTGCTCCATGAATCAGAAATCTTCTATTTTAGCCTGGAAGGCTTAGGAGATGGAACCAGGAAGAAACATATCTGCTTTTAAGAAATGAGTAAATTAACATACTAGAGCTTCTCTGCCCCTTAAGTATTATTGCCTCCTTCAAAGGTAGTGCCTTGGTAAGTGACAGATGGACTCCACTGATGCTGCCAGTCTTCCAAATAATTTTTCCACCTCCTTTTTGGAAAAAGCCTTGTGGGTTTATGGCTGATCCCTGCCATCTACAACTTGTTGATTCTCAACCAGTTGATCATCGATGGTGCAGGCTGAGGTCTTCAGTGAGAAGACCCTGAAACGTTAGGAAACATACACTAAGTGATTAATACATATTGGGAAGAGTGCAGTCTTTAGAATGATCCAGATGGATTTTTTTTTTTTTTTTTGAGTCAGAGTCTAGCTCTATCACCCAGGCTGGAGTGCAGTGGCACAATCTTGGCTCACCACAACCTCAGCCTCCCGGATTCAAGCGATTCTCCTGCCTCAGCCTCCCAAGTAGCTGGGATTATAGGCACGTGCCACCATGCCTGACTAATTTTTGTATTTTTAGTAAAGACAGGGTTTCACCATATTGGTCAGGCTGGTCTCGAACTCCTGACCTCAAGTGATCTGCCCTCCTCAGCTTCCTAAAGTGCTGGGATTACAGGCCTGAGCCACCGCGCCCGGCCCCAGATGGATATTTTAATCCTGGTTCAGACACCAGCTGTGTGCTTTGGGCAGGACATTTAATATGACATTCTGTTACCTTATTTGTAAGATGGGAGTAATGATACCTACTCTGCAGGGCTGTTGTGAAGATAAGTTCTGGCACATAGGCACTTAAATAATTGATAGCTGGTGTTGATATTGTCATTACCATTATACCACAGTTGAGCAGCCCGTGTAAATGTCCAGAGTAAGGGTGAAGAGGTGTGGGCCATGTTTCTTCTCATAAAGGTAAACTGGATCTTTTTGGGGAAATAGTGTGAGTCTTTGGGAACCAAACTGCTAAATGAGGTGGCTGATCAAGCAGGCTCATACCATTTGGGGTTCATTTGGAGTGAGAGAATAAAATAATAGGGCTGTTTCCTTCTTCTGACATTTATATTGGCTTTAAATGGGGTTTCCAAAGAGGAGTTCCAGGAACTTTTTTATAGAGACTGGGTCTCGCTGTGTTGCTCAGGCTGGTCTGGAACTCCTGGGTTTAAGCGATCCTCCTGCCTCAGGCTCCTAGGTAGCCGAGATTATGGGCATGTACCACCACGCCCAGCAAGAAGTGTTTTGAGTGATGTCAGCATAATTGTTGCAACAATGTTTGGGCTGCATACATTCTGGTAGATTTATACAAATTTGAAATCTGTCATGACTTTATATTCACTCCTCAGAGAGCATGTAAGTTGAATACTGATTGAAACAAGGCTGCTGAGTGTGATAAGTGTGCTGACGTTTCCCTGGAAAATTTCTTTTAGTGTTATCAGTGTCACTTCATCAGAACATCTCTGACCTCCACAAACAGTAACACCCCCCGAAACATTTTTGTCCAATTTCTCTGACTCAGAAAGTTTCTTTCTGATAGTCAATCACTGAGCATCAGTGAAAGTGGACTCTTGGGACTTGGAGTGTGAAGCACAGGGAAAGGTATGTTAGGGAAGCCTCTTTCTTGGGAGCTTCCTGCTAGCAGCTCTGCTCTTAGAACACCTCTGGCAGTTGTCATTGTTGTGGCTGTGATCATTGGATTGTGGTGGTGGTTTTTCTGTTCCACAGGCTACAGGAAATGGCTGGCAGGTGCCACTTTCTTTGCTGCTACTGGCACAGTTCTTTCCCTAGCGTACAAGCTCTTGGTGACTTCTTTGAAAGAAATTTAGCTCTCCTATTTTTTGCTCTTTCTTCCTATACTTCAGCAAGTACAAAATCTTGTTTGAGTTTCTCTGATGATTTTTTACTGATAGAAATGTAGACAAACAGTTGAGGGATTAACAAAAAACACACAGAGTTATGTGGCAACCTAAGGCAGTGTATTAGAGTGTTTAAACTTACAACCTTAGAGTCAGCAAAGCCTGGGTTTGAATGCCTGCCCCATTACCTATTAGCTCCTTCTTTTCTCTGATCCTCAGCTTCCCCACATGTAAAATGGAGTTAATAGTTTCTCCCTTAACAGATTGTTGAAAAGATTCCAGGAGATTGCGAAGTGAAGAGTATAGTGCGTGGAACACAGTTAGTCTCTCAAAAATGGTAGCTATTATTGCTGTTCTTCAAAAAAACCTATAAAAAAGCCCTTGAAGATCTTTACTGGGAGATAGATGGAGCTAGGCCTGATATTGGCTCCCTTCAATAACCCATTCTTAACTTTTCAGGAACAGCCTCACCTACCGCCCTCTCATTTTTATGTGATTTCCTCTTTTTTATGCAAAAACATCAAAATCCCAATCCTTGGTCGTGGTTGGTACAAATGGTGGGCATTTGAGTCCACTGAGGATCAAGTGAGAGTTATTTTCATCTAAGGGTATGCACTAGGCTGGCCTTCTTACCTTCAGCATCTTGTTTCACAGCAAAGACATCTTAAACCATTTCTCCTATGACTGCTTTACAGAGATTAACTCGGGCAATCTTCCTAAATTACATTAAAAACCATGATGAGTCTAGTTGCAGGTCAAAAATAGTTGTTCAGTGCTCTAAAGCCCTTTCTGTCACCCTTGAGTTAGCCTTTGTAGAAAAGGAGAAAGATCATTAAAATCAGTCACGATTTCCCAATTTCTCAAGCCAATGAATTTTATTCTTTTACGTGAGTATGGCTTTGATCCATGGGTTTGTCTCCTTTATAATGTAGTTTCATTTCCCTGTGAAAAGAAATTTGTTTTAATTTGTAACTCCAGTGTCACAGGAGCTTCCTATTCTTTGTCCCCTCAGATCTTAGTGATCCACATGGTCAGATGGATCTGAAAAACTACCCAAATGAACTTTTTCTTGGTTTGAGCCACTTGTTGGCCCATTTTGTCATTGTTCTCTTTGCTTCTAATCACAGCTTCGGGCCTAGAGCTGGAATGAGTACTTGTTCAGCAGGAGCCAGAGTTAAGGTGTTCCCACCTGGGGTAGGGATATAGCAGTTGGGGTTGGAGGGATGCATAGAGGATTGCACTATGTAAGAACTCATGCTGAAAAGCTAATTTCCAAATACTATTAGGGAGCACTAAGACAAGGACCATCTTAGGATGGGCTAGAAAAAGAGCCATTGGCTAGCTTACCCCTACTTATCCTTAACATTATCTCTTCTGAGGACCCTGAATCCTCCTGTCCACGCCTTTGTCTGGGTTAAGGCTTGCTGGCACCTTATCTTCTCTCTAGCATGTCCCCAGCGACACTCTATTGAGAGCTTTTACATGTCTGTGTGTAATCTTCTAGTAGCTCCTTAGTGACTAGTACTATGGGCCGGGCACAGCGGCTCATGCCTGTAATCCCAGCACTTTGGGAGGCCGAGGTGGGTGGATTGCCTGAGGTCAGGAGTTTGAGACCAGCCTGGGCAACATGGCGAAACCCCGTCTCTACCAAAAATAGAAAAAATTAGCCGGGCGTGGTGGCATGTGCCTGTAGTTTCAATTACCCGGGAGGCTGAGGCGGGAAGATCGCTTGAACCCGAGAGGTCGAGGCTGCAGTGAGCTATGATTGCACCACTGCACTCTAACCTGGGTGACATAGTGATCTGCTGTCTCAAAAAAAAAAAAAAAAAAAAGAGTAGTACTGTGTCTTCCATCTATAGAACCTCATTGCTTAGCTGTGCCTGCTATAGAGTAAACTCTATACATGTTTATTGAATTCATAGGATGAACCAACAAACATAGTTGTGGGTAACAGACCTTAGTACTAGGCCTAGCTTCCCATGGTATCACTGTACCATTAGGCAGATTAAACTCTATTTTGTTTTCTCCTTTTGTGAAATTAATACCTCCCCTGCCTACATCAAAGGGTTGCTGTGAGCCTCCAATAAGAAAATGCATATGAGATGTTTTTGAAAATTATAAATTACCCTCCATTTACTAGATGTTAGTGTAGAAGAGTAGATCAGATGTAGGGGAAAGTTTTACCCTGAATAAATGGAACACTGGGTAATCAACACAGCATTACTGGGCTCTCTTTACAAACATGGATCCTTTAGTAGCTTACTGAGTATCTCTCTCTGTACATCTCTCAAGGACTTGAGGAATATTACTTAAAAAAAATTTTCAGCAAATCCACCTATCCCCATGAATTTTATTTTTAAACAAGTCAGCCTGTGGTGCTGAATTAAACCAGTTGGCCCTGGATAAGGAAATACTTTGAGAGATTGGTAGCATCAGTTTAAATTAATGAAAAGTCTGAGTGACAGATCATTTTAAAGTAAACAGTTTTATTACTTTCAAGCACATATAATAACAATGCTGGGAATTGAATTTGGAGAAAGACAGCATGTGTCAGAGAATCGAAGCATACAAATAAGAATCATTGATAAGGAGGCTATTGCTGTGTGGCTGTCCTGCTAAAGACCATCCTCCTCAAACTGGCTAATGTTCCCCTGGAGAAGCTTATCTATTTAAGAAACCCCTATTTTTTTTCATTTATAGGCATGAAGAAAGTACCATTGCAAATTCCTATACATGGCTTCTGGATAACCCAGCTTTTTCAAACCCCAGTGGATAGCATCTAGCAGCAGTGTCCTGCTCTCTGGTTATAACAAATAATAATCTCGAACAGCAAACACCCTCTGGCCCCTACAGTGATCAACTTTTTCCAGGTTGCCTAGGACTTTCCAGGTTTAGCACAGAAGGTCCTAAGTCCTATGAAACCCCTCAGTCCCAGCAAACTGGGGTGGTTGGTTACCTATTGGTACCTATGACTCTTACAGCTACTAAATATGGGGAAAAGATGCAGTCATGGGGGTTTACATTGAAGGGGTGGAGGAGAGCCGGGAGAGCTGTATCTCACCCATTCTGTTGGTTTCTCTGCCTTCACTTTTTAACTCCTCTTACCTTTTCCTCCCTGATGCATTTTGATCATTGCCCTCTTCCCTTCGCTCTCTCAAATTCTAAGGGTACAGTGGGACTTCAGAAAGCAGGACTGAGACAGTAAAGTGGCTAATGATAGTAATAACTAACCATTCTATGGAGCTTCCCAAGTGCCACAGAATATGCTAGGCAGTTTGTATGCATTGACTAATTCTCAACAACAGCCTTTTGAAGCGGACAATATTATTACCTACATTTTACTGATTCTACTGATGACATTGAGTAAATTACCAAAGGCCGCAGCAAGATGGGCTTCAAACCCATCCAATCCATCCCTTACCCACAGCACCGTCCTGCCTGTCAAATGCCTGGCTTCTCTCCTGCAAGGTTTAAAGTCTTCTCACCTTCTTCCTATTCTTGGTGGAAATCCTGACCTCAGCTTGCTTTAATCTCTCATCCAACAGACCTGGAATGAGTGTTCTGTCCAGCTTTTCTCTGGTCTGTACTGCTATACCCTGTCCTTTCCTTGTTCCCTGCCCAGTCTTGGTCCATGAGAGTAGAAGTACATTTCCTGCCTCTCATACCATGCTTCTCTGCTCTCATGTCCTCTCAAGTCTATAAGGCACCATCCCCTGGAAGAAGGAGTTCTTCTTAGAGATATTTCAGCCCCTTGCTAGGAAATGGCGTTCACCTGCCTCTGAGGCTAGCTCTCCATTTAATCTCCTCTACTCACATGCCTCTGATCATAAAGCCATTGCCTGTGCATCCCCTGTGGTGCTTTGGAGTCCATGCAAACAAACAAACAAACAAAAAACCTTTGCCCTAGGCTGAGAGTCCAGCCTGAGTCCTAGCTCTACTGTGAACTTGTTGCATGACCTTGGACAAGTCACTGCACTTCTGTTTTTTCTTTTACTTATAAAATAAACGAATTTGACAAAATCACCTCTAAAGCACTTTCCACCTATAACAGGCTATGAGATCCTATAACAAAGATATTTGATGAGGGAGGGAATATGAAAGGAAAGGGAACACCATAAAGCTACCTTAATGACTTTGAATTCGATGCCTTCCCAAGTAGACCAAAGTGAAAGTGATTCAAAAGGAGCCCCAGGGTATAATCATTCTCCTGACGACAGCAGTGAGCTCTTCATTTTACTCCTCCAGGTATTATTGGAGCTACAGGGGAGCAGGTAGGTTGGCTGTTTGAGATGTCAGAGTTGTTCTTGATTTCTAATGTTGGAGAGTTTGGGGTGAAACTCACATAATTAAACCTTAAAGAAAATGTTTCCCCCATAGCACTGCATAACTCCAATGGGGCTTCTGAGCAGGAAAAAAAAAATGGAATTCAATGTCTGTTGCTCCCAATAATATTTGACACAACTGTCCAGAAGGAAAATTAGAAGCCCTCTAACCACAGAGATATATCAGTGACAGGAGAGAGACATTGGGGGGTGCCAAGGGTTGAAGGGCAGGTTAAGAGCAAAGGAATACGAAGTGGCTAAGAAAACCAGAGGGAGAGAGACAATTTCCACCCTTTCCAAGACCCTCCAGGCTAGAGAGCTTGGGTAAATTTTGACCTAGTTGTCCTTGTGTGTATGGCTGTGAGCTTTTATTAAGTATTTATGCAGCAGTTTATATTTTACCAAGTGCTTTACAATCACTTTTATTTGGCTTAGTAAAGTTTTCCTGGAATCCCATCTACTTTATGATCAGAAGAGTCATTTCTTGTTTGCTTAGCACCTCCATGTGTACAGCCTCACACAATAGGCCACTTGTTCCAGCAGGAGAGCAGGTGCAAACAGTCAAGCAGTGGAGGGAACCTGCAGCTACCAGGCCAGTTGGAGTGGGGGTAGTTTACACTTCAGCTCACCTTTTCTCCCCCTTTGTTATTCTTTCGTGTTATGTTATTGCTGGCAACTTGACAGTGGCAGGGCAAGGCTTGGGCCTGTCGAGTGCAGAGCTGTCCTGCATATGGACACTGGCAGAGGTAGGCTCTTTCCCCTGTGCCAGTGTCTCTGCCCATGCCCACCATGGCCATGCACTTCCACCAGGCAAAGACTTGCTGAGTGTGTTTCTTTCTGCCGCTTCAGGGTTCTTGCTGCAGCCTTGGTCCTGAATCTCTGGACATGAGTTTAGGAAGACTATAGAAGGAGCAGTTCTACTCTCTGCAGACAAGACCAGCCAGTGTTCTTGGACAAATCTAACACTTAGCTACCTTATTCTTGGTAGTCCCTTCTCCCTCCCAGCAACCACAGCAGCCCCCCTGCGCCAGCACTCTGGATTTTGTGATGTAGGATGATGTGGCTGTATAGATGGCTCATGAAGCAATACGGCTACACCCTCTCAATCACCAGTTTGCAGTGGGAATCCAACACAGTCATCAGTTGGATGTTTCCTTTTCTGAAGACCAGATTTGCCAAGGCAGAAACTAAATTCTGGTTCATGAAGTCCAGACCGGAATTAGTAGGCCAGAACATTGGAAAATTCAGGACCTCCAATTACTAAAGTTCTGTGGCTGAGAACAGGGTTATGTAGATGCTTAATAGGTAAGTGTAGAATAGACGGTGACACTCAGTGGAGTATAGAAAAGGAACTCTGCTGTTCTCTAGGTTGCCACTGGTTTCTAAAATGGTGTGACCTGGCAGGTGGGACACATTGACAGGTTTACCTCGAAGGGCCCAGTGTAACGTAGGTCCTCAGTCAGTGGCTGCAGATTTGGGGGAAAGGCCCCAGGGGCAACAGGTTGACAAGGGTCAGGCAGAGTAGCTTAGAGTCTCCATCACACAAACTGAGCATTGGATGAAGCCTTTTATCTCAGGTCAGTTCAGTAGACATTTATTGAGTGTGTACTGGGTGCTAGGTACTGGGTAAGGGAGTGGGCCTAGAAGTGAATACAGACAAGAGCCCCAGGACAGAGTTTTGCTCAGGAAAACACAGCTGGCAAGAGGAAGTCATACCTGAACACCCGGGGCTCACTCAAAAAAACATGAAATACTGGCTTGGAAGAACAAAACGAATTCCAGAGCCTGGGGCCTGACAGGTGAGTCAGTTAAACTAACACCTTCCCGCCCTTGTCACTACTGGCTCAGGATCTGGGTAGGGCTAATTCTGCAGGTTGAAGGTTTGAGGCCTGGAAGTGACTGTGGCTAAGGCCAGAGGAGCTGACAGAAAACAGTGGCAGGAATGTTTAGCTTTCTTTTCAAGTGTATCAGTAGTACCTATTTGCATGAAAACAGTTTGTTCTTTGAGGCTGATCTTTGGCAATTTATTAACCACAGTTCAGCCAGACATCCAAAGGAACACTGAGGAGCCTTTCCTCCCTCTGTTTACTACATATTCTACAAATGCCTCACAAGAAAAAAATCCACCAGGCACACTTTTTCCTGTTTCAGACTTGCCTCTCTCCCAAACGTGTCTGGAGTCAGTTAAGAGTGATTGTTTAGGTGGACTTTGAGAGTCCTGTTCTTCATTTTGAAGATCACCACTTTAAAGAATGGATGTTTGTTGTGGGCCCTGCAGGGACCAGAGACAAACAAAGCAGTGTTCTGAGCAGAGAGATTTGAAAAAGCGTGTGGGCGTTTTCAAGAGTCATCTAATTCATTACTTGTGACAGTTATCCATAGTGGAAGCAGAATATTTTCTATCACTGAGAGGAGGAATATGAACTGTGGGAGAAGGAGGGAGGGGAACAGGCTTCTGACACCCAAAGCTGGTCACTCGGGAAACTTTGGAGGGCTGCCCTGGGCCACAGGTGAATGATTAGTTCTTCTGTGAACTAAAACCAATTTTGAACCATTTGAAGCCCTTTCTGATCATTTATTTCCCCCTCAAATGATGCCCTGTCTCCTGGAAGGTTTGGGAGGGCACCTCTGCTAAAACGTTCCTCTCAGCTAGGCTTAAATGCTCAGTGCCAGCCATTCACACATCATTGCTCAATCGCAATGGCAAAGAAAGTTCCAGTGCTTTTTCCCTTGCCCATTTTCCCTGATGATAAGCCATTCCTACTCATGCCTTGACCCATACTTTACCGAGGACCAAAGTAAGAGAACTGACTCTTCCACTTCTTAAGTTCTCAATGTGGGGATGAAGGGATTTGAAGCTTCCCTTGGCTATTCGTTGCAAGGTTTATTTCTTCTCTCTCAGGAAGCTCTTTTTAATTTTTTTAGAGACTGGTTCTCCTGTACTCCACCCAGGCTGGAGTACAGTGACACCATCATAACTAACTGCAGTCTCAACCTCCTGGGCTCAAGTGCTCCTCTTGCCTCAACCTCCCAAGTAGCTGGGACCACAAGCATGCTCCACCATGCCTGGCTAATTTGTTTTTAAGTTTTCTAGAGACGAGGTCTCCCTATGTTGCCCAGGCTGGTCTCGAACTCCTGGGCTCAAGCAATCCGCCCACCTCTGCCTCCCAAAGTGCTAGAATTACAGGTGTGAGCCACCATGCCTAGCAGAGGATTCTTTTCAAATAACATTTATTGAACATCTACTGCATTTGAGATGCTGCGTTTGGTGCTTTCACGTGATAAAAATAATAACAGCAGCCCTCATATAGAACTTTCTATGTGCCTGGCATTGTCTTAAGCACGTTATCTCCATTTGCTAACATTCATTATATCAAATAACTCTCAAAACAGTGCAGGTGGCATTATTCCTATTTTATAGATGAGGAAACTCAAGTTCGGCAAGGTTTAATTATTTGTCAAAAGTCACACAGCAGGTGGGGGCACCAGCTTTGAACCCATGTCTCTGACTCCAAGGCCAGTGCTCTTTCCACCACATGACTCTTCCTCCCTAAAATGTATTATGTACTTGCTGCCTCAGTAAACTATGACTGCCAAACTTAACTTAATCTCTTACAACAATTATTGATCATTATTTTGAACATCAGTTACCTTCATACAATGCCCTCATGTTGTTGAGGTATGTGACTAGTTCTTCGCCCCCTTGTCCTTTGCTATTCTATTTGGGGGAGGTAGCAGCTTCCTTCCTGTCTCACTAGCAGTGATGCCAATAATAACTTTAGTTGCTGTTATTTGGCCTCTGGGCCTCAGTTTGCCCCTCTGTAAGAGGAGAACATTGGGCTGAATGACTTTGAACGTCCTTTCTAACCCTGATATTTTCATCAATTAAAATCTAACTTAAAAATAGGTAAAGAGGCCGGGTGCGGTGGCTCACGCCTGTAATCCCAGCACGTTGGGAGGCCGAGGCAGGTGGATCACGAGGTCAGGAGTTCAAGACCAGCCTGGCCAAGATGGTGAAACCCCGTCTCTGCTAAAAATACAAAAATTAGCCAGGCGTGGTACTCTGCGCCTGTAATCCCAGCTACTTGGGAGGCTGAGGCAGAGAATTGCTTGAACCCGGGAGGCAGAGGTTGCAGGGAGCCAAGATTGCACCATTGCACTCCAGCCTGGGCGACAGAGCGAGACTCCATCTTAAAAACAAACAGTCGGGCGTGGTGGCTCACGCCTATAATCCTAGCACTTTGGGCGGCCGAGGCAGGCAGATCATGAGGTTAGGAGATCGAGACCATCCTGGCTAACCCGGGGAAACCCCATCTCTACTAAAAATACAAAAAATTAGCCGGGCGTGGTGGCGGGCGCCTGTAGTTCCAGCTACTCAGAAGGCTGAGGCAGGAGAATGGCGTGAACCCAGGAGGCAGAGCTTGCAGTGAGCGGAGATCGCGCCACTGCACTCCAGCCTGGGCGACAGAGCAAGACTCCGTCTTAAAAAAAAAAAAAAAAACACCAGGTAAAGATTATGTCCTTTTGGTTTAACTTGAGTAGGACAAGAAAATGTCTGGTCCTAGTTCTCTGGACTAGAAGAACTTGGTAAATGAGTTTGGGGTGATTGAATAAGAAGTCTCTACCACACTCCTTGTTCTGTTATTCCCCACCCCCGATTACTGAGCTTTGAATTACACCTTTTTCTTTCTCTGTTTTTAAACACAGTTGGAGTCCTCTCCTCATTTGTATGTTCCCCTCAAGGACAGCCATCAGAGAGACACTGCTCTGGCCTAGTGTCCTGACTGCCATGTTTAGTTCTCACCAGCTTGCTTACTCTTTGGGCTCTGCCTAGCTTGCAATTCTCACAAGAATCACTTTTGCTGTGCTTACTTTTCTCTCTCTTTATCTCTAGCCTCTTCTGCAAAGTTGGTTTCTTCAGACTAACATTCAGGTGACCTCATCTCAAGCATTTTCTCATTACCTTCCCCCTTCTGCTGGGGGACTGTTCCCCACAGCCACAGACTCTTCTCCTTGTAGTGGGTGATACTAACTTCTCACTCTTTCCTCACCATCTGAAAAGTATTCTTTGCTTTTCTGGGTTTCAGTGGCTTCCTGATTATGTACCGAGACAAATCTTTTAGTCCTTCCTCAAAGTAAGGTTGGAGACTGCACTGTAAACGGATTCTAATGCAGTTATTCCCTCATATAGCTAATGGCTACTAACGGAGATATAGAAATAGGTTTATATCACCAAACACCGCATGTTCTCACTCATAGGTGGGAATTGAACAATGAGAACACTTGGACACAGGGCAGGGAACATCACACACCGGGGCCTGGTGTGGGATGGGGGGATGGAGGAAGGATAGCGTTAGGAGAAATACCTAATGTAAATGACAAGTTAATGGGTGCAGCAAACCAATATGACCATGTATACATATGCAACAAACCTGCACACTTAAAGTATAATAAAAAAAAAAAGAAAAAAGAAAAAGCAAAAGAAAGAAACAGGTTTACATGCCCTGGGTTTCTTTCCTAGATTTTGCTTCCTCTCTACTGAAATCTACTTGTAATTTCTGAAAGGCTGTTGTTGGTGAACACAGGTACTTCTTGGAGTAAAGTGGATATATCTGTTTGTAGCACCCTCATAGCTTAACATTGGCTCTGAAGTAGTACTGCTATGCAAACAATCATGAAAGACATTTTTTTCACTTGAAAGTTTTTAGTTTATAAATCCTCTCGTGAAAAATCCACAATGGCCACAGATAACATCATTGCAGCCCTTTACTCCTTCGGCTTTTTGCCAGCACCAACATTGGCCTTTGCAGTCCCCCTGACTTTCTTTATTGGGTTCTTGCATTCCTTTCATTGCTTTCTTGAGGTCTTTTTCTTCTCATGCAGGCCATGTCTTGCAAGTCTATGTTTGGGTTCATTTTTCTTTGCATAATCCAGGGAATCATAAATCACGCCAAAGCCAGTTGTCTTGCCACCACCAAAATGAGTTCTGAATCCAAATACAAAGATGACATCTGGTGTGGTCTTGTACATTTTGGCTAGTTCTTCCTGTCTTAGGCACTGTTGCCTTCCTGGGGTCAAGGACATCAATGACCATTTGTTTCCCCTGAAGTAGTCCGTTGGTCATGAACTTTGTAGTTCGGATAGTTACCGTGTCGTTCATGATGGCTGTCTATCCTCAGACAGCCAGGGAGGAGAAAGACATTTTTATTTAGATATGTGCATAAATAAAGAAGAAGCTAATTGTTTCTGTCTTTATTAAGCACATTTACAAATCTCAGCTCTTTTCACCTTT
Source organism: Symphalangus syndactylus (assembly GCF_028878055.3). Lineage (NCBI taxonomy): Eukaryota > Metazoa > Chordata > Mammalia > Primates > Hylobatidae > Symphalangus > Symphalangus syndactylus. The sequence continues at coordinate 136,634,709 of NC_072447.2, read as the reverse complement.
GCTTTATTTTACTGTGCATTTATGTAAATTAACACTGTATCATGGATAAAGAAAAGGACATTTTCTTAGGCCTCTTAATAGGATGGTTTTTCTACCCTGTTTTCTGGTTTGTCTTTAAAGCTATTTATGCTCTTTAAATTATCCAGTTTTTCCCACAGTGATTGTTGTGGCCAGAATGCGTTCCAAGGAAACAGATAAATCACTGAGTTAGGGATTACATGCAATACTGAATTTTGTCCATAAGATGGCGCTCTGAGAATGTGCGATCTCTAACATTTTTAGCCATGTATAGCTGGGCAGCATATTAAACTTTTGTGAAATCAAATTTTTTTTGGTAGGGACCTAGTCCTTCTGATTGGCTCTCAAGCGCTTGGAACCATTCTGATACTTAAGGGAAGAAGGAAAGTGAATTTTCTAGCAGTTCCCTTGTCCTAAATCAGTACTAGCAAGTGTCAAAAATCAGCAAGATCTGTTTGAGGGACCTTTTAAAGAAAGGGATTTCTTCTAAATGTGGGACTTGTGATACTAACCCTATGTGTTGTTGCAAATGTCCCTGTCTGGGTATCAGATTCTTCATCTACACAATGAGTGGATTGGACCAGATGATTGCTGAGAGTGCTTCCATTTCAAATGATCTACATTTGAATTTGTTGATTTCCCTCCACTACTCCATTGCTGCCTCAGCCAGAACAGAAATGAGAAGAAAAGATCGCCTATTTTACGCTTGTTTGACTCTATTCCTCTTCTACAAGTACTCTCTTTGCTTCAACTGTCCCAAGACAAGCATGCCCGGATGTCCTGTTTTAATGAGGTTCCTTTTCTCTTTATGGCTTTTGCGCAGGTTTTTCCCTGCTCTCCCCAACCCCCTCCCCAATCCCTAACCAATCTGCCTGAACAGAAGCATGTCCCCCTTTTCACTTCACAAATAGGATTTTCTTAGTATTATGACAGTCATTTTTGTGCTAAACAGATACCAAGCTGGATAAAGAAGAAGACGCCGCATGTAAGATAACACTTCTAACATCCAACATAGCATGTCCAGTTAAGAAAACATTAGATTTGGGAGGTAGAAACATCTGTCAGTTTATTTTTCCTCCTCCACTTGCTAGTATTCATTGCCAGAACCATGTCAAAGCCTCAGTAGAGAAGCAGCATTTTGCAGAGGTGGACAATTAATTTAATTACAGATGAATATTACTAAGTAGCTAACCCATTGTTACAATCACCCATGGCCAAGTGTCCCCATTCCTGACACCCTCTGGGCAGTCTGTGGATAAGAAGAATTGGGGCCACGCTGGCTCATCCTCATTCAAGGCCTGTCATGAACCATGTGCTCCAGTGGCACAGAGCTAGCCTGAGGAAATGAAATGCTGAATTAATGAATTAATGCAAAGCTGCAGAGGCACCCTTCACCGATTGACTTCCCTCTGGGCTTGAAGCTCAGAGCATGCATGTTACATGAAATTCCCCAGGGGCACATCACACATGTTGCCTTGCTGTAGCCAAGGTGACAAAGGCAGGGATGCACTAAGACATTGTTATCCTGCATTTGTTTTCCTATTGTCCTTAGACATTTGAAATCTTCAAATAGTCTTTGGTATGTGTCTAGTGGCATGGATGGTGGTGGTGGTGGATTATTTATTTCTCTAACTTCAACACCTTGTCTCCCAAGAACACAAGTATGTCACTGAATGGCCTTGGCCTGCCCACCCTGGCCTCCCAAAGTATAGCTATTAAATAGCCATATTGTCGGATCTCTGTGTAAGAGAAGAAACCGCATACACAGGGCTCTCTCCAGGGGCTCTTAAAGGGCAAATCCAGGAATCTTGCTGAGTAGGCCAAGAGAGCTTTGTGGCGATGCTGCTGGGAGCCTTGTAGACCATTATAAGCAGCTCATCCATTGTTTCCTACAAGGAAGCAATGTAGCGGGGTGGTGAGGAAATGTCAAATATTCAGGCAACATCATTTCTCTCTAAGGAAGCAAGACCAGCATAGTAGTTAAGAACCCACACAGCTGGAGATGGAACCCACACAGCTGGAGATGGATTCTCAAAGTTCACACTCCAGCTCTGCTGCAGACAAGCTGTGTGACTTTAGGCAAGTGACTTACCTTCTCTGTGCCTCAGCAGCAGCAAAAACAGGCTGCCAATAGGGTAGTCAGGAGGATTAAGTGCATGTTTTCTTTTTCTTCAGTGCTTCAAACAGTATCTGGCACAGAGAAAGCACTCAGTAACTGACAGCTAGTATAAGTACCATGAGGTGCTTTGGGTGATTTAAAAAAAAAACAAAAAACTAACCAAGCCTCTGCCTTCAAAGACCTCACAGAGTACATGGAGTGGCAAATAGAATATACATAAAAGGAGCACTAGCAACTCACGGCAGTGCCCACAATACATTTCAATGTGAGAGCAATGAGGTCAGCGTGACTCCAGGTGGTTCAGGGAGGCCCTCAATTCTCATCAGGTGAGGACTTCAGGCATCTACAGGAAAAGGTAGTGAGAACTTGAATATGTTCTTTGCCTCTGTTTTGAGGGAGGGTACAACTGATAATTTACATTCATGTTCACATCCTCACTGATATACTGTCTTTTTGAAATAGGCAGGTTGGAGTTACCTCATTGAAGAGTAGAAAATAGGGCCGGGCATGGTGGCTCATGCTTATAATCCCAGCATTTTGGGAGGCTGAAGTGGGCAGGCGGATCATGAAGTCGGGAGATGAAGACCATCCTGGCTAACACGGTGCAAACCCCATCTCTACTAAAAATACAAAAAAATTAGCCGGGTGTGGTGGCGGGGCGCCTGTAGTCCCAGCAGAATGACGTGAACCCAGGAGGCGGAGGTTGCAGTGAGCCGAGATTGCACCATTGCACTCCAGCCTGGGCGACAGAGTGAGACTCCATCTCAAAAAAAAAAAAAAAGAAAGAAAAGAAAAGAAAATATATATACATATATATAGAGAGAGAGCAAGTGAGAGAAGGTTTCACTCTGTCATCCAGGCTGGAGTGCAGTGGTGTGATCTCGGCTCACTGCAACCCCCACCTCCCAGGCTTAAGTGATCCTCCCACCTGAGCCTCCTGGGTAGCTGGGCCTGGGACTACGTGCACACGGCAACATGCCTGGCTCATTTTTGTGTCTTTTGTGGAGATGAGCCTTCACCATGTCGCCCAGGCAGGTCTCAAACTCCTGGACTCAAACAATCTGCCCACCTTGACCTCCCGAAGTACTGGGATTAGAGGCATGAGCCACCACACCCAGCCAATATGGGCTATATTTAACCTAACAAAGTTGACTTGGTGACCTGATGTCAACCACCTAAGGTTTGAAGGAACTCAAGGGTGACATTGTGAACATTGCCCCAAATATGTGTTCTGTCATAAGAAAGCACCTTTAAGGAAGGACATTGGTGATGGCCAACATAACTCTTATTAGCAGGAAGGATTTCCCAGAGGCCCCGAGATGTGCATCTGAGTCAGGCCCACTTTTTGTTTTTCTTTTGTTTTGTTCTCTTTTGCCTTTAAAACAACTGTCTGGGAATATAATGTATAATATGGTGACTATATTAAAGAATACTATATCATATATTTGAGATTCACTAAGAGAGTAGTTCTTAAATGTTCTCACCACAAAAATAGAGATAATTATGTGAGGTGATGAATAGGTTAATTAGCTGGTTTGGCATAATTGTTTAACAATGAGTACATATATCAAAACATCACATTGGAAGTGTACATGTATTTAACTTTTATCAATTCTACCTCAAGAAAGCTGGAAAAACATTTTAATTAACTGCTGTATAAAATCTCATTCATTACATATTAAACTATTATAAAGATTAAAAATGGTCATGGTAAAAAATATTTTAAAATATAGAAGGATATAAAAAAATGAGATTTCACTAGCATCTCCCTATTCTCACTCACTGAAAGTGACTGCTCTTATCCTTTTCTTATATAGCCATCTAAAATTTTTCTGGGCATATTTGAACATGTATAGAGTATATAAGAGTAATGCAAATGTAGACCCATTTTCACTGCAGATGCTGCTATTTGTATGTGTTATAATGTATCTCGTACTTGATTCCATATCAACACATACAGATCTACTTTGCCCTATTAATGTGCTCATAGTATTTCATTCTAACACTCACTACTTTTAAAATTTGGTTCAATATTTTTTCTGGCTAAGGAGCAAAGGATAGAGACATGAGAAACAGAAAAAAGTATTGAGAGCTGTGAGAGAGGTATCAAGATACCTAAAGGACAGTGCAAGAACACAGAGTTTTTAAATAGTGCCACTAAACTTAAGCAACTATAGGCATCAGTTGGACCAGAACTTTTGGTTACTGCCTTGTGAAGTAGATGCAAAAATGGCAAGTTTTAGGCCTAAGCCGCAGGGCAGCTATTCCCAACACTTCTGTAACCAGAAACCATGCTTAATTTGCTAGAGTCCTTTGAGGATTTAAATAGCACATGGATAGAGCAGAACAGTAGATGCTATTTCAACTTTCAAAAAGTTTGGCAAGCTTTTAAACCCAAAACTGTCTTTTAAAAATGGAGTCACCATGGGATCAGGGAGCAGTGTTTAGTCCTGGCACTTTATCCATGGCTGGGAGATAAGAAATTTTAAAAAATACATAGCTAAAGGGGCACTTTTCTGAATGGCAGAAAATAATACAGCAGGACCACAAAGGATCAGCTGTGGGATTAATTTGATTTAATATTTATAATAGTTTTGGAAGCTGGAGTACAGGGCAAAATCACTAAGTTGGCAAATGTCTTTACACTATTCCAATGAGGATAAGAAGCTTCGGGAAGACGCTTGTTTTATAGGAGTGGACATAAAAGTGGTTGGCAAGCTTTGATATGAAAAAGACCAAGGATATGTCTCTAGGGACACATTCCTGAAGTTCATTTCAGAAGATTTATAATGAGCCTTACCTCTTTATCTGCAAATAGGGTCTCTGCTTCAGGCATCAGTAGGAGTTAAAGAAGAGAAGATGGAGTTGGTAGTATCATCAGAAGGTGGATGATATTTAAACAGACCGCATTATATGAACATAAAAGAGGAGGCTAGTAGTGAGCTGATTCCCACCAGATAAAGAATGTTCCTTTATGTCTCTTTAAAACAGCCCCCAAAGGCAATTGGTATTTGATGATTGGTGATCTGTGTATTCACGAATTAACTTCTAAAGTTAAATAATCTGAATGTGTTAAGCTATCATTTTAGAAGAAATGAAATCCAATGTGCTTTTCAGCATCTTTGCTACAAAATATTTTCCTTCTCAGAGGATGACTTTTAATTATGAATGTCAGAACTAGATTTCCTGACCTCCTCTGTTAGCATGCATGTTTTTCAAAGTATGTCCTTAATATTGGCAGATACATTGTATCATGGATGGGGACATCTAATAGAATGAGATTAGTATCTTCTGAAGTTGTGAAATTTTCAATAATAAAGAAATAATGCCCTATCTAATTTTCAGTAATAAAGAGCTAATGCCCTATCTACCTATCAACTTCACAGTGTGGTTGAGAAGCTCAAATGAGCTGAGTGATATGAAACTGCTTTGTAAAGTGCTGTGCAAAAATATGGTAGTGTTCATTATTCTTTGTACTTCATAATTTGGGATTAGAAATATAAATTGACTCAAAATCTACGAATTTATCCTTTATAGATATAAATGCCAGTGTGTGAAAATCAGTATACAAGGACGTTCTCTGCAGCATTGTTTATATTGACAAAATATTACAAATTATTGTTAATCAGTAAGGTATTGGATAAAGAAGTTATTACTGAGCCGTACAGAGGAATAAGAACAAGGCAGTTCCATGTGTTCTAACATGAAAATATGTCCAAAGTATATATTTAGTTTTAGTTTTTGTTTTGAGACAGGGTCTCACTCTGTCACCCAGGCTAGAGCACAGTGGTGTGATCACAGCTCACTGCAGCCTTGACCTCCCGGGCTCAACACTTCAGCCTCCAAAGGTGTGCACCACTACGCCCAGCTAATTTTTTTTCTGAGTGGTTCGGTTTCTTAACTGTTTTATTTTAAGCAGTTCTGTTTTTTGTATTAAAATACTGCAACTCAATATTTTTGTCAAAGTTTCCACTTTCTTATCAGAGACAAAAGCCAGAAAAATACAAAAAGTGTTCCTTTCCCTCATTTCTCAAGCATAACATCCAACAATTTGGTAGCTGGTAGCTGTTTTTGACAGTTGTGACCTGTATTTGGTGATATAAACAAGATTATAGAGGCATTAAACCATAAATGTAGTTTCTTTTTTTTTTGGTCATTACTATCATTTTACAAAATATTTAACTTCTACTTTGAACATTAAAATGTAGTCCAGATTTTTAAAGTCGCAATTAACCACCATATTTTTTATAGGACCAAAACAGTTTGATTGTGCTTTAAAAAATGATCATTTAGAATCAATTAATTAGAAATGCTTAATGCCTACCTTAAGTGGATACCTAATTGATTCCTAAAATAAAATTTTGATCTCTTTAAAGATGTTCAAGTTGCAACATTGAAGCTGCTTTCGTGGTGCTATCTAAATGATAATCTGTTTGCAAATGCCAAATGAAAACTCTTTGTTGGTAGATTGAGCTATGTGCCGAATTAAACACAAGTCAGTTTAGGCATCTTCACTTTTCATTATCTTATCTCGTTGGAAATCATACATAATGTAAACAGTAGAACCTGATTCACTGATTTTTTTCCTTAGTTTAATATAAGTGTGCCTCACTTTAAGCAAAATATACTAAATGATTTCTGAAACAGGAGTTTCCTTATTTTTTCAGTTAAAAAGATTTGCTTACAGAATTTCTCTAAATAACAAGGCTTCTTTGGCCTGTTTAGAATATTCAGATCACAGAAATTCATTTCACACACAACTTGTTTGAAATACCTACATTGCATAAAATGAGGCATACAGGTACATGTGCCCATTCCATCAAGATTGCCTCATTATTTTGTGGTTATTTTATATTTTTCAGTTTGTCATTATTAACACTTCAGTATGCCAGGTTCATTCACTCCCTATTTTAGTTGAGACGACTTAGTGTTTCTAAAGAGTGTTTCGTAATCTCTTGTCCCAAACTAGGCTGGTTTGGGAACCCAGTGAGAGTGACTGAAAATTGAAATTCAAGTCCTGAACATACTTCCAGAACACAGCCTATCACCCTGTGGAGATAACACACAAACTACCTCAGAGGACCTCCACCTGTGGCAGTGAAAATCATGTGAGAGTCATAATTCAAAAGAAAAAAGTGCTGGGCACCGTGGCTCATGCCCGTAATCTCAGCACTTTGGGAGGCTGAGGCAGGAGGATCATTTGAGCCCAGGTGTTTGAGACCAGTCTGGGCAACATAGGGAGACCCCGCCTCTACAAAAAATTGGCCAGACCTGGTGGCTCACACCTGTAATCCCGGCACTTTGGGAGGCCGAGGTGGATGGATCACCTGAGGTCAGGAGTTCAAGACCAGCCTGACCAACATGGCGAAACCCCGTCACTACTAAAATGCCCAGCTAATTTTTTGTATTTTTTGTAGAGATGGGGTTTCACCATGTTGCCCAGGCTGTTCTCAAACTCCTGGGCTCAAGTAATCCGCCCGCCTTGGCCTCCCAAAGTGCTGGGATTACAAGTCCAGTCCAAAGTATATATATTATAAGTGATACAAAGTTGCAAATCAGTATGAGTAGTATCATTCCAATTTTGGTTAAAATTACCTATTAGTATATGTAGGTGAAAACCTCTACATGTATATCAAACTGTTGACCATGGTCCACTCTTGGAAAGACAGATTGATGGGGCAACTTTTACTTTATGCCTTGTTTATTTTTGTACTTCTTGAATTGTTTACAATGAACATTATTATTTTGTAATTAAAAATATGAATTATAGATATCAATTTTGCTCTTATAACCCTGGCTACCCTATTGTAATTGAAAAAAAAAAGTATATAATGAGAGAGCAAAAGCCCTGGGAATCTTTTCATTTCTTTAAGAAAGCATTCCATTATCAGGATCAGGAACAAGTAAAAAGCTCAAAACCTTTTTCTCTCTTTGGCAATGGTGTTCTGGTATTTCCACATGATGAAAGCAAAAGGAATAAATGAAATCTGTTTCTTGTTTGCTTTGTTTCGCAAAATGAGGAATAATTCTATGTAGAGGTCTGGAACCAATAAGGAAACCACCTCATTTGTGAATCACTGTCCCAGTTGAAGTTGGCAAAACCCCACACTGGAAGGCAGAATTGCCTAGTACTTTAAGTAGTTACCCTTCTCGTGATGGTGAGGATGTCCATTGTTACCTTGAAACTTCAATTCTGGAGTAAAGCCTATGGTTTATCCTACAGGAGCACATTAAAATCTTCCCTTGGGCTGGTGTTCTCTCCTCTCATGGAGAATGCAGAGGGAAGCTGACAGGTGTAGTTTATGGTGCAAGTGATTTGAGAAAGTCTCCTGAATAGATACCCAGCTCCAGAGCCTACAGGAAATGGTGGGAGGAGGAAAAAGAGGAGAAGGAAGAGGTAAAGAACATGGAAGAATCTTTCTCCTTCAAATGAGTAGAAGGCTCACACACAGTGAAGGTTCATTCTGTGTGCTTCACTGTCATGACCTTGAACCTTCCCTAGCACAGCTCTAATCACTCTGCCTGGTCATTGGCCCTTACTCTTCTAGACTCCCCACTGGACTGAGAGCACAATAAGGGCACACAGACCTTGTCTGTCTTGTTCATTGTTGTATTCCCAACATCTAGGGAAAAAAAAGGATGTTGAATATATTTGTTGATTGTTGAATGTATTTTTTTTACTGTAAATAGACACTATGTGGAGTGGTCTACTTTTGCACCATGAGGTTGTCTCATGAGCTTGTGGTCAGCCTGACTGTTGATGCCAAATACAGTCAGCTTTTCCTTTGTTTGGGACTTTCTTTGACAAACCTTTTCTTTACCTTCACCTTTACAGATACAGCCAAAAGGCGGCAAGGAATGGAATGAAAAACCAGTTCAATCTCCATGAGCTGAAAATGAAGGGCCCTGAGCCGGTGGTTAGTCAAATTATTGACAAACTGAAGCACATTAACCAGGTATGTGGAATGTAAAAAAATAATAATAAAAAGTAGAAATAACTGGGGGGGTCGGGGAAGAGAGAGACAGAGAGAGAGAGAGACAGCCAGCTTCTACTGTTCAAACTATATTCTTGGGCTTTTAGGAAAGACGCTATTATTTTCTTCAAATAGTCTCTGCTAAAAAGGACTTCTGGCCTTCATTTTTCACCCCACTTTTAAATTATAAAGACAATATTGCAATATGAAGGATAGCTTGGAAAATAGAGGGAAAAATATTTCTCACAATCCCACTACTCTACATGTTCTCTTCTAATATTTGTCCAGAAAGGCACACTCACACAGACTTTTTCCATAATTAGAAATCCACAAGTGATTTGTAATTCTGAAAATTAACACTATCTTGGAAACACTTTTCCATGTTGTCACAGATCTTTTTGTTATTGTTGTATTGTTTTGTTTTGTATTGTTTTGAGACACGATCTTGCTCTGTTGCCCAGGCTGGAGCTCAGTGGCACAATCATGGCTTACTGCAGTCTTGACCTCCTGGGCTCAAGATATTCTCATGTCTCAGCCTCCTGAGTAGCTGGTACTATCGGCATGCACCACCATACCTGGCTAATTTTTAATTTTTTTGTAGAGATGAGATCTCACTATGTTGCCTAGGCTGGTCTCGAACTTCTGGGCTCAAGCAATCCTCCTGCATTGGCCCCACAAAGTGCTAGGACTACAGGTGTGAGCCACCATGCCTGGTCCCCACAAATCTTTATATTAATTATTTGTCACGGCTGCATAATATTCTGTTGAGTATTCATCATAATTAATCAGCATGCTTTTGCTGGCTATACAGGTTGCTTCAAATTTTTTGCCATCATAAATAAAGGTACCTCCTCATATATAGTGCTTTATCCTGATCTTAGCTTATTTTCTTAACATGCTAAAGTTATTGGGTCAAAGGATATGAGCAATTTAAATGCATGTGTCCAAATTGCTCTTCAATGAGAATGTATCAGTTTTCACTGCCACCAACAAGACAGAAGAGGTCCAATTTCACTGCATCCTTGCCAGCTTCTGACTCACTGCCATGCACAGAGACACCCACAGATTCCCTTGACCTGTACACATAGTTTTTCCTCTCATAAGAAGTTTAGTAACAAGACACAAATAGAAGTTAGTTGTACCATCTGCTTATGATTGCTTTGTGGCCACAATAAAAATGCCACCAAAAATGCATATACCAGAGTGACAGTGTTCCTGCCCCATGATCCATGGGTGGGAGGACTCTGGCATCACTGACTTCTATTTGTAGTTTAGGAAGAACTTAATGAAACTGAAATCCTTATGCAAGAACAGAGGTTTTAATACAAAGACATTGGCATGAGTTTTGAAAATATGGATTTTAGCAGTGTAATTTTTGTGGGTCTTAGAAAATACTTAGAAGGGCTTTCTAAGAGTAGTATATTTTTCACTGCAATTGACATTGTGAAAGTATTGACAACATGCTTGGGTATAAACTCATCTGGTGCCTAATAAGGTGCTCTGTACTCAGTGAGCACTTAATAAATAGCTGTTAGTGCTGCTGAGCATATGATAATGGCAGTGTCTACCTAACTGAGCCTTTTTTGTGTGTGTGAAAGTACAACTTCACTAAGTTCTATCAAGCCTTGCTAGATATAGTGTGATGATTTCAAAATGCATCATCTCTGAGGGGATCAGAGCACAAACAACGTAAAACACTTACTGCTGAGTTGAGGGCATGATATGCTTCACTTGGGGACAGTGGTACAAATTATCTCAAACCAAAATGTGTCTAGGTGGCTATGTTCAACTGGTTAGACCCCAACACTGGTGAGGCCAAAATCTCTGTTTCCATCACTGTGTCCCTAATCCTAAATGAGGAATATTGTCAACAGGTCCCTTGTGTCAACAGACCTTAAGGATTACCTACTGTGTACTCAGCCAGATGCCAGGGACTTTGGGGGTTCAAAGAAAGTCTAGTCCTCTGTCCTCACAGCGTCCTTGGGAGAGGAAGCATAAGCATAAAAAGCGGTTAAATAAAGATAAAGGGCAGCCTGTGATGCAGAGCCTGAAGAGGAATGCTGCTCATCGGTTTTGGGTGGTATGATTAGGCTAGTGGGAAGATTGCAGAGAGGGGCAAGTGTTAAGATCTGCCATAAGCAATGAGTAGGGTTTGAATAGGTAAAGACAAGCAAGGGAGGGGCAGTCATAAGAAAGATCGAGTGAAGACTTGTGGGTGGATCCCACCCTAGAAAATGGGAAAGCTGCCTCAGACATGGGCTTCTATATGATCAGGCAGTGACTAAAAAATATTTATAGCAAGCCCTTTCAGCAAAGGCTTTGGGCACAGTAGAAAGAATTTGGGCTTTGTATCCAAATGGATCTGAATTCAGTTATAGATTTTACTAGGCACATAACTTTGGGTAAATCAGTTAACCTCTCTGAGCTTTAGTTCTCTCATGTGTATTATGGTAAAGATATCAAAAACTCCAGTGTATATCTGTTATATACACATATATAATATGTACACATAGATATATGTAATTGCATGTGCATGACAGGCACTTAATATATGGCAGTTAGTTGTGAGGACTGTGTTTAGGATTTTCTCTATAGGCAGGACTTGAGTTTGAAAGGGAGTTCCAGTACTTTCTGCCGGTCGAATTCTTCTCCCCCAATTTTGTATGTTTGTAGATCCCTTTGATGCATCTCTTCTTTCTCTCCCATATTGTCTCCTTCTTTTCCTCTCCTCTAACTTTCAGCCACAAAAGCTGAAACCAGCTGACAGGGAGATGTACATAGAGTGAGAAAGGTCGCTATTACAATTCCTTTTTCCTACCTCTGGCCATGAATAAGTGTATGAACATTTTCAGTTTCTATACAAATACCATTGAGCAGCCAATTAATTCTCATTGATAAACCAGTTTTACCTGTTTCAGTTGAGCTGTTAAAATTGGTTGGACTCCAAACACCCACTTTGATTTTTTTTCTCATCTGTTTTGCTTTATATAGCCCAAACACATTTTTTCAGTCCTTAAATAAATTTATATTTTGGCCATGATTCGATCTGAAAGTGAGACGCTTTAGGTAAGTCATAAAGAAGAAAGTCATGATGTCGATGATGATGGTAAGGATAATGTGTTGTCTTTGTATAGCATTTACCCATATTTCAAAGTGACGTCATGTTCTAAAGTCTAACTGCTTAGGAAAAAAATCCAACTTGAAATTATATAAGATATAAAACTGTGACAGAATCTTTTCAAGAACTCATTATTACTCTTAAACCTTATCTCATTTTCACTGTTTTTTGGAAGGTAAGGGATAAGTAATGTTTGTCCTTTTTATAGTTAGAGAAACTGAGGCACAAAGCCATTAATGGCTGTATAGACATACTGCCAAAAGATCCAGTGAGTTCAGTTGAAAACTCAATCAATCATCCAGATGTTTCCTGTACACTGCCAAACATCTGGATTCATTGAATGCCTGACTAAATAGGCCTAAAGCTTTGGTGATAGGGAGGAAGAATCAAGTTAACTTTCCAAGTTCACATGTAATTGAGTGGTGAATCTGAGAATGTGATGTTATTTTCCTAAGCCCCTTGCTCGGTGCTGCATCTATTAAAACTACAATAGCATGCTCCAACATACATATTTGTAAATACAGAGATACTTCTCTCTCTCTCTCTCTCTCTCTCTCTGCATGTGTGCCCCATGTGTGTCCATCCAGATGAACTATAGCTAGGCCATTTATGAGCACATCCCAAAATAGCTTTTCACTTTGTTTCCTGGGAATTCTCAGCTGCCTCCTTGCAGGTTATGGTTACTGTTGATAGCGCTGGAAATAATATACCCACTAAGGGAATAAAGTAACATTATTTTCATATTGATAGTCCCATGGTATAACCTTGAGGGGATGGATTCAGAGCCAGGCTCAGGCCCCTTTCCTGGGAAGGCCTACAGGTGTGGAATGTTCTCCCCTCCTCCTTCCAAGGCAGAGTTCATGTGTAACATTCCCACGATCAGAAATGAGGACCTTTTTATTTCCTTTTCAGTTTCTAATTTGTGTGAGGACTTATTGTCTTGTGTTAGGAGAAGAATTGAACTCTTTTATGTCCTCAGTGTCAGTCCTGGAATTTGCTAGGCCATGTTGCTTTAAAACAACAACAACAACAGCAACTAAGTTTTGTTTTTGTTAGTGTCATTCTGCTCCAGGCTCCTGCATGGAGAGAAGACTCCACAATTACCAAAAATGATCACAACACGTCGTTACTCATATAATACTGTGGGCCATTTATCCCCTAACCTAGTTTTGTTTTTAACTTTTTCTCTCTCTTTAAGAGTAGTTATGTAGTTAGTGCTAATTTAGCAGTCCCTAAACTGCTACAGGAGTTATTTTTCCCAAGGAAAAATCTATCCATTTATTGTTTCCCCATTTCAGTTCAGGTTCAAACGAAATACCAGAAATTGTTTTCCTGCCCGTTGTAAACAGCTGAAGCCAGAATAGTCAATACCTGCCCATTTGGTGTCAGAGCTTTTCATTCAAAGTTAGATAAAGTCTCATCTGTTCGGGATGGTTGAAATGTCCTGCTGAATGGTGGGGGAGTGGACAAGATGGCCTCTTAAGATTCCTTCCAGCCGTGTGATTCCATGATTTGTGGCTCAAGGTCAGGCTTTAACCCAGCACCCTCTTGTGAACAAGTCTTGTGACTTTATTCTCTGCTCTGCCACTCTTTTTAAAACACCCTGTTCCCAGGTCACCCCTTTCCACTTTGTAACCTCTCATCTTTTCAAAGGTTGTTCCCTTCCCACCAGTCTTCCAGCCTGGGCAGATGGAACTTAAACTTGCCCTTCCCCCCACCCAATTCTTCTGTTCTGCCTTGTTCTCATTAGGCTACGAAAACATTAAACTATAAAAACAGTTTTGCATTTATCACCCCTGAGTTTCCCTCCTCCAGGGCCAGATAGGTGACCTGTTTTCTAATCATGTTAACCATGTGATTCCATATGAATGATAATAATTCTGCCATATATTTACATAGCACAATTCAGTTTGCAAAGCTCTTTCCTATCTATTAGATAACGTGATCTTTATAGCCGCTCAGAGAGGAAAGCAAGGCAGGCATTTTTACTTACATTTCCCAGATGAAGAAACTGTGGGCATTAGAAGTCTACTGATTTCCATACAGTAAGTGGTAGAGCTAGACCTAGAATCCAGAGCTACTGATTTCATTCTCTGTACACTTTCCCTTACTTGTACCAAGACATGGCACACCTATTAGGAAGATCTATATAGAAAAGATGTGCAGAATACAAATAACAAAAACTCCTTAATTTGTGGTCTGATAATTTTCAAGTGCCAAATATGGTAATTTCTATGGCCGAAGCTCTAAAATCAGCAACAATGAAAGATGAAGCACATTGTTTACAAAATCTCAATTGGTGAGATTCTTGGAAAACTAACCACCACACTGTATGGAAACAGAGGAACTTTGTGGCATGAGTTTGAGTTATAAATAGCAGAAGAACTTTCTCTTAGCGAGCCCTAATTCATAGAATGATGTTAAATGGTCAAAGATAATTAAAAAATCTAGAACAGACACTGAAATGTCTCCAACTCCATCCCCCTCTGTAAACACCGGAAAAGTATTTTTAAGATGCCTGGCAGGCTCTAGTGCAATGAAGACACTAACTTTTGAAATAGAAAGTTAAAATTTTTAATAAGTTAATTAGTAAAGCTGTTAAGTGCCAAAGGAGCACTCAAGACATTCCTTACCACGTGATTTAAAAAAAAAGTGTTTGAAATGAATCTCAGACATGATGGAAAACACTCCAAGTAACTTGTTTTCATAGTCTTCTCACAATAACACCAGTGAGAGTTGTAAAACACTGGCTTAGTGCAGTGGTTGCTAGAAAAGCCAATATTGATCTAAAATTTCTAAATAAAAGGAGAAACCTTTTGAAAGTCAACTTTAAATAAAAGACCTTCCCAAATGGAATTATGTCCCAGTGTCTGTCTTACTTGTTCACATACAAGTGACATGGCAGAACTCTAGTAATTGCCATTTATTTCCATACGGAGCCAGAATGTGTGTGTGTGTGTGTGTGTGTGTGTGTGTGTGTGTGAAGGACAGAGTACCTACAATGACATGTTAGCAAGAGCCAATGAATGACTTCGGAGTCACAAAAGGACAATGTAAGGCTTTAAATACCAGACTTAGACTCTGTGGAGTTAAACATTATTTCATGAAGTAAAAGGGAATTCTCTGATATATTCCAAAACGGATTTATCATTAAAAAGTCTTCTGTCACTTTGCCTAATAGCCTGAAAAATAATTACAGTGTCTGGTGGCTTTGGGGAGCATGTGTTTTTAATATCTTAATTACTATATACAGTTTAATAACACTGCACCAAGAAGAATTCCCAAGTATTTCATACTAAATTTCTTGAAAATGAACTGTTTGCTATATTTAGAATACACAGGATTAAAGGTACTTAAATTAGGTCATGTGTTTTAGTCCTTGCATATTAAATTAAATTACTCGAAAATGGAAGATGAGTCAGGAATGGCGAGCCAAAATGTTGTTGGTATTAGTGTTGTGGTCATCTTGATTGAGCAATGGAGGGAAATACATGAACTTTTCTCATTACATTATTGTATTCTTTCATAGGATATTTTTAATTGGAAGTGTTAGCAATGGAAAGACAAGTTCTACATATGAAAAGAGAATTCTGTCAAACAATATAGACTATCAGGTTTATGAAGTTTAGAAATACATTTCTAAATTTTCTACAAAATTCACAGGGTCTTCTATTCTATTTACATTTACCTGCTGGCCAAATGCAACACCTTTTTTTTTTTTTTTTTTTTTTTTTTTTGAGACGGAATCTCATTCGATCGCTCAGGCTGGAGTGCAGTGGCGTGATCTTGGCTCACTGCAACCTCCACCTCCTGGGTTCAAGCAATTCTCCTGCCTCAGCCTCCCGAGTAGCTGGGATTACAGGCGCCCACCACCACGCCCAGCTAATTTTTGTATTTTTAGTAGAGACAGGGTTTCACCATGTTGGCCAGGCTCGTCTCGAACTCCTAACCTCAGGTGATCCACCTGCCTCGGCCTCCCAAAGTGCTGGGATTACAGGTGTGAGCCACCGTGCCTGGCTGATATTTTTTAATAAACAGTTACAAATGCTCGTTCCCTAAAAGGTTTGCAGTTACAAACATTTGCTATATGAAGTATATCAGTCTGTGTGTATGTGTGTGTGTGTGTGTATTCAAATACTATTTCAGAAATTAACCAAGATATATTTATGAATATGCATCATGCTTCTAGACTGTAAGCTCCCTAAGTGTGGAATCACACATTTAATTCTTTGTATCCCATGGCACCTAACACAGTAGCATATACAAAGTAGACCCTCAATATATATATAATTAATTGACTTATCAGTCAATTCAAAGGACTTAACCTTTGCTGCCCTTAACTTATTTCTGAATTTAGATTTCATTTAAGGTACTTTTCACATTCAATATTAACCAGTGTCTGTGCTAAAGGGCAGAATTATATAAGTGCAGGATCATAGGGTCTAACCCTTTGATTTTACAGAGGATGTTAAAGGCAAGAGAGGGTAATGACTTGTCCAAAGTCATACTACCAGTAAATGACAACACTGGGACTGGAAAATGAACAGGTTAATATTCTACAGTGCCATTTGCTCTGCTTCCAAAGGCTCTTGATGCAAACATGCTTGCAAATACACAAACACATTTTCTTATACAGTAAGTACTCCAAATAATGGCAGAAGCCCATACTTATGAAGTTCATCTTTGGAACAAAAGGCTGCACAGTAGGAACCATGAACTTGCTAAGTATTTATCACTTATTTTGGATATTAACTAACTTTGGGCCTAACAAGTATACCTTAGTGCCCAACTGCCTCATTCAACTCATTGGGCAGTTGTTGCACCAGGTGGGAAGGTCTCTGCTGGGATCACTGAACCAAAGGAAGGCAGAATCAGCAAGACCTGTTGCTCATGGCCTTTTACCCACTCACAGAGTCTGACTCAGGCTCCTGTTCTCATTCAGGGTCAGTCATCCTTTCAGTCTCATCCCCTGGATCTCAACTCCTCCACCTTCCTGGACATCTTATAATAATTTATCTCGTGCCTCCTTCCTCCTTCCAGAATGACAAAATTAGCATCATATTAGTCAGTGGGCTTATGTGCCAGATAGCTCAGTTGTTTAGGGCAGTGTATTCAGATTGTGTTCCATAGGGAATGTGGGAGAGGTGCTGTGGAGGTTGTTCTAAGTCCCCCATTCCTGTTTTAACCAGAGCAGCTCCATTTTAAAAAAATCTTCACATATTGGTCTTCTAAGTAAGATTTCACTTAAAGGGGTCCAACTGCAAAAATAACAAAAATCTTAGATGCCCTTAAAGCCAACATTAAAGGCTTAATCCCATGTGAGCCATGTTGTAATTTGAGTGGTCAGTGAAGGTACTAAATATCTATAATACACAAGGAAGTCACAGCATGCCCTCCAGTCCCCATCAGCCACTTTCTAAAATGAACTGTGGGTCAGAATGGAGACCAAATGGGAGAATGTGAATGGCTTGGTGGTAACATTATTGAAGTGATAGCTAAAGGCCCATGCTCTAGTACTAGTGAACCAGAAGTGGCTTCTTTGAAGCTGATGACCAACATATATGAGTTTTCTTTGCCCATGTCATTAGGATTCTAACAAAATCCAATGAAAACAAAGTGCTGAGCTGAGCTCTGTTGTCTTGAACTAGCTTGTCTATATGGTGCAGTCTTGTGTTAACTGGCCCAAACAAATGTTTGGTCTTAGTCCTTTAATCCCATGGCTATTTGAGATCTAGCATTCAACTGTAGATTTATTTGACACATAGCAAAAAATGTTTCCAAATTCTGTATGGGCTCAGTGTTGGTACATAGTTAAGGTAGGTAAAATGACAATAATGAGATTAATTCTGTACTCCTAACTAAGTGCTTTCCTTAGATAGTGACCACAGTGATTTTATGTAGCAACTGTTACGTGGAGTGTCTCCAACAGAGTTCTAATTAATATCCAAAATAAAGATTACGTTATTATTTATATGCACTGGATCTTATTGGATAATTTCTTAAGTATGGTCTTCTTTTCCTTGTTTAATAAGTTGATCTAGATTTTTTTTCATAGTCCCTATTTTGCTAAGTCATCACTTCTCAGAGTAATATCTGTTCTGTATTATGGGCAAGCAGCTGACGAAACCAAATAAAAGCTAAGAGAATTACTTTTCTGATATGTCACAGAAATGAGGTCCAAGTTCAGGTTAGTTACATTCAAGGCCACTGAGGATTCTTATGGTTATTATCATGGTATCACTGTTACTAAACTTTGAAGCATCACAAAGAATTGGTGAAGAGCCAAAAGACTGAAGACTGGCACAATTGTTTACCATCACCTTCAATAAGGGATGGAAATTGGATTCTGGAAGCCACAAACCAGAAAGTCTGGTGTCACATCTTAATGAAATTCTAGATTAGATTCTTGGAGAGCATGAGCTCTTGGAAGCAACCATGGTGGTTACAAGTAGCCACTGTGGACTTACTCAGAACTAATCAGGCCATTTCCCCTTATATGTGCGTGCATGCACATGCCTTATTGATCAGAGGAATGGCATAGACATGCTGGGTCTCGATTTCAGCAAGGTGTTTGACAGAGATTCCTATGATTTGTTTTAAAATAAGTAAGGAGAAACATTGGCTAACTGATCATCTAGTTGGATAAATGTGTAGCTAATTAATTATCAAATATGAAATGTATCAATATCAGCCCAGAGTGAGGCCTTTAGTTATTAACTTTGTGCTTAGCCCCTTATTGCCTAAAGTTTTTGCTAGTGACTTAACTGAAGATAGAGAAGGCATACTTCTAATATTTAGTGACTGCATGATGCTAGGTGGGGGTTAGTGAATACATAGATAACACAATTGGGATGCAAAAATATCTCAGTAGGCTGCAATGACAGGAGAAAACTAGCAGGGTAATATCCCCATGGGGATAAATGTGAAGTATTACATGTAGATTCACAAACATGAGTGCCTAAGCATGATAGGGGAAATCCAACTTAGCACACATGTTAGTTTTTAGTTATGATGGAAACAGCTATGAAACCTTCTCTGACCCAAAACAATATCCCCCAAATATTGTGATAATTTAGCAACTCTCTTGATGTTGTTGCCATTTTTGACGGGAAGAGAGGGATGCATATTTACATGTATGTTGAGGTGGGAGAGGGAGAGACATGGAAGTGACTAGAAAAATACTCTCCACCGCTTGCAGTGAGCCAAGATCGCGCCACTGCACTCCAGCCTGGGCGACAGAGCGAGACTCTGTCTCAAAAAAAAAAAAAAAAAAAAAAAAAAAAAAAAAGAAAAATACTCTCCACCCTGTTTAAAGGTTAAAAAGGACTGTTTTGGGATTGTGATGTTCACTGCTCCACATGAGTTTTTGTTACACCAGTACTACCTGTTTTAGTTGTAAAGCATCACTGGTATGTGACTGAGAGTCTCAGTGAGACATTTGAGAGCCAAAACACTGGATTATTTAGTTTGAGGGAAAGAACAAAGGCTTTAGAGCCAAATAGATCTATTTTTAATTCTCAGATTTGTCATTTTGTAGTAACTTGGCTTTAGGCCAAATTACTTAACTTTCCTATACTCATGCTTCCTAATCTGTGAAATGGGTATACTATCATCTATCTTGAAAAGTTAAGACGAATATTAGGGATAATATATGTGGTAGGCACTCAATAAATTCTAGATACTGTTTTTATTCATATTATTACAATATGAAGTTAGCATAAGGGCAAGTCAAGAGTGACCTTTTAAGTGACTTGAGTCTCTGTGCCTCAGTTTATCAATTTCTGAAATGGAGAGACTACAACTTTTCTAGTTTGGAGTGTTGTTTAAATGATTTAAAAATTCTAAATATAATAATCTAAATTCTAAAGATTCTTGGAAAAATATATCTAGCCAACCTTCAACAGATTTTTGAACTATTTAAAGATTAGTTTGGCTCAAAGTGACTGAATGGAAAATGAAGATGATTTTATATATATGTGTGTGTGTGTGTGTGTGTGTGTGTGTGTGTGTGTTTAAATCAAGTTCTTCAGATTTTCCCAAGTTTGAACTCTGCCCTGAAGTGGAGGCTCTATAAATAGGCAGGCTGCCCTTGGAGTACAGCATAGAGATTTTACCACATGATCCAGAAGTCCCATTTTAATCTTCAGCCCCACCAGGACCTTTCATGGAAGGGTGGTATCAAGTGGAGAGACTTCAGAGCTATAAAGTTCAGGGCAAGTTAATCTGCATTCCTTTTGCATTTTGCTCTCTGGTTGAAGATGGTGAGAGGTTCCTATATTTAAAACCCGGTTGACATGATATCCTTATTGGCCGATGTCTCACAGGAGGTATTTAGAATGATTTTGAGCAGCATATAATATGTTTGTGAGTGTGTGTGTATTTCACATGCCAACAGAGCAGAAAGAATTCACAGGGCTTGTGGCTACTGAGCTTTCTTGAGACACTGTCGCTCTCAGCTGTTAGGGTAATGTCACAGTTACCAGTGACACTGCCTAGGCCCAAATTCCCAAGGCTCTTTTTTGCATTGCAGAGCCTAGGGCAGACCTACACCATGGGCTCTACCTTCAAAGAACTATGGAATTTGTTAGCCACAGACTGGGACCAGTGACCACTTGTTGTCAGGCAAAAGGAAAGCTGCCCCCTGCTGCCTGAGCCTTTGTGCCTGCCTGGGATACCATGGAAAATGGGGAAGGAATCCAGACTCATTAATGAGCTAATACAAAAGATTAAGCCAAGCTAGAGGCAGTTTGTTATAGCTGCATATGGATGCTCGAAGGCGGTCAGAGCTGAAAGATCTCCAGACCAGAACCCAGTGGTGCTGCCGCCTTTGTTTGCCAGACACAAATATAGGATAAGGGTATCCCCGTGGGGAGCAATTTTCATATTGCCAATTTCTTTTTTCAGTTATGTCATTCCCTGAGCTGTTGTGTGACAAATTGATTGATCAGTAATTGCAATCTGATAACCCATGGTCCAAATTATTGTTAAAACTGCAGGTTTCATTATAATATACTGAGATGGAACTCAGATCTGAGCTTTTACTTGGTCGAATGGTCTTTGTTCTTGTTTGTTGTTCTTGGAAGTCACTTAAAGCGTGATTACTTCTATGACTCCTTTTCAAAATGAAATTCACGGCCGGGCGCGGTGGCTCAAGCCTGTAATCCCAGCACTTTGGGAGGCCGAGGCGGGCGGATCACGAGGTCAGGAGATCGAGACCATCCTGGCTAACACGGTGAAACCCTGTCTCTACTAAAAATACAAAAAAAATTAGCTGGGCTTGTTGGCGGGCGCCTGTAGTCCCAGCTACTCGGGAGGCTGAGCCAGGAGAATGGCGTGAACCCAGGAGGTGGAGGTTGCAGTGAGCCGAGATCGCGCCACTGCACTCCAGCCTGGGGGACAGAGAAAGACTCCATCTCAAAAAAAAAAAAAAAATGAAATTCACAAGGCAAAATAAAAAGTAAAATACACACACACACACACACACACACACATCTCCTCATCATTTATTAGGAGTTATTTATTGAATGCCCATTTTTTTTATGTAGTGCTGGATTTGATAGGGTCTGTTGATAAGGACATAGAGAATCCCCCCCACCTACACACTCATCACATATGCATATGTCATCACCATTTGCATTCATTTATTCAATATTGAGCAGCTCTCTGTGCTAAGCACTGAGCATAGGGGCTATAGACAAAGATACAGAGATAACTTAAGCACTTTCAATGAGGGTGATGAAAACATGCCTACATTACTATACTCCAAGGCACAGTGTGTCATAAAAGAAATATAATCCAAGTACTATGCTAGCCCGGAGAAGAGAAGGATTAATTCCTACCGAGGGAATTAGACAAGACTTTAAAAATAGGAGGTAGCCTTTAAGCCAGCCTTTGAAAGATGAGGAGAATTTTGACAGATCGAGATTGGAAGGAAGGCTCTTCCTGGCAGGGGAATATGGCATGAGCAGTGGCTCAAAGACATGAAAGTACATCGATAGCCTTATGTGGCTGGGGAGCTGAGGCCACAAGCCAGATTGGAAGAGGACGTGGACAGTGAAAGATGAGATGGAAAAGGTGGTAAAAAATTTGGGAGGGCCATGAATAGCATACTAAGGAATCTGAGCTTTACTCCGTGGCAGTGCAGAGCCCATGAAGGGCTTGAAGCATGAGAGTGACATGGTCAGATCAGTTAACATCAGTAATGTTAACTCTGCCAGCAGCGTGAAAAGTGTTTTAAAGATCAGAAACTGGAGGCAAGGAGTCCAGTTAAGTGATAGCATTTACAAGGCAAAGAAGGAAAGCTTGTTATTCAAATTCATTACCCTTCCTTTCCACTGCCTGATGGGAAAATGGAAGGGCTGTCCAATCTTTTGGCTTCCCTGGGCCATATTGGAAGAGGAAGAATTGTCTTGGGCCACACATAAAATACACTAACGATAACTGATGAGCTACAAATAAAAATTGCCAAAAAAAAAACACAAAAAAACAAAAAAAAACCTCATAATATTTTAAGAAAGTTCACAAATTTGCGTTGGGCTTCATTCACTGCCGTCCTGGGCTGTATGCAGCCCGTGAGCTGCGGGTTGGACAAGATTGGTTTAGGAGATGAGAACCTCTTTGTCTCTAAAGTTGACTCAATCATCTTTTGGCCATTAGCCAGGACATAGGAGAGGCTGGAGCAGGCAGTGGTTTGGGTCTCCGCAGAAGGTAGTAGGGTGCGGCCCTCCCACAGTAGACCAGTAGCTTCTCCAGGTCCCACAGTAGAAAATGAAAAGAAATTTCTAGTACCTGCAGAGATTTGTCCCTTATTGAACCTTTAGTAGAAGTTCTCACAATGAGGTATTTAGATTCCCTGATGAATGTGTTAACTATTACTTTTAATCAATTTGTTACACACTTTTTTTTAGTCAGAATTCCAATTAAATGTAGCTCCTTGGCTGTTGAATGTTGAGTGCCATCCATTCACTGAAGTCTCAAAAATTACCAAAACTGTGAGAAAGATCGAGAGAGATTATAGTGTTTTTCTTCAGCTGCCACTGTGGGTGCTTAGATGTGTTGGAGAGACTACTGTGTTTCGTGACAGCCTCACAAAGAAGAGTGGGGGCCCCAGAGGGAAGCAGTGACTGTTCGCCTTCTCCATACCTTCTCAGAACACATTTTCCTATTTGTTATCAACTCCTATGTCTTTCTAATTATGGCAGCTCCTTATAGCTGGTGCTGTTTCACTAGAACAGTCTCCAAGAACTTTACACATGTTATGTATAAGACCTCGCTTGTTCATTTTACTCAAGCATGTGCTGACAAGGAGCTGACCTGACATTTCACCAAGACGCTCTGCCTTGTACATGACAGTGCCTCTTCTCTCCACCTTAGCACCCCTGTGCCCTTGCTGGTCAGAGCAGATGCTGAGAAGACAGAGCAGATGTCTCAGTTAGGCTAACCTTGTCTGTCCCACTCACCACTGTATCTTCAGCTCTTTGAACAATGCCTGGTATAGAATAAGTGGCTGATAACTATTTATTGCATAAATAAGTGAAAAATTCTGTTCCTCTTTATCCTCAGTTTGGAGCTGTGTGGACAGGGTGAATATATTTTGCACATGGATAGATATGAATTTCGGGGACAAAATGTAGTGGCAGG
Organism: Symphalangus syndactylus; assembly: GCF_028878055.3. Lineage (NCBI taxonomy): Eukaryota > Metazoa > Chordata > Mammalia > Primates > Hylobatidae > Symphalangus > Symphalangus syndactylus. The sequence goes on along the minus strand of NC_072447.2, from coordinate 136,610,840 downwards.
TACAGAGAGAAGGCAAGAAAGTAGGGGGATTCCTTTCGCCATCAAAAAAGTTACAAAATGTTACCTTGGGGTTTTGCCTTTCAAGTATGTACAGAATATTTTATTTCTTCAAGAAGTCATCTGGAATAGCCCTTCCTCTATTTTACTGAGAAATGCAGTGGAATAATACCACAGCTTCCCCATAAGTCTTCATTACATCAATTCAGAAGGTCCTCAACTTGCTAAGAACCTGGAAAAATCCATGAACTCTCTTCCTGTTCAGTCGCCCTTTTCTGACCTTCACTTGGGGGCTATGCTGTGGCTATCATACAGTGGAATTATTTTAGACAGAGCCCCCAGGCTCTGGCCTACTCCCCACCTACTCTGCCTATTCAGTTGCTATAAAATATGGTATTGAGCAAAGATGGGAAACCTACTTTATCTGTCAAAGCCTGAGTAATAGCCACTTTCATTTTCTTGGCTGCCTCCTTTCAACTCCAAGCTCAGCTTGTTGAGGCCTGAAGAGCTGAGCCAAAACAGCAATTCATGTGCGTATTTCTATCTAGACTCCAGTCTCCCTGGGTAGTGTAGTCCTGTGGTGATTCATGCCTCGAGTATAGATAGCTAGATATTGGGAAACTTCCTTATTTGCAGGATATAAATGTGAATGAAGTGATCAAAATCTTTGGCATACCTGCCCCTATTGCATAGCTTTCTCGTGCTTTCCCTAAGGGAATCACTTCTGTGAGGAAGGACAGATGGGTCTGTGATCCTGTCTACTTTCAGTATATTCCCTGGACCTACTATGTCCTACTCACTTCTCTGCTGACATCACTAGGCCTGAACTCTCTTCTATGTAGCCGATTACCAGTGCTTTCAGGTCATTCTTTGTACAATTCTCTCTGAGATCGTTTTCTGTCCCCATGTCGTTGCCCTAGTCCAGACCTGCTTTGCTTCACCATCAATCCTGTGCTGGGCACAGGAACTAGAAAAATCAATGAGATAGTCACTGCCCTTGGCTTCTAGGGACTCACAATCTTTTTTTTTTTTTTTTTTTTTTTTTTTGGTCTTTGTTTTCTTATAGTACTATAGTCTTCAACTTCTATTTATATTTTGCTTTATATATTTTCTTTTGTTGATCCAGAAACAATTTTTTTGTGTAACTTTTTTCTCTGCCACAAAAAGACGTGTTGCCTTCCTTTTATAAGTCTCATATTTCCCTGACTCCCACTTATGCCATGCCACCTTCTCTGAGGGAGAGGTACTTCTCTCCCCACAATTCCTCACTTTTTTTTCTTCCTATCCACCCACTCTCATCTTCCACATAATTTAAGAATTCCTCTTATAGGTTGATTTATTTTTTATGGTCTTAGTGACTCTGTCTTAAAGGGAAAGTAATAGAAGAAATGACCTGGAGAAAGACAGTGATCAAGACCAAGTAGCATTTATCTGGGACTTTCTGAGTGTTAGTCCTTGGCTGGATGTCTCACAACCTCTAATAAAGAACACCATGCTTGCTATGTGCTCCCTTCTAGATGAAAAAAAAAAAAAAGTCCATAATCTATAAATGCTTTTGGCTAGCAATAATGAACAGCAGCAGCTTTTATTTTTTTTTCAAAGCAAAAGCACCAGAAGTTTGGAAAGGAATTGCAAGTTATGTTGTAATGCAACTGATCTCCTTCTTCCTGAGAAAGTTGGTTTCTCGCCAGAGTGTTCAATTCAGGCCCACGCAATCTGGGTGTATTTATAGAGGGCCCAACAAGGAAGAGAACATGATAAGCTTTCCTCCCCAGTATGGTAGACAATGGCAAACAATCGCCAGGTGAATGCTATGGGGAGCCAAATGCCATTTAGGTATGTGACAGCAGACATCTGCTAGACTGAGAGGCCCGCCTGCGCCTCAAAGCAGTTGAATCCGGTCCGAGAAGTCAGAAATGTTATTCTGGATGATGGCAAGACCTCTGAGAGTTTTGGGGGCCCTGTCTGTGTGGGGGACATCTAGGAGATGAGACCCACTCCAAAGCTGCCTAATTCTTAACAACATAAAAATGTTAATAAGAAAATAAGAATCCAGCTAGGTGCGGTGGCTCACACCTGTAATCCCAGCACTTTAGGTGGCCAAGGCGGGTGGATCACTTGAGGTCAGAAGGGCAACATGGCAAAACTTCATCTCTACTAAAAATACAGAAATTCGCTGGGCATGGTGGCAGGCGCCTGTAATCCCAGCTACTTGGGAGGCTGAGGCACGAGAATCACTTGAACCTGGGAGGCGGAGGTTGCAGTGAGCCAAGATCATGCCACTGCACTTCAGCCTGGATGACAAATTGAGACTCTGTCTCAAAAAAAAAAAAAAAAAAAAAAGAGAAGAAAGAATCCCTGCAGCATTTAAGTGTTTTAACACTTTTAAGACCCATAAATATAAATGTTTTATTTACATTATCACATTTATTTCACACATATATTAAAAAAATTAATGCATATATATGTATGTGGAATAAAGTCTGTAAGAATCATATCAAAACATTAGTAGTATTACAGTAATTTTCATTTCCTTTTTATATCTCTTTGCACTCTGCCCAAATGCTTTTTAAAATTATTTTTTAAATCAGAAAAAACAATAAATCTATAGGCTTATACATGTAAATGTTTTATTTACATTATCACATTTTCACCACTATCCTCTGATTACTAATATCCACTGTTAATTATAGCTAGCTACCATTAATATTCTCTTTTACAGATGAGGAAAATGGCAGTCAGATTGTAACTAAAAGGTTAAACTTGGACTTCAGCCCACATCCTATTACTCTAAAATTTATGATTTCTTTTTTATTCTGTTGAAGAAATGAGAGCCATTAGCACAGTCTCATTGTCAAGGAGGTCACTTGAAATAGCCAGAAACTAGCAGCTCCACCTCTAACAATTTCTCCCAAGGAAAGAACATGACAATCTACAAAGATGTGTGTATAAGTATATTTCAGTAGCATTGTTTATGAATAACAAAAAAATAAGGCCGGGCTCGGTGGCTCATGTCTGTAATCCCAGCACTTTGGGAGGCTGAGGCGGGCGGATCACAAGGTCAGGAGTTCGAGGCCAGCCTGGCCAACATAGTGAAACCCTGTCTCTACTAAAAATACAAAAATTAGCTGGGCGTGGTGGTGGGCACCTGTAATCCCAGCTACTCAGGAGGTTGAGGCACAAGAATCGCTTGAAACGGGAAGGCAGAGGTTGCAGTGAGCCAAGATCACACCACTGCACTCCAGCCTGGGCGAAAGAGCAAAACTCCGTCTCAAAACAAAAACAACATAAAAATAAAAGCAATCCAAATGTCCATCAATAGCAGATTTATTATGGGAACTATGCTGTTTCCATACAATGGAGTAATCTGCAGACATTTAAAAATATTTTTAAAAACACAGTTGTGCATAGAAAGATACCTATCATACATTGCTAAGTAAAAAACAAAGCAGACTATGAGACAGTAGTAAAGTACAATCCAATTTTTAAAAAAATTAATGTGTATATATGTATGTGGAATAAAGTCCGTAAGAATTATATCAAAACATTAGCAGTATTACAGTAATTTTCATTTCTTTTTTATACCTCTCTGTACTCTGCCGAAATACTTTTTAAAAATTATTTTTTTAATCAGAAAAAATAAATCAATTTTCACTTAAAACAAATAAACTTTTTGAAATAGATAAAGACAGATGTAAGATTGAAACCACGCTGGGCCAAACCAAAGCTCTTCCTCCCTGGTCCCCAGCTGAGCTGTATTCATCTCTACTGGCTCTCTCAGAAGCAGCCTAGCTTCTGTGAGGAGGCAACAGCAGTATCACTTGTTCTGGTGGCCTGGTGACCTCCTGACCAGTGCATACTGACCCAGTGTTTCAGCCTCATAGCCTAGAAGTCATCCCCTTAATTCTGAGGGCAGCACCAAGGACCTTTTAGAGACATGGTCCCAGGGGCAGCCCCCATGATCTGAACCATCCGGGATTCTAGCTGACAGGCACACTCAGAGATGTGTGCACAGTGAGAGGTAGCCCCCATGCATCTGAACTTCTCAGAATAACGCAGTATGATTCTGTCATTCACAAATGGGCCCAAACATTTTAGAATCTATTTCTATTTTTGGCCTGCCCAACCCCTTAGAGAAATAAATTCCTTAGTATTTGATATGCAAAGTAGGGCCTCCCTTTATCTAACCCCAAACCATCTCTTTCAAGTTAAAGGGATACTCCTCAAACTCCAGTATTCTAGGACTTATAAATTGTGGTTACTCTACCTATCACATTGTATATTGTATGCACTTCTTTTCTTTCTTTTTCTTTTCTTTTTTTTTTTTTTTTTTTTTTTTTTTTTGAGACGTAGTTTCACTCTTGTTGCCCAGGCTAGAATGCAATGGTGCGATCTCAGCTCACCGCAACCTCTGCCTCCTAGGTTCAAGCGATTCTCCTGCCTCAGCCTCCCGAGTAGCTGGGATTATAGGCATGCGCCACCATGCCCAGCTGATTTTTGTATTTTTAGTAGAGATGGGGTTTCTCCATGTTGGTCAGGTTGGTCTTGAACTCCCGACCTCAGGTGATCCGCCCACCTCAGCCTCCCAAAGTGCTGGGATTACAGGTGTGAGCCACTGCGCCTGGCCTGTATGCATTTATTTTCTTTTCCCCTTCAGTCGTCATATTTTCAGACTCAAGAAGCCAGTGATTTTAGTTTGTCCCTATATAGCTTTGCTTTGTTCTCTATTCTTCATTGTTTTATTTCACCTTCTCTGGACATTTTCCCGTTCTATTTTGTCTTCTTTAATGTGCCACCAGCAGAACATAACCCCAAATATTCTGGGAATAAGGTACAGTAGCACATATATGGTACTGCTAAAAACAGTTACTGCAGCTTGAAAACAACTTCTTTCTTAGTGGGTTGCTAGGTGCAGACATTCACAAGTTCAGCTTTCAATGGGAGAAGAGTGATCATTAAAGAGCTGTGAATGCTGGTCTGTTTTTCCTTACCTTAGAGATGTATATGTGTATATGTATATGTATATGTGTACATGGTCTCTACTGGGATCCAATGGAACCCCAAACTAGGTTTGATTGTGGGGCAGGGTGGGTGGGGGTGCAGTGGGAAATCCCTCAAATTAGTGAAATAAACGCTGATTCCAAATGTAACATGTAGGCTCTATAGAATAAGACAGCTCTAATCTCTCAAAGACCAAAGATAAGGCCATCTGACAGCTTTGCAACGTCAGAGACTTCCAGTCATTTCTTTACACACGTGTAAAACCTTCAGACGTTCTTGAGAAAATAACCTTTATTTCAAAAAATAGCTTTGAAGTTTGAAAATCAAAGCAGGCCAGCTGTTTCTGAGCACAGAAAGAATTTTTCCTAAACTACTAGAAAGCTAATAAGGATTTCAAAGGGCAGTGATCACTTACTCTAATGCCCACGGTCCAGGGAGCACCAGGGGTGGGACAAGCTGTTTACTGCAACTAACACACGAACTGGGGAGTGTGCCAGACCTTCCTCTGTGTTTGTCCATCTTTTCCTGTGTCCCAGTATCTAGTTTTTCTCCTTTTCTCTCTCACCATCCCCTGGCCTCTCTTTCTATTCCCTACCTTTTGTTTTGTTTTCCTAATCTCTCTGTCTCCTCTTTCCTGACGTTTTTTTTTCTTTGAGACAGTCTTGCTCTGTCACCCAGGCTGGAGTGCAGTGGCACCATCTCGGCTCACTGCAAACTCTGCCTCTCGGATTCAAGCAATTCTCCCACCTCAGCCTCTCGAGTAGCTGGGATTACAGGCGCGCGTCACCACGCCTGGCTAATTTCTGTATTTTCTGTAGACACGGGGTTTCGCCATGTTGGCCAGGCTGGTCTCAAACTCCTGACCTCAAGTGATGCGCCTGCCTCGGCCTCCCAAAGTACTGAGATTACAGGCGTGAGCCACCACACCTGGCCTGGACATCTTTTTTTAACCTCCTCATTCCCCAAACTTGGTATAGCATACACCTGGAATTTTTTTTAAATTTACTACACCTATTCAATGGAGTTTTCCTTTCCCTGTCCTTATTTTTCTTAAAGAAAACAATGTGAATGTTTTCTATTTCTTTCACAAAGACAAGCAAAAAAACAAACAAGCAAACAAACAAACAAAAAACAAAACGACTAAACTAAATCAAGCAGCTTCTTACTTGTGTGTAGCCCCAATTGATTTTTTTTCCCCTGTGGGTCAGTGGCCCTTGATAGAAAAAAAGGTCTCCACCCTTGCACTAAGGGGTCTTGCCAATTTAATTCTTCTTCAGAAAAGGGGATGAATAACAGTATGGACAATTAGTTACTGTGGGTGGGAGAAGGAATTTGGCTGGAGGCAATTTTCTTTGGAAAGAGATAGGACGGCACAAGAGGTTGAAATAGTTCTACTTGTGAAAAATAGAGGGTATGAAATAACTTGGTGGAAAGTTCAGCTGAGAACAGGAGCATCTGGGGCTTATTCATGGTTTTTCAGAAGTTTTTGAAGCTTTTTTATTAGCTGGGTTGACCTCAGATTGAGGAGGAGATTTTTCAAATGTTAAACAGTTTTTTCTTTTGCATTCCTAAAGTCATATTGTGTTCAGCTTGTTAATATCTGCACAGGGGGCCTTCGGCAGAGGCTGCCAGAGCAGCGTGCTTTTGGGACATAGTTCCCTATAGCTGGTATTTCCCTTTCTTGTTGAGGATTTGCATGTGTCTCTTTCATCCATGCATACAGCAGATTCCTCCACAAATAATTGCATTTGACATCACAGTTGTTAGAGAAAATGCAGGGGAGGGGGAAAAGCCTCCCTTTCCTCTACACTGAGACAGCTGGAGGGAGGAAGCAGGTTAGACAGGGAAATACATAAACATACCTGGAATGTAGCAGCAGGTAATTCTGTCTGTGTTAGTCATGATAATAACTTGCATGTTGGAATATCAATAGTGTAGATTCCAAGATGTCTAGGATTTAGAAAGGAACAAAGAAACCACCACATATCAACACCTAGCATCTCACTGATTTACTGTGCCTAAGACAGGAAATATTGGCAAACATGTTTAGTTAGGATCAATGGAGTATGTTCCAAGGTGCCTTCCCCAAATATTTTTTACAGAAGAACTTTAGGCAATTTATTTCCAAATTCTGGTGGCAGGGGCAAGTGCACCCTGCTGGGAAACTGAAATCTGGCTCATGATAGACTGGCAGGAGTTGGGAGCTGGTGTCAGATTCCATTTGCACTCCCAGTAGAAGTTACTGGAACCCTCAGAAAGGCACACTCTCCAAAAAGGAGTATTTGTTCAGGGCATGACAGTATTGTGAACAGCAAAAAATAATCTATCCACTAACACTGTGACCAGAAGTAACTTTCTATGTTAGAAATTAACCAGTACTGCCTAAACAGAAGCCCTCATTCTTAATGGTCTGCCAAATGTTCCGTGGCTAAAACTTTTGGAGGTAAGTCAGTGATTTGATTTTTTTTTTTTTCCTATTAACTGCCAGGCCTACAAAGTTTTCATGCAAGCAAAATAATTTAAACAAATTTCCCCAAATTTGACATTTAAAAATGTTTGGAGCTGTTCTGACACAGACGTTCTGTGTTCTGTATTTGGTTTATGGTCTATGCCAGGCTCCTTGATTAACAGGTAAAGGACATACCCACAGTTCAATAGATCAACACATAGTATTTGAGTTCTTACTCTAAATGTTTATTGTTTATTCGGTCACTGAGTGTCAGGTACTTGGGTAGGCCCTGGGAGAGACACAAAGATGAATCAGACACAGTACCACCCTCAAAAAGCCTTTGGCCTCATAGAAGAGACAGATACAGACACAAATAATTACAATACAAGGCAGAATGTGATTGAGATTTTAAGACAAGTCCAAACAAAATATTTTGTGAGCACAGATGAAATGATTAGATTCACCTGCAGGAATTGGGGAAGAACTTATGGAAGAAATTACACATGAGATGGTTCCTGGAAGATAATCAGAATTTCAACAGCGGGGGGATCACTCAAGGCTAAGAGAACAGCGTGGACAAAGCACAGAGGTGTGAAACTGTGTGGCATATTTAGAGAATGTTGATTAGCAAGATGTGTGCGGTGAATTCTGGGACTTGAGGTTGGGATAGTCAAGTGGAAGTATACCGTGGGCAGTTATAAATTTGAGTTAGGAGCCTGAGGGAAAAGTCTAGACAACAGAATTTTTACTTAAAACAAGCTTGTCCAACCCACGACCCACGGGCCACATGTGTCCCAGGACAGCTTTGAATGCGGCCCAATGTAAATTTGTAAACTTTCTTAAAACATTATGAGATTTCTTTGCGATTTTTTTTTTTTTTTTTTTAGCTCATCAGCTATTGTTAGTGTTAGTGTATTTTATGTGTGGCCCAAGATAATTCTTCTTCTAGTGTGGCCCAGGGAAGCCAAAAGATTGTACACTCCTGATTTAAAAGTCTGAAAAGTATCATTCCCTGTGAACCACATGCCTTGAGGAACATTAGAACTCAGCATCTGTTCTTTGGCGATCCACAACTAAATTTGAGGCAAGGCATTCATATACATCTACACTGGAAAACAGAACGACCTAAGTATTGTATGATACAGTGTACATGGGCACCAGCCAAGACTGGATGCAGGAGAGCACAATACATTATTGGTAACTTGTCATTTTTGAGGCCAACTTGGAGTTGTTCCAAGTTGCTATGCCCCCCCTCCAACTCATGTGTCACTCCCTTCCTAGACAAATACTGACACAAACCACAAACAGACTTAATTCATCAGCACCAGTGTTTGGGAAGGAAGGGGACAGAGGAGAAAAGACTGGCAGGCGAGGGAACAAGCAATTCATTTTTAGGCTTGAGAATAAGAAAATTAACTGGTCATAAATTCCAGGTAATCAGTTTTTCTCTTGTTTTGTCATGAATAAAGGACGTGTTCACATTTTGAAAGTAACACCTCATAGTACAGAATGGAATAAGCAGGCAAGCCAAATTCATTCTTTGCTTTTGTAAAGTGTGAGAAAGGGAAGTTTTTCTGACCCATACATAGATTCCCTAAAGGACAAAACCCTTCTCATTATGAATACGTAGGTACCTGACACTTCGTGCTGCATTGAAAATAGATTTAATTAAAATATTTAGTAATGACTCATTTTCAGGTATTTACATATCATGATTTTGCCTCTAAGAATTTCATAGATTTAAAAGATAATGTGACCAGGCACGGTGGCTCACACCTGTAATCCCAGCAGTCTGGGAGGCTGAGGCGAGAGGATCAGTTGAGCCCAGGAGTTTGGGACCAGCCTGGGCAACATACCGAAACCCTGTCTCTACCCAAAATAAGAACCTTAGTCAGGCTTGGTGGCATGCACCTGTGTTCCCAGCTACTCAAGAGGCTGAAGTGGGAAGATCACTTCAGCCAAGGAGGTCGAGGCTGCAGTGAGCCGTGATCAAGCCACTGCACTCTAGCCTGGGTGACAGAGAGAAACCTATCTCTAAAAAAAATTTAGTTTAACAAATAAATAATATAAAAGAGAATCTTTGGTGAATTAATGTTGTCCCCAATAGAATTTTCTTCTGGACATTATGCAAGTCCCCATGAATGACTTTATAGGGGAAGTCCTGGAAAAGAGTCTAATTTCCCACAAGTGAACTTCCTAGCTCTCCCTTTGAATATGGTTGGCTAAGGCATCTGCTCCCTTTTTTAAAATTATTTTTTATTTATTTATTTATTTTTTTTGAGATGGATTCTCACTCTGTTGCCCAGGCTGGAGTGCAGTGGCACGATCTTGGCTCACTGCAACCTCCGCCTTCCGGGTTCAAGCAATTTCCGGCTAATTTCTGTATTTTTAGTAGAGACAGGGTTTCACCATGTTGGCCAGGCTGGTGCCAAACTCCTGACCTCAAGTGATCCGCCTTCCTCGGCCTCCCAAAGTTCTAGGATTACAGGCGTGAGCCACCATGCTGCACATCTGCTGCCTTTTAAAGCATCATTCTTCCCACTTGATTTTCATCACCCTATACTACAAGGACCAGTGCACCTGTCTTGTATTGGAAAGGAAATAAATGTCAAAGTGAGAACAAAATAAGGACAATTGGCTCATTCCAAGTTTGTGTGGGACTGGAGAACAATTGCTCTTCCCAGCGTGTTGGGCAGGGGTGGTGGGAAGGCAGCTGCATGGGGAAGAAGTGTTAAATTGTGGCTTGTGTTCATATCCACTGCAGCTATCATCCCTTTAAATCACCCCCAAATAATGCCAAGTTCTTATTTAGAAGTAAGTTTTTCAGAGAGCCTGCCATCTGAATAGTGAGGGGAGATCTGCTAGTGAGAAGCCGTGCAAATCACCCTCCACTACCACAAAACAGGATCAGTACAACAGCAGAGGTTTGGGGCTCCAAAGGATTCCATTTTGAATAAGATGTGATGCCAAGGTTGCAATGACTTTTAGGTATGAAAGATCCTGTGGCTATTTATTTATTTATTTACTTTGAGACAGTCTTGCTCTGTTGCCCAGGCTGGAGTGCAGTGGCGTGATCTTGGCTCACTGCAACCTCCACCTCCTGGGTTCAAGCGATTCTCCTGCCTCAGTCTCCCGAATACCTGGGACTACATGTGCATGCCACCATGTCCGGCTAATTTTTGTATTTTTAGTAGAGACAGGATTTCACCATGTTGGCCAGGCTGGTCTCGAACTCCTGACCTCAGGTGATCCACCTGCCTTGGCCTCCCAAAGTGTTGGGATTACAGGCGTGAGCCATTGTGCCTAGCCCATGTGGCACTTCTTAAAGGCGAGTTTGCCCTGACCTCCTTGGCCAAAGTTCACATCTGGTAATCACATCTGTTGACACTGGCTTCCCTTGTCCTTTCAGCTGTGTACAATATTAGCTCTCTCGCATCCTGTCTTAGACTGTTCTATAGTGTTGCTATGTGCTATTAAATAGCAATTGCATTTCACCAAGTGGAGAATGCATGTGGAAATCCTTTGGGAGAAGTGTGCTATAGAAATGTTGGATTGACAATGTTTTTTTTCTTTTGTGAACCAGGAAGTGTAACTGTAAGAAACAGATCTAAACACTGTTTGGAATAATTGTTAGTGTGTACGGCAGAGTAAGCAATGACCATGTGCAAGGCCAGGTATTCCAGGGCTCAACAGGGCTCATTAGAGATAGGGAAATGGAAACAGAATGTTTTTTAAAAGTAATTTAAGTGAGTGGACTTATAGTTCAGAATAACATATAAAGAATTTTGGAGTTTTCTGGAAAGTAGACAGCCTCTATTTGAATGGGCCTTTGCAATTTACGAAGTTGTTTTTTTTTTTTTTTTATGTACACACTGAATTCCCATAACCACGTGAGGTAGGTATAACTCTTATCCTTATTTCACAGCATAGGAAACTAAGGATTCGTGAGGTTCAGGGATCTGCATAAGGTCTCACTTCTAGCAAGTAGAAGAAACAAAATAGATGGGAATCCAGGTTTTCTGACCTTAAATCCTTTGTCTGTTCAGCACACCATAACTAGATGAGTGTGTTGGTTGTGGTTTGATGAATGGAGTGTGAGTCTGGCATACTTTCTTAGGTATATTTTAAACACTGAATGACTAGAATTCCTGGAGATTCTGGAAAGCTCAGTTGTTTTTTGACACCTGAAGGTTAGGACCAAAATTTCAAAATGTTAAACTGTTTTTTAAAATACAGTTTAACATTTCTAAAATAGACTTCCCTACCTTGTCACATGATTGCTTTCTACTGTAGATGGAGGTGCTTTAAGTTGTCACTCTTTTAAATTGCTACTGGCCTTGGCTGCGTCCCAGAGACCTCCAGGTCTCACAGCATAACTCAAATAACTGCTCTCCTTCTGGTCCGTTTTCACTTTCTTGTCATTTTCGTGTTGTTGGATAAAAGTGTTTTGCATAGGTAAAAGAGTTAGTATACCTTATAAATGACTAATTTCTACAGAGCAAGGAGTTTACTCATCTGATAGGATCCTCTCATAGAGATTTATTATTATTAAATATTGGCTGTAGGATGAAAAAGAGATTTCAGAAGAGCAGGAATTTTATTTTAAAAAGTGTCAACTTGAACTTCATGGAGTTAATGTGTTTCCTGGCCGATGGCATGATTATAGGTGGTTGAATGCTAGGACAGGGGAGGAGTCTGGTAAGGTACTGCTGGCTGAAAGATAGCTAGCTTTCTACTGGTTTTTGACTCCAAGGGCAGGTATTTTAATCCAAGCTTGAGTTCCTCACTTGTCATACGGACTAGCATAATCTCTCCATTTTGCAAAGACATTTTTGGTTACTTTATTGAGGTACAATTTACATCTCATAAAATTTACCTATTGTAAATGTACAATGCAAAATGTTTTCCTGAATTATTTATACAATTGTGCAACCATCACCCCAACCCAATTTGGAACATTTCCATCACCCCAACAAGTTGCCCCATATGCCTGTTTTCCGTCACTTCTTATTCCCACCCCAGCCCCAGGCAACCACTAATCTACTTTCTGTCCTTATAGATTTTCCTTTTCTGAATATTTCATGTAAATGGAATTCTACAAGATGTAATCTTTTGTGTCAGGCTTCTTTCATTTAGCATATTGTTTTTCAGGTTAATCTGTGCCGTAGCGTGTGTCTGTACTTTGTTCCTTTTTATTGCTGAGTAGCATTCCATTGTACAGGTATACTACATTTTGTTAAAAATATTCATTCACCAGTTGATGGACATTTGGATTGTTTCCTGATTTGGAATGTATGAATAATGCCGCTGTGAACATACACGTACAAATCTTTGTGTAGATGTAATATTTGCACTTCTTTGAGGTAAATACCTAAGAATGTAATGGCTTGGTCATATAATAAATATATGTTTAACTTTTTGAGAAACTGCTAAACTATTTTTGCAAAATGGCTGTACCATTTTACATTCCCATTAACAATGCATGAGGGTTCTTTTTATCCATATCCTATTCTACATATGGTATTGTCATTCGTTGATTATAGACTTTCTGGTGGGTGTGTAGTGGTATCTCATTGTGGTTTTAATTTGCATTTCCCTAGTAAGTGATGATATTAAGTGTCACTTCATAAGCTTATTATCCACTTGTACATATTCTTTCATGAAATGTCTATTCAAATAGTTTTTAATGGATATTTTATAGTTTCAATGGGGAGAAAAAAGTGGAAAGAATATGACTATGCCAGGAGATTTTTTGCATTCTCCCCTCCTAAGTATTAATCAGTCTTTGTTTCTTTTTGTAGTTGGCTTTGGGAGTTTTGTTTGTACTGTTTTGAGCAAGTAAAGGACTGACATGGTCCATAGCAATTCATTGAACTAAACAGAATTTCTATATGGAGTAGGAATAGAGTTTCTCTCCTCTAGAGCAGAGGTAAAGTTACCTTAAACTGCTTTGGGTGAAATGTTACAAAGTGCTTTCATATGTATTATCTCCTTGACTCTCTGTAGTTGTTTCATGAGGTACATGCTTTTATGATCTGCTCTTTACAGGTGAGACTGATTGGATAAGTGACTTATACCAGGATCATCAGTTGGTAAATTGGTAGAGCTGACTCTTGACCCCAGGTCTCCAAATCCTCTACTCTTTCCACTATAGCAGGCAATCACACTTAAGGTCCACTTTATTTTCATGTATCAGAACTCTGGCAAAGCCCAGACCAGCACCTTCAGGATATCACATGTGGGAATGGCTGCTGGGTAAACTTTCAGGAAGTGTTTCCTCCCATACCTGAGTAAATGGCTTTGCCCATTTTCCCTTGGCTCAGATGTCTGGATCTCTGTGTTATGAACAACCTGATTGTAATCTGGAAACAATGAGGACTCAGAACATCTGTTGAGAGAAGGAAATCTAATAGATGAGATGGCATATTCTGATTGGAGATTATTTTAGGAACAAATCAGTTTACGTAAAACCAACTAAACAATGTTTAATTGACAAAATGCTAAGGCATAGGTCAAAATATTGTATTAAAATTATTTGTAGAAATGAGAATACTAATATATTTATTACTGGAGAAATGACATTAAAATATATTATATTCAGTGCTCCCTAAGGTTTTAAGAACGTTTTACTGGTGTGGGGAGTGTGTGAATAACAGTTCTGTATCACTCAGGGGCACATTTTAAAGCTTTTTATCTGTTTGGCCTCATAAATCATTGAACATGCATGATAATTTCAGTATTTAATATGCATATGAAAATTCACATACTGCCTCACATACTCAAATACAGCATGCGTGCACACACACAGACACACACACACACAGAGACACACATACATCCTTTGTTAGATGGTATGCTTTGGTAGGTTGAAAATATGGTTATTGTTACTGGGGCATATAAGAGAAATATAAAGTACAGTCCCTTCCCCTGTAAAGCTTACAAGTTATGGAGCACTGCATGTTCACACAGAAAGAACAATTAGAAAATAGTATCAGGCAGAACCTAAGCAACTGCTAATTTGAGCACAAAAACAGTAAGAATTATGAAAAGGAAGAGATCACTGGAAGCTGCGTGCTGTGGCCAAAGCAACTAACATAGTGTTGGACTATCTATCTATTTAGCTATCCATTCATCCATCATCATCTATCTTAAACTTTTAAAATTACATATGTTCATTGGAGAAATCTAGAAATTATATATAAGTAAAAATAAGTTAATCTACCCCTAACCATACTACGCAGAGATAACCACTCTTTGGGCACATGTGTTGTGTTGCTTTTAAAGTAACAAGTGTTGGTGGGGTATGCTGGCTCACACCTGTAATCCCAGCACATTGGGAGACCGAGGCGGAAGGATCACATTAGGTCAGGAGTTTGAGACCAACCTGGCCAACATGGTGAAACCCCGTTTTTACTAAAAATACAAAAACTAGCCAGGCATGATAGTACACATCTATAATACTAGCTACTTGGGAGGCTGAGGCATGAGAATCACTTGAACCCAGGAGTCAGAGGTTGCAGTGAGCTGAGATTGCACCACTGCATTCCAGCCTGGGCAACAGAGGGAGACACGGTCTCAAAAATTTTTTTTTTTTAATTTTTTAAAGTGGTAAATGTTAACTGTTTTAAAAATAACCCAAAATTCCTGTATCCTGAAAAAAAAAAATCATTATCACATACTCAAATACAGCATGCGTGCACACACATACATTCATTCATTCATTCTGGCAGTATGTCCTAAAGTGTGTTCCACAGAACTTTTGTTGGTTTGAGTTTTTTTTTTTTAATACGTGCTCCTTCAGCAAGCACATGAAAAATGCTCATCATGATTGAACAATTGGTAAATGTAAGTTAAAACCACAATGAGTTATCACGTCATACCCAATTAGAATGGCTACTATAAAAAAAAACACAACAGAAAATAACAAGTGTCGGGGAGGATGTGGAGAAATTGGAACCCTTGTGCACTGTTGGTGGGAAAGTAAAATGGTGTAGCTGCTATGAAAAATAATATGGTGGTTCTTCAAAAAATTAAAAATAGAATTATCATATGATCCAGCAATCCCACTTCTGGGTGTATATAATATTCAAAACAATTGAGAGCAAGGTCTGCAAGAGATATTTGAACACTCATGTTCATAGCAGCATTATTCATAATAGCCAAAAGTTATTGGCATAATAGCAGCCCAAGTGTTCATCAACAGATGAATGGATAAGAAAAAATTTGGTATATACATACAATGGAATATTATTCAGCCTTAAAAAGAAGGGAATCCTGTCACATTCTACAACATGGATGAACCTTAAAGACATCATGCTAAGTTAAATAAGCACCACAAAAGGACAAATATTGTTTGACTTCACTTACATAAGATATCTAGAGTAGTCAAACTCATAGAAACAGGAAGCAGAATTGGCGGTTGCCAGGGACTATGGGGAGAAGGAAATAGGCAGTTGTTTAACAGGTACAGAGTTTTAGTTTTGCAAGATGAAAATGTTCTGGAGATTGGTTGTACAGAAATGCAAATATACTTAACATTACTGAACTGTACACTGAAAAATGGTTAATATGGTAAATTTTTGTGTGTTTTACTACAAGTAATGTTTTAAAAATGTGTTCCATGTGCTTAAGTAAGGAAACAGTGGACCAAACAAAATTAATTTAGTTTGTTTATAGCAAGACTTCTCAGAACCTTTAATATACTAACGTGTATTGTGACTCTGCATGAGGAGATACAGTGTAATGTGTTTTCCCAACTTATCTGACCATGGGTCTCTTTTTCCAATATATTATGGGACTAGCAGAGTATATTAAGGAACACACTTTAGGAAATATTACTACAAAATGTTGGTGATTTAAGGTCTTACCTCTCTAAGAGACATTTGATTTCAAGGAGACACCTGGGGTGATCAATGTTTATTCCAAAGGAATGTGTCTCTAGAGATAGAATGTCAAGCCTTGTAAATACCTAAGAAGGAAAAGGTCTGGGGCACAAGGCCACCCAGCACCACTCAGATCTCTGCTTGTTGACAGCCAAATATTCGGCCTGCCTGGAAGGTCAGCCCAACATTTTGGCAATTGAGAGGAAGCCATCAAATTTAGAAACTACTCTTAGGAGGCAACAATCTTCAGTGTCTGATTATAGAGTTTCATAATTTCATTAAGGCATCCAGTCATTCCAGTACAGACAGCAGCCATTTCCAAGCAAGAACTTTAATGCTGTACTGGAAACTCTGGATGGACAGAATTCAGGTCAAGGGAAAGATAATTCTCTAGGTTGAATATCTTCATGTGTAATTCAAAACGAGAGGTTGCTAGTAGATTTAAATGTACTGTAGTTGAGTTAAAGGAGGATGTCATGGTTAAAAGCCAAGCATTTCCTCTAGGAGCAGGTGAAAAAACAGCTGACATTCCTGATTGTTTTTCTAAGTGTTTAAAATGACTTTTCCAGACCTGAAGCCTGTAAGCATTTTATTAACATTTGATTAGCAATTATTCCTTACTGTGTTGAACCTGAAATTAGGATCAGGTTTCCTTATATTACCACAAACACACACACACAAAACACAAACCCCAAGTAACTCAACTCTTTTTCTTTATTCTTTTTCTTTTCCTTTTTCTTTTTTTCTTCTTTTCTTTTTTTTTTTTTTTGAGATGGAGTTTTGCTTTTGTTGCCCAGGCTGGAGTGCAATGGCACGATCTCGGCTCACCACAACCTCCACCTCCTGGGTTCAAGTGATTCTCCTGCCTCAGCCTCCCGAGTAGCTAGGATTACAAGCATGCACCACCATGCCTAATTTTGTATTTTTAGTAGAGACAGGGTTTCTCCATGTTGGTCATGCTGGTCTTGAACTCCTGACCACAGGTGATCTGCCCGCCTTGGCCTCCCAAAGTGCTGGGAATACAAGCATGAGCCACTGCGCCCAGCCAACTCTTTTTCATAAAGGTTCATTCCAAAATAATTTCCCCTTTCCCTTTCCTTAGCAATCTCAAAGAATCATAGACTGAGGCCAGGCGTGGTGGCTCACGCCTGTAATCCCAGCACTTTGGGAGGCCGAGGCAGGCGGATCATGAGGTCAGGAGTTCTAGACCAACCTGGCCAACATAGTGAAACCCTGTCTCTACTAAAAATACAAAAATTAGCCGGGCATGGTGATGCGTGCCTGTAGTCCCAGCTACTCGGGAGGCCGAGACAGGCGAATCGCTTGAACCTGGGAGGTGGAGGTTGTGGTGAGCTGAGATCGTGCCACTGCACTCTAGCCTGGGCAGCAAAGCGAGACTTTGTCTCAAAACCAAACAAACAAAAAATCATAGAGTATCAGAGCTGGGAAAGACTTAGAGCTCATGTAGTCCAACTCCCTTTTTGGACATATGAGGAAACCAAGGAGCAGAGAGGTGGAGGGATTTCCCCCAATACTCAAAGAGTGACAGAGCTGAGAAAACCTGACTGCTTGTCCAGTGCTCTTTCTAATATAGTTACTTCATTAGAAGATGATCCATGGAGGCCCAATATATCTATGACTACAGGTCAAATTTGTTTATAATGTATTGGACAAGCAAATAATAAGGGTTTTATTTGAATGCCAGAATATGATTTCTCATAGGTAATACAATTTGTAAGCTGAGCATGAAATTTAAAACCTGAAATAAATCAGTGTTCACAGCATGTAAGAATGTACATTACAAGTGTAATGTAACATTTTGTTTTATGTGTAAATACATAGCAGTTAGATCAAATACATCCACTGGAATTACTTGGTGGCCTTGATTTGCGTGGACATCCGTAGCAGATTCTGAAGAGAATTTTTACTGTGAATTATATGGCTTTGTAGGTACTCTGTATGCCATACCCTATTTGTAAGTTGCAACCAGGAAATAGTTGATAGCAAAGGTCAGCTAGAGTATAATGAAGATAAACTGTTGGTTGCGTAAAATTTTTAAAAAAGAGGGCTCTTTAGTAATGTTTATAGTCACTTGCTAATTAACATATTGCTGTGTTATGTATTTGAGGCCACATATCTTTTTTTTTTTGAGACAGAGTCTTGCTCTGTTGCCCAGGCTGGAGTGCAGTGGTGCAATCTCAGCTCACTGCAACCTCCACCTCCCGGGTTCAAGTGATTCTCCCAACTCAGCCTCCTGAGTAGCTGGGGTTACAGGCATGTGCCACCATGCCTGGCTAATTTTTGTATGTTTAGTAGAGACAGGGTTTCCCCATGTTGGCCAGGCTGGTCTTGAACCCCTGACCTCAGGTGATCTGCCCGCCTTAGCCTCCCAAAGTGCTGGGATTACAGGTGTGAGCCACCACTCCCGGCCAAGGCCACATGTCATTAAGCAGCTTTAAATCCATCAACCAATTAGGATAACAATTCTGATGTCAACTAGTAGTTTATTTCATGATTCTCTACAGGGAATCTTACCACATTAGAATAATTAATGTCAGGATACACTGTTTTTGATGTTGCTTGGGAGAAGCCACAACTAAGTAAACAACCTCATTGGTTTGTGAATGCAAATATTGAGATAGGTGGAGTCTAGTTTTTTTAGGATAGCTAAACAACGACCTCTAAATGAAGGAGTTATAAAGAACAACAACAAATAGAAGAATAGATTTAAAGACTGTTAAAATGCTTAAACCATTGACACAAAAAGTCATAGTTCTTAAGACGTATTTTCCCTCTGTTCTAGACTCCAGTATCCTCATATACTGATGTCAAACAATAGTGCAAACAGGGAGTCTCGTAGGTGGCTCTTTGTAAAGAGAATTAATGACTTGGTAAATGCAGTACTTGGCAGTAAACATTATATTCCTATAGACTTAGCCCATAGGGCTCTGCATTTACTCAGAGCCTAGGGAGGCAGATTTCCCCATAGAGACTGCCCACAGAATCATTTGTTTCCTTTGTGGTTTGGAATGGATTTGGAATTTGTACTTTTTGTCTTTTTGTAACAATAAGCCTCAAAACATTACATGTGCTGTCCTAAGATACCTGCAGATCAAAACATATAAGCCTTTAAATTCACTTAGCCAGTTTTAGAAGTTGGCCTTTGTTGAATTTGTGCTTATCAGATAGAAAGCCAGCAACATTACTTTAGAGGAAAGAGTGTAGCTATGTTCTGAAAGCATTTGATGGTTATATTTGATGAAGCTGGGAATATGATGATTTCAGAAATATAACAACCTCCTATGCCATGTTTCTGGCTTGGTATCCAGTCATTCACACAGTCCCTGTTAATATTAACGGTAGGAATGAATTTAACTCCCCCAGGAAACTATGAACTTTCAATATTTTATTCATGGTTTAAGAATACTTTTGATTTTTGAACCTAAGAATTTAGCCAAATAAGAACTATTTACTGAACTCTTTTTTTATTATACTTTAAGTTCTAGGGTACATGTGCACAACGTGCAGGTTTGTTACATATGTATACATGTGCCATGTTGGTGTGCTGCACCCATTAACTCGTCATTTAACATTAGGTATATCACCTAATGCTGTCCCTCCCCCAACCCCCACCCTGCAACAGGCCTCACTGTGTGATGTTCCCCACCCTGTGTCCAGTTGTTCTCATTGTTAAATTCTTACCTATGAGTGAGAACATGTGGTGTTTGGTTTTCTGTCCTTGTGATAGTTTGCTGAGAATGATGGTTTCCAGCTTCATCCATGTCCCTACAAAGGACATGAACTCATCCTTTTTTATGGCTGCATAGTATTCCATGGTGTACATGTGCCACATTTTCTTAATTCAGTCTATCATTGTTGGACATTTGAGTTGGTTCCAAGTCTTTGCTATTGTGAATAGTGCTGCAATAAACATACGTGTGCATGTGTCTTTATAGCAGCATGATTTATAATCCTTTGAGTATATACCCAGTAATGGGATGGCTGGGTCAAATGATAATTCTAGTTCTAGATCCTTGAGGAATCGCCACACTGTCTTCCACAATGGTTGATCTAGTATACAGTCCCACCAACAGTGTAAAAGTGTTCCTGTTTCTCCACATCCTCTCCAGCACCTGTTGTTTCCTAACATTTTAATGATCGCCATTCTAACTGGTGTGAGATGGTACCTCATTGTGGTTTTGATTTGCACTTCTCTGATGGCCAGTGATGATGAGCATTTTTTCATGTGTGTGTTGGCTGCATAACTGTCTTCTTTTGAGAAGTGTCTGTTCATATCCTTCACCCACTTTTTGATGGGGTTGTTTGATTTTTTTCTTGTAAATTTGTTTAAGTTCCTTGTAGATTCTGGATATTACCCTTTGAGAGATGGGTAGATTGCAAAAATTTTCTCCCATTCTGTAGGTTGCTGTTCACTCTGATGGTAGTTTATTTTGTTATGCAGAAGCTGTTTAGTTTAATTACATCCCATTTGTCAATTTTGGCTTTTGTTGCCATTGCTTTTGGTGTTTTAGTCATAAAGTCCTTGCCCATGCCTATATCCTGAATGCTATTGCCTAGGTTTTCTTCTAGGGTTTTTATGGTTTTAGATCTAACATTTAAGTCTTTAATCCATCTTGAATTAATTTTTGTATAAGGTGTAAGGAAGGGATCCAGTTTTAGCTTTCTACATATGTCTAGCAAGTTTTCCCAGCACCACTTATTAAATAGGGAATCCTTTCCCCATTTCTGGTTTTTGTCAGGTTTGTCAAAGATCAGATGGTTGTAGATGTGTGGTATTATTTCTAAGGACTCTGTTCTATTCCATTGGTCTGTATCTCTGTTTTGGTACCACTACCATGCTGTTTTGGTTACTGTAGCCTTGTAGTATAGTTTGAAGTCAGGTAGCGTGATGCCTCCAGCTTTGTTCTTTTGGCTTAGGATTGACTTGGCAATGTGGGCTCTTTTTTGGTTCCATGTGAACTTTAAAGTAGTTTTTTCCAATTCTGTGAAGAAAGTCATTGGTGGCTTCATGGGGATGGCATTGAATCTATAAATTACCTTGGGCAGTATGGCCATTTTCACGATATTGATTCTTCCTATCCATGAGCATGGAAATTTCCTCCATTTGTTTGTGTCCTCTTTTATTTCACTGAGCAGTGGTTTGTAGTTCTCCTTGAAGAGGTCCTTCACGTCCCTTGTAAGTTGGATTCCTAGGTATTTTATTCTCTTTGAAGCAATTGTGAATGGAAGTTCACTCATGATTTGGCTCTCTGTTTGTCTATTATTGGTGTATAGGAATGCTTGTGATTTTTGCACATTGATTTTGTGTCCTCAGACTTTGCTGAAGTTGCTTATCAGCTTAAGGAGATTTGGGGCTGTGACGATGGGGTTTTCTAAACATACAATCATGTCATGTGCAAACAGGGACAATTTGACTTCCTCTTTTCCTAACTGAATACTCCTTACTTCTTTCTCCTGCCTGATTGCCCTGGCCAGAACTTCCAACACTATGTTGAATAGGAGTGGTGAGAGAGGGCATCCCTGTCGTGTGCCACTTTTCAAAGGAAATGATCCAGTTTTTGCCCATTCAGTATGATATTGGCTGTGGGTTTGTCATCAATAGCTCTTATTATTTTGAGATACGTCCCATCAATACCTAATTTATTGAGAGTTTTTAGCATGAAGGTTGTTGAATTTTGTTGAAGGCCTTTTCTGCATCTATTGAGATAATCATGTGGTTTTTGTCTTTGTTTCTGTTTATATGATGGATTACATTTATTGATTTACGTATGTTGAACTAGCCTTGCATCCCAGGGATGAAGCCAACTTGATCGTGGTGGATAAGGTTTTTGATGTGCTGCTGGATTCGGTTTGCCAGTATTTTATTGAGGATTTTTGCATCGATGTTCATCAGGGATATTGGTCTAAAATTCTCTCTCTTTTTTTTTTTTTGTTGTGTCACTGCCAGGCTTTGGTATCAGGAGACTGCTGGCCTCATAAAATGAGTTAGGGAGGATTCCCTCTTTTTCTGTTGATTGGAATAGTTTCAGAAGGAATGGTACCAGCTCCTTTTTGTACCTCTGGTAGAATTTAGCTGTGAATCCCTCTGGACCTGGACTTTTTTTTGGTTGGTAGGCTATTAATTATTGCCTCAATTTCAGAGACTGTTATTGGTCTATTCAGGGATTCAACTTCTTCCTGGTTTAGTCTTGGGAGGGTGTATGTGTCCAGGAATTTTTCCATTTCTTCTAGATTTTCTAGTTTATTTGCATAGAGGTGTTTATAGTATCCTCTGATGGTAGTTTGTATTTCCGTGGGATCAGTGGTGATATCCCTTTTATCATTTTTTATTGTGTCTATTTGATTCTTCTCTCTTTTCTTCTTTATTAGTCTTATTAGTGGTCTGTCAATTTTGTTGATCTTTTCAAAAAACCAGCTCCTGGATTCATTGATTTTTTGAAGGGTTTTTTGTGTCTCTATCTCTTTCAGTTCTGCTCTGATCTTAGTTATTTCTTGCCTTCTGCTAGCTTTTGAATGTGTTTGCCCTTGCTTCTCTAGTTCTTTTGTGATGTTAGGGTGTCAATTTTAGATCTTTCCTGCTTTCTCTTGTGGGCATTTAGTGCTGTAAATTTCCCTCTACACACTGCTTTAAATATGTCCCAGAGATTCTGGTATATTGTGTCTTTGTTCTCATTGGTTTCAAAGAACATCTTTATTTCTGCCTTCATTTTGTTATGTACCCAGTAGTCATTCAGGAGCAGGTTGTTCAGTTTCCATGTAGTTGAGCGGTTTTGAGTGAGTTTCTTAATCCTCAGTTCTAGTTTGATTGCCCTGTGGTCTGAGAGACAGTTTGTTATAATTTCTGTTCTTTTACATTTGCTGAAGAGTGCTTTACTTCCAACTATGTGGTCAATTTTGGAATAAGTGCGATGTGGTGCTGAGAAGAATGTATATTCTGTTGATTTGGGGTGGAGAGTTCTGTAGATGTCTATTAGGTCTGCTTGGTGCAGAGCTGAGTTCAGTTCCTGGATATCCTTGTTAACTTTCTGTCTCATTGATCTGTCTAATGTTGACAGTGGGGTGTTAAAGTCTCCCATTATTATTGAGTGGGAGTCTAAGTCTCTTTGTAGGTCTCTAAGGACTTGCTTTATGAATCTAGGTGTTCCTGTATTGGGTACATATATATTTAGAATAGTTAGCTCTTCTTGTTGAATTGATCCCTTTACCATTATGTAATGGCCTTCTTTGTCTCTTTTGATCTTTGTTGGTTTAAAGTCTATTTTATCAGAGATTAGGATTGCAACCCCTGCCTTTTTTTGTTTTCCATTTGCTTGGTAGATCTTCCTGCATCCCTTTATTTTGAGCCTATGTGTGTCTCTGCATGTGAGATGGGTCTTCTGAGTACAGCACACTGATGAGTCTTGACTCTTTATCCAATTTGCCAGTCTGTGGGTCTTTTAATTGGAGCATTTAGCTCATTTACCTTTAAGGTTAATATTGTTATGTGTGAATTTGATCATGTCATATGATGTTAGCTGGTTATTTTGCTCATTAGTTGATGCAGTTTCTTCCTAGCCTCGATGGTCTTTATAATTTGGCATGTTTTTGCAGTGGCTGGTACCGGTTGTTCCTTTCCATGTTTAGTGCTTCCTTCAGGAGCTCTTGCAAGGCAGGCCTGGTGGTGACAAAAATCTCTCAGCATTTCCTTTCCTGTAAAGGATTTTATTTCTCCTTCACTGATGAAGCTTAGTTTGGCTGGATATGAAATTCTGGGTTGAAAATTCTTTTCTTTACAAATGTTGATTATTGGCCCCCACTCTCTTCTGGCTTGTAGAGTTTCTGCCAAGAAATCAGCTGTTAGTCTGATGGGCTTCCCTTTGTGGGTAACCCGACCTTTCTCTCTGGCTGCCCTTAACATTTTTTCGTTCATTTCAACTTTGGTGAATTATGTGTCTTGGAGTTGCTCTTCTTGAGGAGTATCTTTGTGGCGTTCTCTGTATTTCCTAAATTTGAATGTTGGCCTGCCTGGCTAGATTGGGGAAGTTCTCCTGAATAATATCCTGAAGAGTGTTTTCCAACTTGGTTCCATTCTCCCCGTCACTTTCAGGAACACCAGTCAGACGTAGATTTGGTCTTTTCACATAGTCCCATATTTCTTGGAGGCTTTGTTCATTTCTTTTTTTTTTTTTTGAGACGGAGTCTCGCTCTGTCGCCTAGGCTGGAGTGCAGTGGCGCAATGTCGGCTCACTGCAAGCTCTGCCTCCCGGGTTCACGCCATTCTCCTGCCTCAGCCTCTCTGAGTAGCTGGGACTACAGGCGCCCGCCACCACGCCCAACTAATTTTTTTGTATTTTTAGTAGAGACGGGGTTTCACCATGGTCTCGATCTCCTGACCTCGTGATCTGCCCGCCTCGGCCTCCCAAAGTCCTGGGATTACGAGCGTGAGCCACCGCGCCTGGCTGTTCATTTCTTTTTACTCTTTTTTCTCTAAACTTCTTGCTTCATTTCATTCATTTCATCTTCAATCACTGATACCGTTTCTTCCAGTTGATCGAATCAGCTACTGAAGCTTGTGCATGCATGACGTACTTCTTGTGCCATGGTTTTCAGCTCCATCAGGTCATTTAAGTGCTTCTCTACATTGTTTATTCTACTTAGCCATTCGTCTAATCTTTTTTCAAGGTTTTTAGCTTTTTTGTGATGGGTTTGAACATCCTCCTTTAGCTCAGAGAAGTTTGTTATTACCGATCATCTGAAGCCTTCTTCTCTCAAATCGTCAAAGTCATTCTCCTTCCAGCTTTGTTCTGTTGCTGGTGAGGAGCTGCGTTCCTTTGGAGGAGAGGAGGCACTCTGATTTTTAGAATTTTCAGCTTTTCTGCTCTGGTTTCTCCCCATCTTTGTGGTTTTATCTACCTTTGGTGTTTGATGATGGTGACATACGGATGGGGTTTTGGTGTGGATGTCCTTTCTGTTTGTGAGTTTTCCTTCTAACAGTCAGGAACCTCAGCTGCAGGTCTGTTGGAGTTTGCTGGAGGTTCACTCCAGACCCTGTTTGCCCGGGTATCACCAGCAGAGGCTGCAGAACAGCAAATGTTGCAGAATGGCAAATGTTGCTGCCTGATCCTTCCTCTGGAAGCTTCATCTCAGAGGGGCACCCAGCCGTATGTGGTTCAGTCAGCCCCTTCTGGCAGGTGCCTCACAGTTAGACTACTCCAGGGTCAGGGACCCAGTAGAGGAGGCAGTCTGTCTGTTCTCAGATCTCAAACTCCATGCTGGGAGGACCACTACTCTTCAAAGCTGTGAAACAGGAACGTTTAAATCTGCAGAAGTTTCTGCTGCCTTTTGTTCTGCTATGCCCTGCCCCCAGAGGTGGAGTCTCCAGAGGCAGGCAGGCCTTCTTGAGCTGTGGTGGGCTCCACCCACTTCAAGCTTCCTGGATGCTTTGTTTACCTAGTCAAGCCTCAGCAATGGCAGACGCCCCTCCCCCAGCCTCACTGCCACCTTTCAGTTCTATCTCAGACTGCTGAGATAGTGAGCAAGGCTCTGTGGGCGTGGGACCCTCCAAGCCAGGCGTGAGATATAATCTCCTGGTGTGCCGTTTGCTAAGACCATTGGAAAAGCGCACTATTAGGGTGGGAGTGTCCCAATTTTCCAGGTACTGTCTGTCACAGCTTCCTTTGGCTAGGAAAGGGAATTCCCCAACCCCTTGCACTTCCTGGGTGAGGTGATGCCCTGTCCTGCTTCGGCTCATGCTGTGTGGACTGCAACCACTGTCTGACAAGCCCCAGTGAGATGAACCTGGCACCTCAGTTGGAAATGCAGAAATCACCCGTCTTCAGCGTCACTCATGCTGGGAGCTGTAGACTGGAGCTGTTCCTGTTCGGCCATCTTGGAACCTCTCCCCTGAACTCTTTTTTTTTTCCCAGTGCTTCTTCAGGTGCTAAAACACTATAGGCCCTTGTCATATCGGAACTAGTTATACTGCTGCTTCTTGTTGAGGAACAAGAGTCAAACTCTGTAAAATATTTGAAGAGATTTATTCTGAGCCAAATATGAGTGACCAATGGCCCATGACATGGCCCTCAGGGGATCCAGAGAACGTGTGCCCAAGGTGGTTGGGCCACAGCTTGGTTTTATGTATTTTAGGGAGACATGTATCAATTAATACATGTAAGATGTACATTGGTTTGGTCCAGAAAGGTAGGAAAACCGGAAGTGGGGACTTCCAGGTCATAGATGGTTTCAAAGATTTTTTGATTGGCAATTGATTGAAAAACTTATAATCAATAGAAAGGAATGCCTGGGTTACAATAAGGAATTGTGGAGATCAAGGTTTTATTGTGCAGGTGAAGCCTCCAGGTAGCAGGTTTCAGAGAGAATAGATTGCAAGTGTTTCCTGTCAGATTATAGAGTCTGCTCTGTCAGTAATTCCAAAAGGGTGGGAGGAGGGTATAATGAGGCATATCTGGCTCCCTTTCCCATCATGGCCTGAACTAGTTTTTCCAGGTTAACTTTGGAACACCCTGGGCTGAGCAAGGAGTGGTCCATTCAGATGGTTGAGGGACCTTAGAATTTTATTTTTGGTTTACATTCTTGATGGCTCTTCTCCTTGTATATCTCACTTTCCATGGGCTAAATGAATACTGAAAGCAAATCTGTGAAAAATCCTTTTGCAAGATTGAGACTCCTGAGATTTTTGGTGTAATAAGATAATTGATGTGCTGGCATCATAGTTCTCAGGCAAGTTGAAGTAGAAAAATAAAATAAAGTTTCCTTCTTAGAATTATCCCAAGGAAATATCTTTTCACAGGAGGGGATACCAAGTCATACCTATAAAGAGTAGAATTTTTTTTTTTTTTTTTTTGAGATGGAGTCTTGCTCTGTCTCCCAGGCTGAAATGCAGTGGTGTGATCTTGGCTCACTGCAACCTCCACCTCCTGGGTTCAAGTGATTCTCCTGCCTCAGCCTCCCAAGTAGCTGGGATTACAGGTTCCCACCACCTCACCCAACTAATTTTTTGTATTTTTAGTAGAGATGGGGTTTCACCGTGTTAGCCAGGATGGTCTTGATCTCCTGACATCATGATCCGCCCACCTCAGCCTCCCAAAGTGCTGGGATTACAGGCATGAGCCACCATGCCTGGCAAGAGTAGAATTTTTCAATCACCTTCTTAACACCAGACAATAGGAAGTTTGGTTCTGAATTTGAGGTTGCAAATTCTTCCTAATTGGTTAGTGCCCTTTTTGTTGTCTTTTTTTTAATTGAGTAAAATACACATACTATAAAATTCACCCTTTAAAATGTACAATTCAGTGGTTATTAGTATATTGACCAAGTACTGCAAGCATCACCTCTAACTCCAGAATATTTGAATCATCTCAATCCATTATGCCCCTTACCCCTGACCCCTGGCAACCCCTAATCTACTTCATATTTCTATGGATTAACCTATTCTGATAGTTCATATAAATGGCATCATATCATATATAGTTTTTTTTATGTCTGGCTTTCTTAGCATAATGTTTTCAAGGTTCATCCACATTGTAGCATGTATCAGTACTCATTCCTTTTTATAGCTGAATAATATTTCATTGTATGGAAACAACATATTATGTTTATCCATGCATCTGTTGTTGGACATTTTGGCTATTTCCACCTTTTGGCTATTGTGAATAATGATACCACAAACATTGGTGTACAAGTATCTGTTTGAGTTCCTGCTTTCAGTTCTTTGGGGCATATACCTAGGAGCGGAATTGCTGGATTATATGTAATTTTATGTTTATCTGATTGAAGAACCACCAAACTGTTTTCTGCAATCAATCCACCATTTTACGTTCCCACCAGCATTGTATGAGGATTCGGTTTTCTCCATATCCTCTCTAACACCTATTATTTTCCATTTTTAAAATTATTATTACAGCCATCTAAATGGTTGTGAAATAGTATCTCATTGTGGTTTTGATTTCATTTCATTTATGGCTTATGATGTTAAGCACCTTTTCATTGGCAATTTCTATATCTTCTTTGGAGAAAGGTTTATTCAGATACTTTGTCCATTTTTTTTAAATTGGGTATTTGCCTTTTTATTTTTGACTTGTAAGAGTTCTTTAGATATTCTGGATACAAGACTCTTCAGATATATGGTTTGCAAAAACTTTCTCCCATTCTGTGGGTCATCATTCCACTTTTTGATGGCATCTTTTGATTCATAAAAGTTTTAAATTTTGATGAAATCCCATTTATCTATTTTTTCTTTGGCCATTAAATATGCTTTTGTTTAACCCAAGTTCACAAAACTTTACCCCTATGTTTTCTTCTCAAAGTTCTGTCATTTTTGCTCTTACATTTTAACCTTTGGTCTATTTTTTTTTTTTTTTTTTGAGACGGTGTCTTTCTCTGTCACCCAGGCTGGAATGCAGTGGCATGATTTCGGCTCACTGCAACCTCCACCTCCTGGGTTCAAGTGATTCTCCTGCCTCAGCCTCCCGAGTAGCTGGGATTACAGGTGACTGCTACCATACCTGGCTAATTTAACCCTTGGTCTATTTTGAATTTATTTTTGTATATGGTATTAGATAGGGATCCAAATGTATTCTTTTGCATGTGATATCCAGGTCTCCCACCACCATTTGTTGAAAAGAGCATTCTTTCACTTTGAATTTATTTCATTATGAATTTTGAATTTCATTTTGAATTTCTTTCATTATGAATGAAAAGAGCATTCATTTATTCATTCATTTGTATCCAGATGGTTTAAGAAAAAAATTTGTCTTATATTTTTAGTATATAGGAACCAGTGTTGCTTCTATTTGTTTTGAATACAAATTCCATTTTTCTTTGCATATTAGACCCTATATGTAAGAAACAACTTTACACAATAATTTGTTTGCTGGTAATATTTGGACAAGTGCCATAAATTCATGTATATTGTATTTTTGAATAGATTCTTTCTAATCATAGCAAAATTTATTTATTTCAAAACTGCAACTCTTTGTAGTGTTCAGCTATAATAAAATTTAGTTATAAAATTGTGTGACACTACTGAAAATCTAAAGAATAATCTGAAGAATGAGTAAGACAAATATTGACAGTAATTTTTAGTATTTTCAATATGTTTGGGTTCACACACATAAATGAAATCATTTTAAAAACTAGGGGCTGGGCACAGTGGCTCACACCTGTAATCTTAGCACTTTGGGAGGCTGAGGCAGGAGGATTGCTTGAGCACAGGAGTTGGAGACCAGCCTGGGCAACATAACAAGACCCCTGTAGCTATAAAAATAATAATGATAACTAGGTACCATATTTCAGACACCAGTGTGAAAAATAATAACTAGGGATTGATTATAGTATCTTTACTCTGTATTCACAAATTGATCTCTATATTCCTGAACATATTTAATCCTTTGATTTACCATTGACTAGGTTTGTCATTGTAATCCCTAGGTTGCTTAGGAAGATACTATTTGGTTTGATGAAACAGCCGGAATGATAATAGCTCAAACTCTTTTGAGCATTTAGTACATGCTTGGCACTGTTCTATACATTTTAAGTTATTCACTCATGTATTTAATCATCAACACTCTTATGAGGTAAATATCCCACAGTTACTTTTGTACCAACCTAATACCATTGCAGACAAGGAAACAGATGCAGAGAGGCTAAGTTACAAGGGCACACAGCCATTAAACTTTGGATCTGTAGAGTGACTGGGCTTCAAAGTCCTCTCCCTGACTGCTATTCCCATGTCTTTTGCAAAGAGAAGTCTTTGAAAGGTATACGCTTAATTAAAATCATGTTTAGAAGGAAATGAGAAAATAGAATTAGAAAAAGAAATGGCTGTAGGCTTCAATGAAAATGACCTTTCTGATGGTGAAAATTGTTTGGCTAGATATCCTGGAAAATTGTCTTCTGGGAATATCTATATTGTAGGGTTCACTTTTGTCATAGAATTGCTTCTTGGCCCATTTAAGAGAGATACTTTAAGTTCGTTATTAATAAATCAAATGTTTTAATTTTTTAAAACAGAGTATTCTTTCCCCCATTGAATTGTCTTGGCACTCTGTCAAAAATCAATTTCTGGGCCAGGTGCAGTGGCTCACGCCTGTAATCCCAGTACTTTGGGAGGCTGAGGCAGGCGGATCACAAGGTCAGGAGATCGAGGCCATCCTGGCTAACACGGTGAAAGCCCGTCTCTACTAAAAAATACAAAAAATTAGCTGGGCGAGGTGGTGGGTGCCTGTAGTCCCAGCTACTCGGGAGGCTGAGGCAGGAGAATGGCATGAACCTGGGAGACAGAG
The DNA here is from genome assembly GCF_028878055.3 of Symphalangus syndactylus. Lineage (NCBI taxonomy): Eukaryota > Metazoa > Chordata > Mammalia > Primates > Hylobatidae > Symphalangus > Symphalangus syndactylus. The sequence goes on along the minus strand of NC_072447.2, from coordinate 136,580,208 downwards.
CTTGCAGTGAGCCGAGATCGCGCCACTGCACTCCAGCCTGGGCAACAGAGCGAGACTCCATCTCAAAAAAAAAAAAATCAATTTCTGTACTCTCAATTATATTCCACTGATCTGTCTGTCATTATTCCAAGACCTCCCTGAACTAAATACAGTACATTTACAGTAAGTTTTAAAATATGGAATTGTGAAGCCTCTGACATTGTTCTGTTTTTTCAAAATTGTTTTGGCTATTCTCAGTACTTTCATATGAATTTTAGGATCATCTTGTCCATTTAAAAAAATAAGGCAGTTGGAATTTTGATAGAAATTGTATTGAATCTGTAGATCAATTTGAAGAGTGTTTCCATCATACTACTGAGGCTTCTAATCCATGGATATAGGGCGTCTTTTTATTTACTTAGTTCTTTTTAAATTTCTTGTTGTGATGTTTTGTAGGTTTCAGTGTACAAATCTCACACTTCTTTTGTTGGGCTCTAAGTATTAATTTTTTTGGATGTAATTGTAAATAGAATTACTTGATTAATTTCATTTTTAGAGTGTTCATTGTTAGTCTATACAATTAATTTATTATATTAATCATGTATTCTACAATCTTGCTGAACTGATTAGCTGATAGTTTTTTCTGAATAACTTAAAATTATCTATGTACAAAGTCGTGTTACTTGTCAATATGATTTTACTTTTTCCTTTCTAATCTGGGGACTTTTATTGCCTAGTTGCTCTGGCTATAACTTCCAGTAGAATGTCAAATAAAAGGGCTAGTGTCCAGAATCTACAATGAACTCAAGCAAATTTACAAGAAAAAAACAACCCCATCAAAAAGTGGGCAAAGGACATGAACAGACACTTCTCAAAAGAAGACATTTATGCAGCCAAAAAACACATGAAAAAATGCTCATCATCACTGGCCATCAGACAAATGCAAATCAAAACCACAGTGAGATACCATCTCACACCAGTTAGAATGGCCATCATTAAAAAGTCAGGAAACAAGAGGTGCTGGAGAGGATGTGGAGAAATAGGAACACTTTTACACTGTTGATGGGACTGTAAACTAGTTCAACCATTGTGGAAGTCAGTGTAGCGATTCCTCAGGGATCTAGAACTAGAAATACCATTTGACCCAGCCATCCCATTACTGGGTATATACCCAAAGGACTATAAATCATGCTGCTATAAAGACACATGCACACGTATGTTTATTGTGGCACTATTCACAATAGCAAAGACTTGGAACCAACCCAAATGTCCAACAATGATAGACTGGATTAAGAAAATGTGGCACATATACACCATGGAATACTATGTAGCCATAAAAAATGATCAGTTCATGTCCTTTGTAGGGACATGGATGAAACTGGAAAACATCATTCTCAGTAAACTATCACAAGGACAAAAAACCAAACACCACATGTTCTCACTCATAGGTGGGAATTGAACAATGAGAACTCATGGACACAGGAAGGGGAACATCACACTCCGGGGACTGTTGTGGGGTGGGGGGAGGGGGGAGGGACAGCATTAGGAGATATACCTAATGCTAAATGACGAGTTAATGGGTGCAGCAAAACAACATGGCACATGGATACATATGTAACAAACCTGCACATTGTGCACATGTACCCTAAAACCTGAAGTATAATAAAAAAAAAAAGTGGTAAGAACAGACATATTTTTCTTTTTTCTCATCTTAAAGAGAAAACTTTCAGTTTTTCTCCTTTAAGTATAGTGATAGTTGTGAGTTTTAGTTAGATATTGCTTCTCAGGTTGAGAAAGTTCCCTTTTATTCCTAGTTTGTTGAGTTTTTTTAAATCATAAAAGGCTGTTGGATTTTGTCAAATGCTTTTTCTGCATCTATTGTGATATTCATGTGGTTTTTCACCTTTCTTTTTTTGGGGGGTTGCATTTTCTTTTTTTTATTATACTTGAAGTTCTGGGATACATGTGCACAACGTACAGGTTCGTTACATAGGTATACATGTGCCATGGTGGTTTGCTGCACCCATCAAACCGTCATCTACGTTAGGTATTTCTCCTAATGCTATCCCTCTCCTAGCCCCTCACCCACTGACAGGCCCCGGTGTGTGATGTTCCCCTCACTGCATCCATGTGTTCTCATTGTTCAACTCCCACTTATGAGTGAGAACATGTGGTGTTTGGTTTTCTTTCCTGTGTTAGTTTGCTGAGAATGATGGTATCCAGCTTTTCTTAATTTATATTAATATAATAATTTATATATTTATATGAATATATTGTATACATTGATTTTCATATATTCAACCAACCTTGAATTCCTGTATTAAATGCTACTTGGTTATGGTGTATAATCTTTTGTATATGTTGCTGGACTCAGATTGCTAGTATTTTTAAAGGATCTTTGTGTCTATATTTATACAACACTTTGATCTGTATTTATTTGTAATGTCTTTGCCTGGTTTTAGTGTTAGGGTAGCACTCACTTCATTGTTGGAAATTGTTCCTTTCTCTTCCATTTTTTGAAAATTTTGTGGAGGATTGGTGTTAATTATAGTTTACCATTTGGTTGTATTTACCAGTGAAGCCATCTGTTCCTGGGCATTTCTTTGCAGGAAGTTTTTGATTACTAATTCATTATTTTACTTGTTATAGATCTATTCAGATTTTCTGTTTTTTCTTGAGTCAGTTTTAGTAGTTTGTGTCTTTGTAGGAATTTGTCTATTTTGTCTAAGCTATCTAATTTGCTGGCATGTGATGTCTATAGTATTCCAGTATAACCCTCTATAGTTCTATAAGATCGGTGGTAGTGTTCCCTCTTTCATTCTTGATTGTAGTAATTTGAGTCTTCTCTCTGTTTCTGGGTAGTCTAACTAATGGCATATCAATTTTTTTAATCTTTTCAAAAAATCAACTTTGGGTTTTATGAATTATCTCCATTTTTAAATTTCATTAATTTATACTCTAGTACTTATTATTTACCTATGTAGTTACCTTTCTTAATATACTTTATTTCTTCCTACAGTGTGGGTTACTGTCTAGCGTCCTTTTACATCTGCCTGAAAGACTCTTTTTAACATTTCTCCTAGGGTATGTCTACTAATAGCAAACTCTCTCAGCTTCTATTTCTGTTTCTTTTAATTCCCCCTTTATTTTTGAAGGACACGTTTGCTGGTTATAGAATTATTAGATGACAGTTTTTTTTTCTTTCAGTGTTTTGAATGTCATCTCACTGCCTTCTGGCTTTCATGCTTTCTAATGAGAAATTAGTTGTTAATCTTATTGAAGATTGCTTGTACATGATGAATCTCTTCTTTCACTGCTTTCATGATTTTTTCATTGTCTGACTTCAACAGTTTGATTGATATACACAGGTGTGGATCTCTTTGAGTTTATCCTAGTTGGTGCTTGTTGAATTTCTTAGACACATAAATTTATGTTTTTCATGAAATTTAGGAAGTTTTCAGCCATTATGTCTTTAAATATTCTTTCTTCCTATTTCTCCTGCTTCTGGGATGTCCATTATGTATATGTTGATATGCTTGATGGTATCCCACATGACTGCAGATTTGTTCATTTTTATTCCTTTTTTTTTCTTTTCCTCATACCAAATTGTCTCAATCGATGAAGCTTCATATTCCTTAATTTTTTATTCTGTGTGCTCAAATTTGCTGTTGAGTCCTTCTAGTGAACTTTCATTTGTTACTTTACTTTTCAACTCCAGAATTTCTATTTTGGTGTTTTATATAATTTTTGTCTCTGTTAGTATTGTCTGTGTCATGGGACATCATTATAAAACACTTCTTTAATTCTTTAGACCTGGTTTCTTTTAGTTCTTTGAATGTGTTTTAAATAGCTGATTTAAAGTTTTTGTCTAATAAGTCCAATGTCTGTGCTTCCTCAGGGGCAGTTTCTATTGGCTGCTTTTTTCCCCTGTGTATGAGCCATATTTTCTTTTGGTTCAATTTTTTAAATCTCCATTTGTTCATGAGGAAGTAACATGAATGCTTGGAAATTATTTTATACTTGTGGGTCCATTGTATTTACAAAAACCACTCTCTTACATTTCATAGTTTCCAAAATACTTATTTAAGTTTATTACATTTGATCCTAAAAGCAGCCCTGTGCTTTTTCCAGGGCAGAGATTATTTTTATTACTGTTTTACAGGTGAGAAAACTGAAACTCCTATGACAAGCCTCTTTCCATGATACTGTATATTTTATGTATCCCTCTGTCTTTTACATTTAGCCTGCTGCCATTCATAATTCCACTATGTTGTTTTATGTACAAGCTCAGTTTGGTTTCTCTCATTCTTTGGGCTTGATATTATTCCAGATTGTTACAAAAATAGGTTTAAAATTGTTGTAAAAGCTCTTGGAACATTCTTATTAAATTCTTTTTGTGAAGCAAACTACATAGAAGAACAGCCACATTCACCAAAAGCCATAAATACTTAGATTTACTTCTGGCTCCTAAGAGTATTCTTCATTTTGGAGAAGTTCATTTGTATTCAGGTTTATTTTACATTTTCCCTTATTTCAGTTGCTTTTTTTTCTCCTGATGTTTTGATTTTTAAGGTACCAAAGCCCTTTTCTTATAATACAGGGAATTTGAGTTAAAGTTTGAAGATAGGAGAACTAGACAACTGTCAATGTGGAGTGAATGCAAGCATATCCAGAAACATCCCACCTACACCAAAATATCTGTTTCACCGGTGTTCCCCAGTCTCTATAATTTCCACTGCCAATCATTCCTTTGGGATGAGCCATTCTTCCCAGAAGGCCGTGTTTAAAGGCACAGTTTACCAAAGGGGAAGTCATCTTAAATCATTATTATTTTCTATTAACAGACAAAGGAATCTGACATTTATTCTCAGTCTATTGTGTGCCCAGGCACTGTGCTAAATTATTTCCTCATGACAGTTCACATAAGGTAGGTGATATTATCTCGATTTGACAAATATGGAAAACTTAAACCACCAAGAACAAGATCCTAAGTGACTGACAGATAGATTTTGCCAGAGTGCAGGACCTGAAGCATGGAAGAGGTTCCCCAGTTAGATGAGTGAATAGGCAGGCATTGAGCATTCAAGGGCCATTTTAAAAGACTGGGTCATCTGAGGAGAAGCAAATAGAGAAGACCAACCTTGTCCAATTGAAGGTACTGTTTCTTTGTTTCCCTGTCAGCTAGACTGAGTGCTGAGAAGTGCTGTAAATTACAAGGAAGGCGAGAGAGGGAGAGAGAGGTGCGAGAAATAGCAGACTTCGATAATTATTTACCATAGGGCTAGAAAGTGAAATTTTACAAAGCAATACAGTGAATGAGTGTGCTTCTCTAAAAGCAAGATAATATTTCTAAGGGTAAAGTTTTGACCTACATAAAGGAGCAAATGTTTTAATGCCAAAAATAAAGGAACTGTTTTCCCAGTTGAATTGATGGAAAATAAATCTTATTTCTGGCGGGCATGCCTAGAAACAGAAGTCAAGCTGGGATGGGGTGGGGTAAGGCCATGTTTTGGGAAGAAGAAGTACTTGATTAGCAGCAGCAGCAACCTCCTCCAAATTCCCGTGGCCCTCCGTGTTTTACATTACTTGTTAGGGAAGTTATGTATCTCCTTTCCATTAATTAAGGTATCTGCTTAAGTGTGAGTGCCTAAGCATGTGAATTTGTTGGGCACTCTGTCTCTGATGTTGTGAGTGGTGCATTTATGGCAAAAGGTCTCTTCATTGCCAGCTCACAGATGGTGATGCTAGAATTTAGTTCAAACTTGTGGAATCACTACATACAACTTCAGTGATGATTGCACTGTATATGTTCCTGCCTCTTTCCAGAAACATGAAAACACAAGATGTCGACCATCTGAAATGTCATGGTAGTCCTTAAATATAGTTGCTATTTAAAGATGTATAAATTATAATCATCCCACCAAATTTCATCTCTGGGGCAGCAACATATTTGAAGTTTTGATTTAGTTGAAAGGCATGATAATTTAGTTTACCATTTATATTAACAAAATTGATCAAATGCTTAAATGTATATGAGAGACTGGGAAACAAAATGGAATTATGTGTAATTGAATGCAAATGCAATGATTTTAGTATGATTAAGCCTCTCTAAGATGCTTTCAACTGGAATTACTTGGGAATAGATAGAAAGAAATGAATAGGAGAAAATAAAAGGGCATTTGATTTATCCACTTAATCAGGAGTGGATCAGAATGAGAACTTTGAAAGGTTGTAGGAGTTGATGATTTGAGTGTAGGAACCAAGCCTTTTCCTCTTCTTGCACTGAGCTGGTTTTATTCCACTACATTTCCACACCTTGCAGAAAGGAACTCCTTGTGAACTATATGAGGGTAGGCTCTATGTTCTGTAACTACCACTTACTCACACCAACCTGGAAATTGGCTGCTACATGCTCCACCCCCCACCCACACCTCCCCCCACACCCCCCCCACACCCAGGGGCTGTGTTGCTCTCCCCCTAGCCTGTTATTTGGCAAGGTTTTGCTAAGGATTCAGGAAGAAGAACCTCGTTTTCCCCTACTGGAACTTAAACTCATTTTACAGTTCTCACATTCTTTTACTTCTTTTTCACTTTACCTGCCCTCAACTGATTCTCCTGTGTTATCCCCAAGGATTAGGCAGAAACCTAGCATTATTTATAGCACTGGTGTGGTTGAAAGGCTTTACTATCTATTGTCTTCGTAGACTTTCTGTCTTCCCCTGTAAAGTCGGGGGTCGGGGGGGCGGTGGGGTGGGGGATTTTACCATATGCTCTCTCAGGTCCTTTCTAACTCACTTACCATTCCAGTCTGTGACTTTCTTCCCAACTCTTTTCTAATTCCCTTGTAAGGTGTTGAATATAATGCTGAGCACTTCTGGGTGATCGATACATCTAATATCTCCATTTCTCATACTAGATGCCATCCTCTGAGAGGCAAGTGCCCCATTTCCCAGCCATCCCCTCTCCTGTTGCATCTAGCTAGGGCATTCAAGTTGATTTCTTCATAGACGGAAATTACCATAGCTGTATCCAGAAGAATTATGTTGAACGAACATGATATTAAGACTATGTGTATATTACCTGGTATATCAAAAGGGGGTTAAATGTTATGGGGGAGGATAACAGCTGTTTATTTAACAAAATGTTAATTGAACATGACTACAAGGAATCTCAGAGGATGATGGAGAAGCCCACGTTAGAACTAGTCAAGACATTGTTACCTACTGAGCTCAGTAAAGAGAAAAGTGGAACTGTAAGTGTGTTGACTATAGCCTGTTATAAGCTGTCCTTTTCCCTTCCCACACTTACCTTCTGCTGTTCCTACCACTCTATCACCACCATCATCACCAAACAATTTTGTGGGATAGAGAAGGATTCCAAGTAAGAAACCCAGCCAAACACTTCAGTCCCAGGAGCAAGCAAAATGTGCACACCCTATCCACCAAAGAAGGCCAACAGAGAAAATAATTCACCAGAATCTCTACCAGATTATACCTAGCCAAAATAGGAAGAGTTCAAGCACTGCCCAACACTGAGTACAAATTAGCTGGACTTGGTTACATGATGCTCTTCCCAGACCTTGTGGTTAAATTCTAATAACCTTCTTAGGAAAAACAAGAGGCCTGTCCTGGGAATGCTTGATGAGGTTTGGAATTCAAGAATAAGAGGCAATGATGAGAGACACCCAGATGAGCATGGAAATGATTGTATCTGAACTAAGTTCCAACTGTATTCTTGTTTCAGAGAAGTGAAATTAACCTAAGCTATGCTACCCCAAGGCAAGTATATAGATGCACTAAATCAGCTAGTGTTTTAGGGGATGAAAGGTCGATGTGAATGTTAGTTTAGGCAAATGCCAAGTAGCAATTATTTTGTGAAGGTTAGTTTAGGCCGATATTAAGTAGAAATTATTTTGTAAGCCTGTACAGTCAACCCAATAGAAAATTTTACAGCTGTGGAAAAAACATGTAAGGATATGGTAGAATTAACTAAGCTAAAATTGAGAGAATGTTCGCCAATATCAATAATAAGTAGATGTTAAATGATGTTAAATGACAATGAATTTTGTTAAAAGACCGTCTGACCTAATATGGGATGCCAACAAGGTAGTAAATATATTCAAATTACGAATGGCTAAGCTTAAGTTGAACTACGGTGTTCAGTGATATCCTTTCAAACAATGTCCTAAATAATTACCAAAAGCAGGGCTCAAATTCCTTTCCTATTGGAGAATACGAGCAGTTCCGTTCAATTTCACATTCCTTCATCCACTGTTTGACCATGCCAGTCAAACCACTTGAGGTACAGAAAAGAGAACTACATTACAACAAGGAAGTACTTAATCATTTGGTAGCTGCAGAATATAACTTGGCTTGCCAATGGCCCACTAAGAGTCTAGTGCTCTAGTGGTCTTCTGTGACCAACATGTTACAAAAGCTATACATGTTGAATTCAGAGAGACCCAATCATTTTAGCATCTTTAATGCTGTATTTACCAAACAAAGCACTGTTTTAGGACATGTCCCAGTTTTTGATATTTAAAAGAATGACCTGAGCATTTCTTAAGTTAATGTTTACTTAAGGAGTGAAGCTAAAAAATATACAAGGGCACCATTCCTTTGCTGCTGTTGCTTCAGCCTGTAAAGGTGTATGATTAGATAGGAATATTGTAATGATTTTATTCATGTTTCCTGAGAGAGAGCCCATTTCCCCCTTAGGATTTGGTGACCTAAAATTTGGGAAGAGAAAGGCTTGAAAATCTCTGACCTCCAAGGAAACTAGAAGCTCAAAATAGAGTTTTTCAAGTCCCAGTCTCAATTATCTGAAACATATTTAAAAATTCATATTCTTCAAGTAGTATACCAGAACAGGAAAACTGCTCTCACCGAAAACCTATTTATAAACCCTGATCTATACCTAGTCTTTAAAGGAAGAAAGCTTTATCAGAAACTAGAGGCATCTCATTAATCCTCAGTGGACTAGAGGCCTTCTGGAAGAATAGTGAACCGATGTCCCCCAGTCATTGAGGTTGACTCTTCAAGCCCAATGCTTGATGACATGGCTGCTGTGGTTCATACACAGATGTTATTTTTAGAGGCAAGAATTCTCATTTCCCAAAAGTATAACCACAAGATGTCTATTTGGAATGAATCACATTTATGCATTTGGACAATAGTAAATGTTCAGCTCATGTCTGTGTAACCTCAGTTCCCTGAAGAAATATGTAATATCTTGGTATACTCTCACCCCAGGACCCTTGCCCTCTGTCAGTGGCCCTCATCTAACTGAGGTGATTTATTTGGAAATGGAGCAGGGCTGTGGAGTTCCATAGATGTCTTTGAAGCTGGTTTTTCTTCCAGAAAAAAAGTTGTATTTTATCCTTGTGGCTTTTCACAAAAACTGGTTTAGGGACAAAAATGTCACCAATCTTCCACAAAGCCGGTAGCAAGGCTCAGAGACCTTCAGGGAGAATTTGAACTTGGTGGCCTGCAAAGGTGCCTTGCTGTGTTTGCACTTTGCTGCCACAGCTGGCAAATCAGCCTGATCTGGCTAAGCTTTTTGGGCCTAGGCCAATCTCAGGTCCAGCTTTTATAACTGTGACTGGACTGTGTGGGGCTTTTGACCCCTTAAACTGAGCTTTACTCTAGTAAGGCTGGAGACCCTCAAAGAGGGCATTACAGAGCCCAGAATTAACACACACAGGCAGACTAATCTAGCAAAGAGAGTACTTATCTGGGAATTGGCAGAGGCTCCCTGGGTGGGTCCGGTAACCTTGTTTAGCCACTTGGTGCTTTGCTTGGCCACATCCCTTTGGGTTAGCTGGTTCCTTTGCTTAAAAAGATCGAATGACTGCCTTCCTCTTTGACTTTGCCCTACTCCCTCATGGAAGAGTCTCCCTCATCTGTGGGGAAAGATGGTACCTGCCTTTCATGGTAGCCCAATAAAGTAAATGCTGGTAGTCAATCACTCAGTCCGTCTGTTCAGCTGTCTTGCTGTCTAGCTGTGGAGTCAGGGCTCCCTGGCAGGAATCAGCTATTACCATACCAGGAAAACAGCAATGGCATATCAGACCGGTCAAAGAGACAGAGGTTGGAAAAAAATCAAGTCAATGAATAGGGCTGGCACAGTGGCTCATGCCTGTAATTCCAGAACTTTGTAAGGTCAAGGCAAGAGGATTGCTTGAGCCCAGGAGTCCCAGACCAGCCTGGGCAATATAGCGAGACCCCCATCTCTATTAAAAAGAAAGAAAGAAAAAAAAATCAGTGAATAAGCTACTTACTAATTTCTTAACCCATTGGTTCATTCATTCAGTTACCAAACATGTCTTGAGAACCTACTATGTGTCAGGCATTGTGCTAGTCCCAGGGCTATGCCCTTTCCAGATTAATACTGGAGTTCAAAACCCCTCCTTCCTGGCCCCATTCCAAATCCTAACAACTTTATACTAGCTACCCTGAAGAAAGTTTTCAGGCTGAAAATGGACATGTTGCCCCACATCTCTCTCGGCTCTCATTTCCTCATTTGTAAAATGAGGCTAATAATACCTGCCCTGCTGCCTCACAGGGGTCCCATATAGATCAACTAAGAGAACAGATACAGCAGCTTTTAATTATAAAAATCATAAAACGCTAATAGTTGTGACTCAATAATGAAGATTTATTGAGGGCTTACCATGTTCTCCAGATTTAGCCTTACCCAGGCCATAACTGAATGTTAACCTATACCAAAAATTCTGAATTTATCCTGTTTGGAAATTCAGATTTTATAAATATGTAGTTTTTCATGTATAATATTAATATTTTGTGAGTGCTGTGCACCAGATACTAAGCTCAGTGCTTTACACAAATTACATCTAATCCCCATAATTACACAATGTGGGAGATGGATACGAGGATTATTATACTCATAGAGAAGAAACATGGAACTCAGTGAGGTTAAAGAATAACTTATTGGCTGAGCACAGTGACTCACACCTGTAATCCAAGCACTTTGTGAGGCCAAGGTGAGAGGATCACTTGAGCCCAGGAGTTCAAAACCAGCCTGGGCAATATAGGGAGACCCTGTCTCTACAAAAATATTTCAAAAGTATTCAGGCGTGGTGGCATGCACCTGTAGTCCTAGCTACTCAGAAGGCTGAGGCAGGAGGATTGCTTTAGCCCAAGAGGTCAAGGCTGCAGTAAGCTGTGATCACTCCACCACACTCCAGCCTGGGCAACAGAGCAAGACCCTGTTTCAAAAAAGTAAATAAAATAATAGCTTATTTATAGTAACAAGGCTAGTAAATGATAGAGTCAATTTGAATCCAAGTTTTCTGACTCCAGAGTATGAACCTTTAACCACCATGCTATGCCTCCTCTTGGAAAAGAATCAAACTCTGTACACTTCTAAGCTATTGGTAATATTATTGGTAATATTATTGGAAATTTTCCACTTTGAGATAGCGGACAGTTTCTTAGAACTACAGAGAACCATTTCTACCACTGGGGAAGGAGCCCCACTGAAATGGATTTAATTCCATCCTGGGTCGGCTTCTTCACATCCTGGTGTTTTGTTTGTTTATTTGTTTCCTATCCATTTAACAGGGGGACATATTTTCATAAGTTTCACTGCTGCATTCACAAACCATAAAGTAAGAATTGGGAAAGCTGGAAGTGGTAGAGAAAGTGTGTTCTGTGGATCAGAGGCAGATGTGGAAGCAAGGCCCAGGCAAGAACATATGTGGGTGTGGGTAGCTTTGCTGATACCATATGGAAGCACAGCCTCTAGCAGGTCTCTCTTCTTTGTCATTAAACATCTCTGTGTGCATCCTTGGTACACAGACTCTTATCTTACTGGGAGCATCCAGAAGGGTTTTCCCAGACCCACAAAAATTCCACCCAGCCTTCTTTCTAGTGCTTCAGTGGGTGGCCATGGAGTATTACTTTTTTTGCCTTAGGAGGTATTTGTAACAAGCTCTTGTGTCTGCTGCTATGGCTGCTACTACTACCCCTCCTCCTCCTCTTTTCCTCTTCAAGATCATCATCATTATTCTGAGCAGAAGAGTTAACATGTCCAAGAACTTATTACATTACCTTTCCAGGCAATGTGCTAAGCACTTTACATGCATTATTCTATTTATTTGTTCATTCATCCATTTAATATTATTTACTGAACATTACTTTGTACCAAACACTGTGCCAGGCATTGGGAACTGAACACACTTTTATCCCTTCTGTTAGTCTAGTGGGGATGCAACAGGGAATATATAATTACAAACAGTGGAAAGTTCTAGAAAAGAAGAATACATGGAACTATATGAAAGGTGAATGGTGCTATTTTATTTAATATTTCAACAGCCCTGTGAAGATAATAAATAGTATTATCCCCCATTTTACAGGTGAGGCAAGTGAAGCTCACAGAGTTTAAGTGACTTGCCCAAAGTCACACAGCTAGTAAGTAGGCTGAGTAGGGATTCACATCCACGCTGGTCAGATTCCAAAGCTCATGCCCTTAACTGCTATACTTTATTGCCCCCCAACGTGTGAAGTGCATATATAGCCATTAATTCTAGGTCTATACATTTGGGTTCTGGCTTTATCTCAAATGTGTGGAGTTGCAATTGTTTCCAATTAGTTGTGGCTGTGGTTTGGTGCATTCGTTCAAAGAGAGTGTGCACGCAAAGCACAGGTCACGTGCTAGGCCTTGTGGATGTGCACAACGTATAAATAATAATGGCATTCCAAAAAAGCTGGGCTTCATTGGAGTCACCACATTTGTTTTCCATTAGCTTATGCTACTCAAATACAAACAGTAAAGCATGTGTTTACATTGCTGTGGATACGGAAAGCCAGGACCCCAAAGCACATTTTGCAGGTTGTATAAAGCTGAGCATCCAAATAGTTCAAAATCAGTTTTATAAGCCCAGCTTAATAGCTTTAAAATGTAACCTGGATTCCAGATATTAAAAAATGCCTACAGAAAGTATGTGAGGAGTAGCCAAAAGAGACAAAACCAGCTAAATCCTTAAAATATGTATCGTCCCATATTTGCAGTATCTATTTTGTTACTTATCCCTTTATTTTTTTTTAAATGCTAAAGAGCTTAAAGTCAAGCAAACTCTTAGCCATGTAGCAGCAGTAATGGAATTTTTCATTCTGTACTAACCAGCTGTCTGAAGCTTTTCAAAACAAACCTGTTCATGATGAGATAGTTTGGTTATTTAAAACACAGTAGATGACAAGCCTGGGGAAAGTAAGCAGGAGGCATCCAATGTTGTTCAATGCCCAGTGCTTATCTCCCCCTTCTGGTCCTCCCACCCAATAGTGAAAAGCTTTCCCATCAAGTTATAGTTAATGCCCAGCATCTGAGAAAATGGAATTGAAATGGAAATTATCTGAGCTAAAGGCAGTAAAGATGGCAAAAATGTACAATGAAGGCCCCATTCGTTGATGTCTTTACCTAAGACACATGTTTCTTTTGAAGAGTTCTGGACCCGGGGGACAAATATGTTATCGTTAATGGGATCTCTATTACTTACTCAGTAACTGGGTCAAGTTATGTCCCCTCTCTGAGCTTCAATGTCTTCCCTTAACATGTGAAATGGGGATGGCAGTCTTCCCTGTTATACAAACTGGTGGAGAGTATTGAGGATTATGTGAGAGAACATATGTGAAACCCCAGCACAGTGTGTGGCTGATAAGGTTCATATCTTTGCAATCAAGACAATTCCAAGAGGCATATTATTTATACCATATAGACAGGTCAAGACTTGCTGCTCTCACTGGTCTAATTTCAACATATTTGATCCCTCTCAGAACAGTAAGTATGTCCTTTGATCTCCCATGGACCAAGCACAGAAAGAGCTTCAGCCAAATCTCATTGTCCCATGCTGCCGTACCCTTTTGTTATATTGGTTATGGCTTTAAAAATATGAAATTGTTGTACTTCAGAAAGCCCTTTTTTCCCTTTCATTGTGTTTCTAATTTTCTTAAGTAATTATTCCAGGCTTTTTGTTTCCTTTTATCACACAACCCTGAGTACCTCTTCCAAGGCTAACTTTAAATGTTTCCCTGTCTAATCAAATGAAGTCAATCACCTTTATACAAGGGTATTTTCCTTAACTACAAAGACAAAAGGTCAAGATATCCATACCTAACTGAAAAGGAAATCATCATATTATATTTGCTTTTAAACACATGGTTTGAAGAGCATTTACTAAGGATTCCAACATGCATGGTGCTCTGGTGGCTCTTGTCAAAAGGTGGTTTCAGTGGGATTCTGGGAAGCAGAGTAACATTGGAACAGCCTTTCTGAAAGAGTAAGGAGTGGTCTGCGGTTCACTCACAGTAAGATGAGGGGGACAGATCTAGTTAGGCATGTGCCTGTAGTACTAGCTACTCAGGAAGCTGAGGCAAGAGGCTTGCTTGAGCCCAGGAGTTTGAGACCAGCCTAGGCAACATAGTGAGACCCCCGCTCAAAAAAAATAGATGCAGATCTGTGTGCTCCATCCCAGATTCACCAAATCAGAAACTCTGTGAGTGAATTGGGCCAGGGAGCGTGTCTTTTTTTTTTTTTTAACTTTTGCCTTTTTATTTTTTTCAAAATCACAATTTGTATTTGTCAAAATTGCTGACCTGAATATAATTGAGAAAGAAATGATTGAATGATTGCCAAGAGCTCAATATCAACACAAAAATGTAAGCCATCAAGACTGTTTGTACACTAAAAAACTTATGTTTCTGTTAGGTGTTTGGGGGAATTATGGCTACACATTGAATTACTTGTTATTTAAATATTACTTCTACAATATGTATTATCTTATTTTTCTTTTTCCTATAAAATACCTTTCAACTTAAAAATGTTTAGTTCTTTGTTTTTCCTTTTATTTTTGGTTGACACATAATTGTACATATTTACGGGACACAGAGTGATATTTCAATACGTGTATACAATGTGTAGTGATTAAATCAGGGTAATTAGCATATCCATCACCTCAAACATTATTTGTGTTGTGGACATTCAAATCCTCTCTTCTAGCTTTTAGAAAATATACAATAAATTATTATTAACCATATTCATCCTACAGTAGTATAGAACAGTGGTCCCCAACCTTTTTGGCACCAGGGACCAGTTTTGTAGAAGACAATTTTGCCATGGACCAGGGGTGTGCTGGTTTCGGAATGAAACTGTTCCACCTCAGATCATCAGGCATTAGATTCTCATAAGGAGTGCCACCTAGATCCTTTGCATGTGTAGTTCACAATAGGGCTCCCATTCCTATGAGAATCTAATGCTGCCGCTGATCTGATAGAAGGCAGAACTCAGGTGCTCACCTGCTACTCACCTCCTGCAGTATGGGGACCCTGGTATAGAACACTAGAACTAATTCCTCCTATCTAGCTGTAATTTTGTATCTATTGGCTAATCTCTCCCTCTCCTCCCCTTCCCAGACTCTAGTAACCACTATTCTCTACTTCTATGAGCTCAACTTTTTTTTAGCTCCTACATATGAACGAGAATGTGGGGTATTTATCTTTCTATGCCTGACTTATTTCACTTAACATAATGTCCTCCAGGCTCATCCATATGGCCTCAAATGACAGGATTTCATTATTTATTATGGCCAAGTATTATTCCATTGTGTATATACACCACATTTTCTTCATCCATTCATCTGTTGACGGACATTATAGGTTGATTCCAAATCTTGGCTATTGTGAGTAGTGCTGCAATAAACATAGGAGTGCTGATATCTCTTCAATATACTCATTTCTTTTCCTTTGAATAAATACCCAGTAGTGGGATTACTGGACCATAGGGCAGTTCTATTTTTAGTTTTTTGAGAAACCTCCATATTATTTTCCATAGTGCCTGTGCTAATTTACATTCCTATCAACATGTATAAGAGTTTAGCGAGGCTAATTTTTTAATAAGCATCCTGGTGATTCTTATGGAATTTAGAGAATCACTCCCATAGTGTGTAAGTATGTACATACCCTTTGACCCAGTATCCTTACTAAGGAAATAATCCAAAATATGAAAAGAGTTATGTGAATGTTCCTGATGATTACATTTTTGTTTATAAAAGCAAAATAACAGGAAACAATGCAGATATTCAGTATTAGAAAAATGGTTAAGTAAATGTTGATAGATCCCTTAATAGATAGATGCATCATCCCATTTAAAGTATGACATTTATCACATTTACTCATTACAACAATTCTGTGAGGCAGGCGTTAATTCTCTCATTTTATAGATGAGGACACTGAGGTTTAGGGAGATTAAGCAGCTTGTCTGAGAATACAATTTTAATAAGTGGAAAAAGTAGCATTCGAACTCAAGTCAATCTGCTTCCCAAATACAAGTTCAATTTAAAAACAAGCATTAAAAAGTGCTGACCTTTGAAAACACAAACATTGTTTGTTTATTAAAGTTTGGGAATTACGGGTTTTCTTCCTTGTTTCTTTTTCCTTTCACGTTTCTATATTTGATACTTGCATATTTAAAATATTAGATTCTAAAAGAAAGTTGATTGTATGCTAAGTCAACTGTGATAGTCTCAGTGGCTAAAACAGAGTTGCACAGACAGTAGTGGCTGTAGAAAAAGCTGGAATGTGAAGGGCCTTGTGCACTTCCACTAAGGTATCCTCTGTATGCAAAGTAATGCACAGCAGAAGTGTCAGGTTAACAGAATGTCTATGGGGATAGTGGAATGAAATACTCCGACGTAGGTTTTAATATGATTGATAGTTTACATTGATTGATAATCATTATTGTGTGCCTTGGCTTTTAAAAAGCTAGCAGGACAGTGTCCTTTGAAAATGGCAAACAGTTAATCAAAAGCATTAGGCCCCTAAAGTTACCTGCTTTTGTGTGTAAGTCCCTCATAATTTTCTTTTCATAAAGTGAGTGTTCAGTCTGAAAGACTGAGAGAGGGAACAGAAAGGTCAATATTGTGAATTGTAATTAGGCAATTGGATTTCTGGGCCAAATTCCAGGCTGCGCTAAATCCACTCCTTGCTGGCAATTCCTCCTCTCTGACCCATTACCCTTCTTTCAACACTCTGGAGCTTCAGTTTCTTCTTTAAGATTTTTGCATTAACAATAGATTTCTAGGTTTGGGTTTGTTTTGTTAATGTGTGAGGTTTAGGTTTATCAGCGGCTGTCTGTGTAAAATGGCTTAAAAGTCTACTATAATCCTTCTTCCATGCTGAATTAGTCACCAGA
This sequence comes from Symphalangus syndactylus, assembly GCF_028878055.3. NCBI lineage: Eukaryota > Metazoa > Chordata > Mammalia > Primates > Hylobatidae > Symphalangus > Symphalangus syndactylus. Next base: position 136,563,024 of record NC_072447.2, on the reverse strand, counting down.
ATGGGAGTGATTTATATACCTAAAGAAGTAACTTCACTGGCAAAGTTTTAAAGGGTTTTTGTTTAATTGCACTTTGTTTTAAACTGAGCTACTCAAGAATAGTGGGGGCATTGCACACAGGTTGGAAATGGCCTCTCAAAGATTAGCTAAGGGTCTTAGCCAAGGTCCTCCAAAAATGTTTAGCTTTTCATTCACAAATTCTTCTATAATTAATCTGGGCCTTGACTTTCTCCTTTTTCATAAGGTTGTGGAAATAGCTTTTAAAGAATTAAAGATACCATAACACTTCATTTTGCTTCAGTTCAATAGCACATATATTGAGTGCCTACTGTGTGCTAGACACTGCCTTACATGCTCTGGGGTTCAAAGATAGATATATAAGATTAAACCCCTGGGCAGCTCACAGAATGGTGGTGGAGAGAAGTCATGTGTACAAATAATACCGGATTGCATATAGAAAGTGGCATTTAGGAGGTACAGATAAAGGGAACAGTGGTAGAAGAGGGAGAGGGAGAGCTATAATGACTGTCTACCAGGAAAACTTTATTAATGACATGGCACTAGAACTTGGCTTAAAAGTATGGAGGGCTTTGAACAGACACAAATGAAGAACAGCTCATAGTACATTCTCAATGAATGTGTACTGAAGGTGTTAATGAAAGGGACAGATGCAAGATGTGCTTGAGAAATAGCAAGTTCACTAATCTATATCTAAACATAAATTCTACTTATGTGAAAAATTCTCATTCAGGTATTTCATGATGTACACAAAAGATGCATTCTTGAAAATTAACAAAAATGCTTATATTGAAAGCAAATTTCTCATAAGACATAATGATAAAGGAGGGCATTGGGGGTTTTGGTGAAACTGAAGTGATGTTATAGGCTAGATTAGCTGTTCTCAAAGAATGGTTTATGGATCCTGGGAATCCAAGAAATCCAGGGATCTACAAGGTTAAAACTACTTGCACAACAGTACTAAGATGTTATTTGTCTTTTCCCCTGTGTTGATATTTGCACAATGGTTCAAAAGCAGTGGCAAGTACAACTCTTTGATGCCACAGTATGAATCAAGACACCACAGAATGAATTAAGCCAATAGCACCAAAATGTACTAGTAGTCATTGTATTCATCACTGGTGTGTACTTGCAGAAAAATAAAGGGCAGTTTTACTTAAGGTGGCATTGCTGAATCTGTAAAAAATTTATTAATTTTATGAAACCTCATCTCTTTTACACTTTTAAAAGATTCTGTGTTATAAAATAGGAAGTACACTTAAAGTATTTACACAGTAAACCATGTCAATGTGCATCTCAAGAAAAAGCACTTGTGAGAAATTTGAGCTGTGAGCTTCCTGTTTCATTTTTTACTTGAGAGAATGACTGACAAACTATAGTTGTGCAGACTCGAATACTTGCTAGACATTTTCTTGGAAAGGAACAAAGAGAGCCTGTCAGTTCAGGGAAAACAACTAGCAGTATTTATTGCCAATAATAAAATTCAGGCTTTCAATAGAAAACCGAAAATTGTTTTAAACTTTTATCTGCCACTGTGAGCTTGAGAGCTTCCCAAAACTTAAAGACTTTTCGGATGAGATTGGAGATAATATTAACGAATGTGATTTTTTATATCATATAATGAAAGGTGTTGACATTGGGAAGACCTGCATTGCTCAGTGAGCCAGTATTTTCCAGATGACCCATGGATGATGATACAAAATGAGTAAAATGCATGTTCAAAGTTTAAAACATACAGGTGGATTTAAATGTAACAGGATATGATTATTTATATAGTTTCATATTCCACATTGCAACTACTTGTTGAGTTTTTATGTAGTATCAAAGAAAAATCTCCACAATTATCTGAAAAGTCTGCTAAAATACTTCTCTCTTTTCCCATGACATATCTGTGGGAGGTTGGATTAACTGCAAATATTTCAACCAAAACCATATATCACAGCAGATTGAGTGGAGAAGCAGATTTGACAATCCAGCTATCTTATATTAAGCTAGACATCAAAGAGATTTATAAAACTGTTAAATAGTGCCACTCTTCCTATGAATTATCTTATGTCTGGGAAAATATGTTTGTCATTCAAAAATGTTTATGTTCTAGCCTGGGCAACATAGTGAGACCTTGCCTCTACAAAAAGTAAAAAAAAAAAAAAAAATTAGCTGGGGATGGTGTCACACACCTGTAGTCCCATCTACTTAGGAAGCTGAGGTGGGAGGATTGCTTGAGCCTGGGAGGTCGAGGCTGCAGTGAGCCATGATCATGCCACTGCACTCCCACCTGGGTGATGGATCCAGACCCTGTGTCAAAAAAAAAAAGTTTATGTCACATCATGGGTTCATTCTTGTTATGTTTACAGAAGCTATCAAATAAATATTTTAAAAATTTCTCAGTTATAATTTCTAAGATGGTAAATGTTGATAGATATAACTTGTATAAACAAAAATAACTTTTATAAACTCTATGGTTCTCAGTAAGTATAAAGGAGTCCTGAGACCAAGAAGTTTGAGAACCACTAATCTAGCTCATCTTAGCCTGTATTTATATATAATAAATGTAGTTGTGTATGATGAGCAGCAGCAGAAGTGGCAGGGTGAATGTGGTGCTGGAGTGGGAGACAGTTGGTAGATTGGCTTCTCCAATACCGTTAGAGGTTGTTGGCCAGAAAAAACAAAAACAAAAACAAAAACGGAAACCTCTTTGGGACTTTCCTTTCTTTGCTAAAAAAATAAAAATAAAAACGTAAAAGCCACCTGCAGAATCACATTTCTCTGTAGTATGTAGCTCTTTCCAAGTAGATCTCGGGGGTGGCAGCTAAATCACAGGTGGAGAACATAAAAGTATACTTAGCCATGACATAAACATAGGGACGATGGAAACCGCAGAAACCCCAGCTTGTGTTTGCAGCAATTTTTCTTTCTGGATATCTCTTCCACAGTCACAAAGATCTCAGTTTCTGCATATCCCGAATCTTTTGTTGGCTATCTTTTAAAAGTAGGGGTTGGGTCTAAGATTTAGGATGAGAAATGGGTGACGGGGAAGAAGCCAGGACAAAAACAGAATATGAGAATGAAGCCTTGGAGAGAGACGGCGAGGAAAAAAATAAGATGGAATCTGACAACGGCCCTCAGGGACCCTTCGTGCGGTGTGCTGGGTCTCTGGGTCAGTGGAGAGACATTTGAAAGGTAGGAGTCCCGTGAAATTAGTAATGCATTGGCCATGTGACTGAAAAGCCAGACACCACAGAGTGAAACAAACATGTCTCTTAGTGTGCATATTATCTACAATAAAGCAAAATAAATTTAAAAGCATCTTATTGGAATTGCAGGAGAGGAGAATATTGAACAATTTTTCCAGTGATCAAGTCATATATAATGATGATTGATTATAAGTAGTCATTGTACATGTGTATAAAATGGCACTACTATTCTCCTCATTTGGTAGGAAGCATTTTGTGGTTTTAATTTAGTGACTGTAAATTTGATTATTGGGGACTTCCATAGGGATCTTTACTGGTCTTGGTGTCCTCTTAGCTTTGCCTTATCATGTCTTAAGTTCCTCATCAGTGAATTGTATCATGGAGACTTTCAGGAGCTTAAATACCATGGTATGAGAAGATCTAATGCAATATACACTCTGGCTACTGCATGATGTAAGTAGAGTCAAGGAGTAGACCATCACATCAAATGCTGTGGAAAGGTTCAGAAGTCTGAAACTCTAAAGAGTATAAGCAGTTTACACGTATTTAAATTTGAAAGTGATTTTTTACAGCTTCTGTGTAATTCATTGAATATTTTTAATGCCTCCTGTTAATAACACACTGTGCAGACCCACGTGAGAAATATGAAGAGCTGATGCATTCCTGGTTGTTTTCTTTCAGCTCCTGAGAACCATGTCTGTGCCCAAAGGTAGAGTTCTGGATAAAAACCTGGATGAGGAAGGGTTTGAAAGTGGAGACTGCGGTGACGATGAAGATGAGTGCATTGGAGGCTCTGGTGATGGAATGATGAAAGTGAAGAATCAGCTCCGCTTCCTTGCAGGTAACTGATTAGTGCTGACCCAAATGTAATCTAAAAATGGTGATGCTCAGGAATTAAAAATAAATTGAACCCGCTCTCTGCAATTCCCTTACATTCCCTGCAACACACAATCTCATCAACTCTTCAAGGAAAGACTATACAAGCTCTAGAAAGTGAAGTTTTCAGGTAGCCTCCTTCTTTTCCTCCCACCATTTCCAACCTTTGGTAGTTTAAAAGGGTAACTTCCTGTTTTTCATTATCTAAAATGAACTGACCTAATCAGTTGGCTGTGTTTCTCATTGGAGTTTTCCTTGGTTCTTCTCATTTATAAAAAGAAATGCATAATAAGAAATGCAAATTTGGGATGAAATAACCTGTACAATAAACCCTCATGACACAAGTTTACCTATATAACAAACCTAGACATGTACCCTGAACTTAAAACAAAAGTTAAAAACAAACAAACAAAAAAAAGAAATGCAACCTTGGAAGTCTTCTGAAAACCAATGGTTGGATAACTTTCAAAGGAAGAGCCATTAGCTGACCCTCTTTTCTTAGGACGTTATGTCTATTTTGTTTTCTCACAAGCAGTCTAACATAGATAGGCTATGGCACATAACTGAAGACCTACATAAAGACAAGAGTGGCAGGGCACGGTGGTTCATGCTTGTAATCCCAGCAATTTAGGAGGCTGAGGTGGGAGAATTGCTTGAGCCCAGGAGTTCCAGACCAGCCTGGGCAACATGATGAAATCCTGTCTCTACAAAAATACAAAAATACAAAAATTAGCAGGGTGTGGTGGTACGCCTATTGTCCCAGCTACTTGGGAGGATTGCTTCAGTCCAGGAGGCAGTGGTTGTAGTGAGCTGAGATTGTGCCACTGTGCTCCAGCCTGGGAGACAGAGCCAGAGTCTGTCTCAATAAAAAAATAATAATAACTAAACAACAAGAGCAATAGAAAAAAGTAATATAGTACTGCTGGGGCCAAGGAGGCAAAACAACAGCAAAAATTCCTTACATTTGTATTCCATATCACAGTTTAGAGTACTTTCATGTGGATAGGTGTTCTTTGATTTTACAGACAATAAAACCAGGGCTCAAAGAAGAAATGAGATTGCTCTATATGGAAGAACTAGAAATCTACCTCGGGTCTTGAGACTTCCAGTGCCATTCTCTTTCCTCTGCGGTGCACAGCCTTCTCTTTAAAACCCTATCACCCATGGCCTCTGAGATGCTAAATGTTCCTATTTCTCTGGCAGCCTCTTTCCTTCTTAGTTCTTCTTCCTAATCCTACCTGAAACTGGCTATTATCCGGATGTCCTTTCTTAAGCCTCTGTCTTTTCTCTCTTCTCCAGAAATAATGCAGATCTCACCTACTCTCCCTCTTTTGGCTTTTTCTTCCTTTTTGAGATAGGGTCTCCCTCTGTCCCCTAGGCTGGAGTGCAATGGCGCGTTCGCACCTCACTGCAGCCTCAAACTCTTGGGCTCAGGTGATCCTCTCACCTCAACTTCCCAAAGTGCTGAGATTATAGGTGTGAGCCACCATGGCTGGCCTCAACTTTTTTTTAAGACTTATTTATTTTTTATTAGGGTAAAAAAAAAATCTAACATGGAATCTGCCCTCTTAAACTTTTAAGTGTACAGTACAATATTGTTAATTATATGCACATTGTTGTGCAACAGATCTCTAGAACATTTTCATCTTGTGTGACTAAAACTCTGTCCATTGAACAGCAACTCCTTATTTTTCCCTCCCCCAGCCCTTAGCAACCACCATTTTACTTTCTGCTTCTGTGACTACTTTAGATACCTCATATATGATGGAATCATGCAGTATTTGTCCGTGACTGGTTTATTTCACTCAGCATAATTTTCTCAAGGTTCATCCATGTTGTAGCATGTGACAAGATTTCCTTCTTTTTAAGGCTGAGTAATATTCCATTGTATGTATGTACCACAATTTTTTATCCATTCATCCATCAGTGGACATGTAGATTACTTCCACCTCTTGGCTGTTGTGGATAATCCTACAATGAACATTCTTTAACTATTATAACACTGTGGGAAATAACTTACATAAAGTCATTACCACAAGTCTTAACTGCTCTCCTACCATCCCACATCTCCAGCTGCTTATTAATCATTTCTGACTTCACCACCACCACCCCCAACGTGATGTGTCACAAGTCAGATTTATCAACTGACCATCATTCTCCTGATCACTGAGGCTTAAACCTAAAGCCATCTTTGCTTCTTCTCTCTTGCCCTTATGTGCAATTAGGCCCCCAATCCCTGTCAATTCTTTCTTTGTAATTTATTCTGCTTCCGTTAATACTTTTTTTTTTTTTTTGAGATGGAGTTTGGCTCTTGTTGCCCAGGCTGGAGTGCAGTGGCGCAGTCTCAGCTCGCTGCAACCTCCACCTCCCAGGTTCAAGCAATTTTCCTGCCTCAGCCTCCCAAGTAGCTGGGATTACAGGTGTGCACCACCATGCCCAACTAGTTTTTTGTATTTTTAGTAGAGACGGGGTTTATCCATGTTGGCCAGGCTGGTCTCAAACCCCTGTCCTCAGGTGATCCACCCACCTCAGCCTCCCACAGTGCTGGGATTACAGGCGTGAGTCACTACGCCCAGCCCAATCCTTCCTTTCTATTCCCCCTTCACACCCTCCTGCACATACTATTGCAGACACATCCTAGGTGGTCTCCAGGCTTCTAGGCTCAGGCAGGAGTGTTGAGAGCCTTAGGCTAGTAGATGAGAGGACAAAGAATTTGAGACCCAGGCAGAAGATTCCATCAAATTCATCTTGCATAGCTACCTGGTTAATCTTTTGAAGGCATCTCATACTTTCTCCACAGCTCAGCTGCCTTCATGCCTTGAAGATAAAGATAAGACTCCTTAGCAGAGTTCTGAGGGTCTTCTGGTCTAGCCTCAACTACCCTTCTGGCTTCATTTCCCACCACTAGCCCCCATAAGTACCCTCCACTTTGGTAAGAACAGCCATATTCATGCTCCATGAACCCCATAAACATACTGTTCTTGTTTCTGTTTTCACACCACTGCCTATGTTTATTTATTTATTTTTTTTTTTACTTTTATTTATTTTTTTTTGAGACAGAGTCTCGCTGTGTTGCTCAGGCTGGAGTGCAGTGACACAGTCTTGGCTCACTGAAACCTCTGTCTCCCGGGTTCAAGTGATTCTCCTGCCTCAGCCTCCTGAGTAGCTGGGATTGCAGGTGCACACAACCACACCCAGCTAATTTTTGTATTTTTAGTAGAGACAGGGTTTTGCCATGTTGGCCAGGCTGGTCTCGAACTCCTGACCTCGTGTGATCCCTACCTGCCTCGGCCTCCCAAAGTGCTGGGATTACAGACATGAGCCCCAGTGCCCGGCCTGCCCATTTTATTTCTATAGAGATTGACCTTTTTTTCTTTCATCTTAAATTTTACCCATCCTTCAAGGTGCAATTCAAGTGTGATGCAATGAAAAGAAAATAGGTCTTGGGGTAGGACAAATGTTTATTTAAATTCTTGCTCTACTTATGAGCAAGCATGACCTGGGACAAGTTTCTTAGCCTCCCCTCTATGTCTCCATTCTGTCATCCATTAAATGGGGATCATAACCCCAACTTCATAGGACTATTAAATCGAGGGGGAACATTTATAAAACATCTAGGCAAGTATCTAGCATATGCTAGGTGTTCCATAATTGTTAGTTTCTCTCCATGAAATCTTTCATAGCCATCTCAGTCCATAGTTACCTCTGTCCTCTGAATTCATTACTAAAAGGAGTTCTGCCAGTGCTTTCACTTAACAGTCTACAATGGCTCCCAGATTCCATAGGACATAAAGTGACCACTCAGAGCCTGGCAACCTATTAGAAGAATGTTGAATAAACATGAAAAGTAAAAATAAGAGAAGCTAATGTTCATTGGACACTTATTATGCTGTAAACACTATGCCAGAGCTTGGCATGCATTGTCTCATATCATTTTCACAATACCACTATGAGGTAGGGGTCATTACTATTCTCACTTTACAGATGAGAAGATTTATACTGGAGGTGTTCTCACTCATAGTGGGAATTGAACAATGAGAACACTTGGACACAGGGCGGGGAATATCACACACGGCGGCCTGTCCTGGGGTGGGGGGAGCGGGGAGGGGGGAGGGATAGCATTAGGAGATATACCTAATGTAAATAATGAGTTAACGGGTGCAGCACACCAACATGGCACATGTATACATATGTAACAAACCTGCATGTTGTGCACATGTACCCTAGAACTTAAATTATAATAAAAAAGAATCATGCAGGAGGAGGTGGAGTGGCTTGCTTAAATTCACGTTCACGAAGGGCAGAGTCAGGAATCAGAGCCAAGAAGTCTGGTTTCAGAGGCCACTCCTTGAACAAGCCTACTCTGACTCTTTTTTCTCTGATCATCAACACAACGATAAAAAGATCAAAGTCAGCTTTGCATTTTGCTACCTGGAAAAGTTGTGGTCATCTAAAGTTGCCCAGACAACTTACCCAAATGTTGCCTGGTCCCAGCACTGATCCCTGAGACATACCACTGTTCATACTTCTCCAGAAAAGTCTATGCTTATTCCTACTTGTGCTTTCCTGACTATAAGCCACTTTCCTATCCATTTCAAAGCACTGCTCCACAATTCCATGGGTGACTTAACTTGTTAAAACAGTGTTTGGCATGGGATCTTGTCAAGGGCCTTTTCAAAATCTAAATAGATTACATCCATGGTTTCCCTTTGTCCACATACACATTTATCCTGTAAAAGAATTCTAGTCAATTTGTTAGGCATGATTAACACTAAGTTCTTTATAAACTATAAAACATTAGACAAATGGTGGTTAATTTAATTGAGAGGAAAAATGATGCCTAGCCCCCAATACATTACACTTGCCTAACATGTTCAGTGATCCTACCAGCCTGAAGTTCCTTGGGCCCCCTTTAAAAATGCTTCTCATGGAGAGGAGACTCATTGCCAACCTGCCAGGCTCATGGTATAATAGCTATTTGGCATAATAGCTATTTGGAATGACAGGCTATATGCTTTGGTCAGCTGTTATACAATTTTACCTAAAATTTGGATAGATGCCATCTGGTCCTGATGATTCATCAGCATCCATTTATTTAGTCAGCTAGATTTGGAACACCATGCACATTCACCACCATTTCATTTAGCCCTCCAAGTTGCCTCCTCCAAAATACAACTTGGGAATAAAGAGCATGGCTCAGAATATGTTAAGACTCTCTTGTATCTCCCTTTTGTCCCTGAACAGACCTTTTGCGACATGACCAGCAAGTAGTTCTATCGGCTGGCTTCCCTGGCTTACTTCTTCCCTTCTTTTGAGGCACTGAATGAAGTGCAGGACACCCAGGTTCTATTCCTGGCTTTGCTTCTCCCATATGTCCTAAAGCGAGCCCCTTCCACTTTTGAAAAGTCAGTTTCTCCATTTGTGAAATAGAGGGAGTTCACACACAAGTCTTGCAGGGCATTCCAGTGCCAGCAGTCTGTGATTATGTTCATTTCTTTGGCTTTGATCTCTGGCAAGGTGCTTATCAGAGTCTTTTGAGGACATCTTGTAAGTTTTCATCTGACCTTGCAGGTTCTCTGTTCTCTTCTCTTGAGCTATAGTTCCATATAGAAAAGATCTCACTTTCCCCATTCTAACCCCTTTGACTTTTCCACCAATCTGGCAAGCTGGGCTTCTTACCAAGGGCTCCCCACATGTGGTCTTCAACACACTTGTGCATTAGGATGCTATTAAAAGTAATGGCAAAAACCACAATTACTTATACGCCAACCTAATAATAAGAAGGTTTTAGTAGTTTCCAGGCTTTCTGGGGTATATTCATTTATAAAACTATTCATCTCAAAGTTCCCTGTTCTCTTTTTCCTTATTTCTTATTTATAAATTTTACATAGAATCCTTAGAGTCTTCTTCTTTCTGATTGTTGAATTTAATTGTTGGTGGGATGACCATTACATGATGTCTTACCCATGGTTACATCTTCGCCTGTTCCTTGCACTTCTCAGAACCAAGGGTAATGTATTTCCCTTTCGGTGCGTATCCTAGTCCATTTGCACTGCTATAACAAAATACCTTAGATTGAGTAATTTATACATATTGGGAAGTTATACTTACAGTTCTGGTGGCCAGGAAGTCCGAGATGAAGGTGCCAGCATTTGGTGTCTGGTGAATGCCTTCTTCCTGCATCCTCATGTTGCAGACGGAACAAATGCTGTGTCCTCACCTGGGGGACTGCAGAAGGGCAAAAAAGGGACAGATGCTGTGTCCTCACATGGCAGAAGAGATGGAAAGGCAGAAAGGAGCCTACCTAGTTCTCTCCAGCCCTTTTATAAGGGACTAATTCCCTCCATGAGGGCAGAGCTCTCATGGCCTAATCACCTCCTAAAAGGCCCACCTCTTCATACTGTTGCATTGCCGCGGGCATTAAGTTTCAACATGAATTTTGGATGGGGCACGAACATTCATCAAACCATAGCAGTGGGATACTTTATCTCTCTCAGCCTGCTTCTGTTTCTAAAAAGTGGAGATACAGCAAACTAGCACAGGAACAGAAAACCAAACACTGCATGTTCTCACTCAAAAGTGGGATTGAACAATTAGAACACATGGACACAGGGAGGGGAACAACACACACTGGGGCCTGTCGGGTAGGGGATCAGGGGAGGGAGAGCATCAGGATAAATAGCTAATGCATGCTGGGCTTAATACCTAGGTGATGGGTTGATAGGTGCAGCAAACCACCATGGCACACATTTACCTATGGAACAAATCTGCATGTCCTTCACATGTATCCCAGAACTTAAAATAAAATAAAATATATATATATATATATATATATATATATATATATATATATATATATGTTTAACTGGAGATAATAATAGTTCCTATTTCATAGAGTTGTAGGGATTAAATAAAATCATCCTTGTAAACCATTTGGCGCAGTGCCTGGTACCTAGTAAGCACTCAGAATGATATTAAAGCTACTGTTCTGCTGTTGCTGACCTGTGAGAGCTCGAAGAACCTGTAGATGTAAATTACAATGGTCTTAGGTTTGTTTGTTTGTTTGTTTAGGACCCATGAAAGACGATTACAACCAGGTAACCAACATTCAGCAACAATATCCTCTTAACCGTTGCTACTCCAAGTGAGGTCCATGGACCAGAAGCATTTATATTATCTGGGAGCTTATTAGAAATGCAGAATCTCAGGGGCCACCTCAAGACCTACTGAATCAGAAAGCCATTTTAACAAGACCTTGGGTGATTTGTTTGCAGCCTTTTTTTTTTTTTTTTTTTTTTTGACAGGGTCCCACTTTGTTGCTCAGGCTGGAGTGCAGTGGTGCAATCAGAGCTCATTGCAGTCTCAAACTCCTAGGCTCAAGCCTGATTATCTTGCCTTAGCCCCCTGAGTAGCTGGGACTACAGCCACACGCCACCATGCCCAGCTAATTATTTTATGTTTTGTAGAGATAGTGTTTTGCTTTCTTGCCCAGGCTGATCTTGAACTCCTGGGCTGAAGCAATCCTACCGCCTCAGCCTCCCAAAGTGCTGGGATTACAGGCATGAGCCATTGTGCCCAGCCCCTTACTACATTCAAATTGGGAACTTCTGTCCTTTTAGGTTTAATACTTCAAGCATGTAAGAAGCCACTAAACTGCCCAACAATGAGCTAAGTATTCTAAGTGTAAGAGAGCTTCAAGGCCCAGTCATCCATGTAATTGATTAGGACACTTGGGTCCTTGAGCAAGTTATTTAGCTGCTCTGATCCTCAGTTTCCCCTGTTGTAAAATGGGCATAATCACCTTTGCCTTGCCTACTTCAATGAGTTATTGTGAAAATCAAATATAATAATGACTAGAAAAGTGCTTTTTAACCTGCTAAGCTTTACAAATATTTAAAGCAACCATAGATGATTATTATTATTAGTCTAAATTCTCTGGAAGTCCTTTAGCTTTCTCAGCATCTCTAGCTCATGTATTTTCTGCAAAGATTAGATTTTGCCCATGACTCTGAACACCCATGTACGTACTCCCCTCCAAAAACAGATCTTCATCCATGATGGACCTGGTGTAATAAGCTCTCTTTTTGCCAGGCTGACATCTGCAGTGTTCCTAGTTAATGACTTTCTCAAAGCCCTTCTTGTAAGCTGTTTGGAAAGCTGGCCACTTCCAGTACTTCGGCTGGGGCAGATCCCTGAGAAACTTTGCAAGCTCTGGCCAGGTGCCCCAGGTTAATATGTGATGACTAAGCATCTTGAGCACCTGCCTCCTCTCCACCATGTTCCCACTCTTACCTGCACAGAAACACACATGCACACACACACACACACACACACACACATCTGCTATTGGAAACACAATTGGAACATAGAAAAACCAACTCCCAGCAAGAAACAGCCATCTCAGAGACATCTGCATTAACATTCCTCATCCTTCCTTGTCCTCCCTGGACCTGTTCTTGCTGCAGCTTACACTGCTCTGTGTGTGCAGCCAGGACATTCTAGTGATCCTAATGTCTTTATAACTGCCAGTCTCAGAACAAAAAGATGATCTTGTCTCAATCTGGGCTGAAGACAGGGCAAAATGATGAATGAAGAAAGTGGAAACCTACTATAAAAGACAGAAATGTTCCTTATTGCTACATGGGAGTAAGAGGGGCGTGGGCTGGGGAGTAGCGTTCAGGAAACACATCTTGGGCTTAAGGCTTAAACCGATTGTATTAGTCTGTTCTCGTGCTGCTGATAAAGACATACGAGAGATGGGGTAAACATGATTTTAAAGGAAACATGTTTAATGGACTCACAGTTCTACATGGCTGGGGAGGACTCACAACCACGGCAGAAGATGAAAAGAGAGCAAAGGCACGCCTTACATGGCAGTGGGCAAGACAGAATGAGAGTCACGCAAAAGGGGAAACCCCTTATAAAACCACAGATCAGCCAGGTGTGGTGGCTCATGCCTGTAATGCCAGCACTTTGCGAAGCCAAGGTGGGCAGATAATCTGAGGTCGGGAGTTCAAGACCAGCTTGACCAACATGGAGAAACCCCGCCTCTACTAAAAATACGAAATTAGCCAGATGTGGTGGTGCATGCCTGTAATCCCAGCTCCTTGGGAGGCTGAGGGAGGAGAATGGCTTGAACCTGGGAGGCGGAGGTTGCAGTGAGCCGAGATTGCACCATTGCACTCCAGCCTGGACAACAAGGGTGAAACTCCATCTCAAAAAAATAAAATAAATAAATACATAAATAAAACCATCAGATCTCATGAGACTTATTCACTACCACAAGAACGGTATGGGGGAAACTGCCACCATGATTCAATTACCTCCCACAGAGTCCCTCTCACAACACGTGGGAGTTATGGGAGCTACAATTCTAGATGAGATTTGGGTGGGGATACAGCCAAACAATATCACCAATATTAAAAGCAAATGGCCGTTTATTGCCCTTGGTACACAGATATTTCTCATAGAAATGCTTGCCTTCAAGAAACTTTCAGTCTCTCAGATGTCAGTGTGGAGACTGCAAAGAGAAAACCTGCCACTTGTTGCTTGACAGGGGGTGACTGGTCCCTTTTGCCATTCTTCTGTTGTCATCTCCAAGTGCTATGGGGGAAAGCAGTGGTCTGCCCCTGGCTAGTCACTTCGTCCCAGCAGTGCTGTGGAGGAAGCCTTTAAGATTTCACAGCTGTGAGCCCCATTTAGGGTAATATTATTAGTATTATTTAGTATCATTAGATTATAACTTATTATTTTAGCTGTCTGTAGCATATATTCCCTTTTTACAGTTACCTTATAATCTGAAAGCAAAATGACGACGATCTCAAGTAAAACAGCAATTAGGAAATATTTTCATAAGCCAGTGATCTTTTTTCTTTTCTTTTTTTTTTTTTTTACTGGATCAAGTGTAACCTTACACTTCTACTCCTAATAAGCCTGCGCACATAGGAAAGGTGAAGGACACTTCAATGGCTTAAATGTTCTTGTAAAGTGTCAAGTCAAACCTTCATAAACGTAGGCTGGTAGTCATTTTGCATTAATAAATTCATTAATAGAGTGGTCTGGTGAAAAGGACCATTGGAACTTTATGATAGGCCTTTTAACATGAGTGACAACTGCAAAATATTAATGATTTAGAACAAATCATGTTGCCTGCTAAAAAATGAGTAGAAAACTTGTAGGGAAATGAAATGTCCTGGGTTTTGTTTGTTTGTTTGTTGTTTTTTTTAATGGGAAAGTTGTTAGGTCCTATGCAGAACTCGGCATACATTAGATACAGTAATATATCTATTTATACTACCCTGTTGGTAACAAGTCCAGGAATAAATTATGGCAGTTTTACCAAAATGTATTTTATAGTGTAAGTAACCCAATTCCCCTTCCTTTGTGCTCTTTGGAAATGCACCATTCAGATCTTTGTCACATAAGTTGTAGATTGCTTCCTGCTAAGTAAGCCACCCCTGGAACTCTCAGGCAAGATCTTGTAGTGACTCCCTCCAAACTTATTTCTTGGGATATCAGCCCCTCCAACATGTGACCTCAGTGCAAGGGACCCCATGTCATCCACTGGGAGGGAGATCCCATCTGTTGGGCAAATGAGACACCTTCTGACCCTTAGACTGTTGAAGTTTGAGATACAAAGGGAAGGGCGTCACTTCTACAGAGTTAAACAAACTGGGTCCCAGTTCTGTGTCTGCCACTTCTCAATGTTGTGACCTTGGACAAAGTCAGTCAGTTCCTCTGAGCCACAGTTTCCTCACTTGCAAAAATGGTGATAGAATATTTCCTGACCTACCCACCTCATAAGTTGCTGAATGAAACACATGAGATAATGGATGTAACATACTTTATAAACTTTAAAGCATCGTATCCATTTAGGATAATATTATTAATATTGTTTAGGGTTATAGCTTAAATTATAATTTTAGCTAAAGGCTTTTGGTGAATAAAACTAAACTAAGTTCCAAATTTCTAAGCCAATAATTTTCATTATAAATGTGCTACTCTTATACACTGTTGGTGGCAATATACACTAGTACAGCCACTATAAAGAACAGTGTGGAGATTCCTCAAAAAACTACAAATAGAACTACCATATGATCCAGCAATCCCACTACTGGGCATTTACTCAAAGGAAAGGAAACCAATATATTGAAGAGACATCTGCACCCCCATGTTTAGTGCAACACTATTCACAATGGCCAAAATATGGACTCAACCTTGGTTTCCAACAACAGATGAATGCATAAAGAAAATATGGTGTATATGTACACCGTGGAATACTATTCAGCCATAAAAAAAGAAGGAAATCCTGTTATTCCAGCCAATGTGAATGGAACTGGAGGACATTGTGTTAATTGAAATAAGCTGGTAACAAAAAGTTAAACACCACATGTTCTCACTCGTATATGAAAACTAAAAAAAGTTGATCTCATAGAAGTAAAAAGTAGAACAGAGGTGGAGTAGGGAGAGACATGTCAAAGGACACAAAATTGCAGCTAGATGAGAGGAATAAGTTCTGGTGTTCTAGAACCACTGTAGGATGACTAGGGTTAACAATAATATATAGTTTCAAATAGCCAGAAGGAGGATATTGAATGTTCCCAGCACAAAGAAATGATAAGTGTTTGAGATGATGGATATGCTAATGACCCTGATCTGATCAGTATGATATCATAGTGATATCACTATGTACTCCGTAAATATATACAATTATTACATGTCAGTTAAAAATAAAAAAAGAAGGAATCTCTGAAAAAAAGATGTTCTCCATCATCTCCATTCCCAAAGGTGGCATTTTTAATTACTCATTAACTTGTTTTTAGCCCAGGGTGGTTTGAAGTGAGAAGGTATTTGAACAATGACAAATATGTTGAGTTGTACAAATAACCACATAGTCACAACAATAGTAGTCACTTACATCTTGAAAGAATCACAGCTAGTTATGTTTTGTTTTCTTTGGTGCTAGTGGGGCGGTAAGGGCATGGGTGGACAACGAGTTGGGGAGGGTCAAGAAAGGGCCCCTGATTTTTTCCATTCTATCTCGCTCTGAGCTACAAGCAATCTGCTTTCATGTTTTGGTCTTTTCTTTTAGAGATCAAATGTCATAGGAAAGTTGAAGGAAGCAAAGCTCACCATAATAACACTTTTCACACAGATACAGACCAGGTGGTTCTCGCTAATCAGTTGACAAGACAGCCAATCCCAGCTCACCCTAGAGCTTTGTGAAGCTCCCAGGGCTCACAAAGGGGACTTCGATGTGAGCTTTAGCAGTGGTATTACCTGCCAATTGAGTAGGTATACCAAGAAAGAGGCCTTCCCCATGCTTTAATGTTGGCTAGGGAATTACTATAGGTAATCTGATGATAGATGAGAATGGGCAAAGGTTAAAACTTCCCATAAAGTTATCATAACTCAGGATACCTTAGAGAGTTTGTTTCTTATTATTTGGAAGGAGATATTCTGAGATTTGCTTTTCTAGGTGTGCTGCGCTGTGATACTTTCCCATCTGAGCCATTAGGCTATAAGGCTTTTATCAGGAGTAATGCTGTAAAAGTTGTACTTGCTGGTAGGCCTTACACAGAACTCTCTAAGAATTGAGTAAGTATTAGGGATATTGTGAGCAATTTAGTGCCATTGTATTATATTTTCTAATCAATCTTCAAATTAAGAGGAAACTGTTGAACAGATGAATTTGACTAAGTGGTGCAATTGATTTTCTCT
This sequence comes from Symphalangus syndactylus, assembly GCF_028878055.3. Taxonomy (NCBI): domain Eukaryota; kingdom Metazoa; phylum Chordata; class Mammalia; order Primates; family Hylobatidae; genus Symphalangus; species Symphalangus syndactylus. Next base: position 136,546,216 of record NC_072447.2, on the reverse strand, counting down.
GGACAGAAGCCATGTTGGCCAGTTTCATGACAGCCTCAACTAAAATGTGATAATTTAGCCAAGTATTGGTAGAAAGGAAAGGGATGGACAGGTTCAGCATTCAGCTGGTGGGGAAGTAGAGAAGGATCCAGCAGGAAAGTGGCAAGCCCGAAGCCTCTCACTGAGCTGCCAAACAGAAGTGAAGCAGTGACTGTAGGATAACATCCCGAGGGATCTGGGAGTGCAAACTTACATGCCAGCAAAAGGAAAGTGCTCCCCTGCAAGAAGAAATAGCATAGCAGAAAGAGAAATGTGGAGCTGTCTGATTAAACCTGTGCTGTCGTCCAAAGTTTCCATGATAAACAATGATCTCCTAGGGGTTCAAATCAGAAACAAGGAATTGTGAGTGTGCAGAGTGAGACAGAAGCAGAAAAGATCTAGCGTGGATAGTCCTAGTGGCTGCAGGTAGAGATCAGGAATAAAGTGAGGGCTGAGGTCCTGCTCGGAGAGGGGAGGGATGTGGAGCCATCCAATGCCCTCCAATCGTTGACTTTCCATAAGGCCCCTTAAACTGTGCACATGTGCACGCATGTGCTGTCAAATCTCTCCAATTCAGACAGTGCAGTCCTCTAGGTTTTTCTAGCATGGCAAAAAGAACAAAGATGCAGCCATCACCTCCCCTCTTTCCTTTATTTGTCTGTGTCGGGTACAAGGAGATTTCCCATTCGCACTGGTATGAACGAAGTTACTGGCAAGTTTTTGTGTGGTTAATTTTTCTGAAGGGAAACCTTCTTATAGATCTTGCCTGTGTACACACCTGCCTAAAAGATGTTTAATGATTCTTATCACTTCCAAATGTACTTGCTGAGTTTTTTAAAAAGTGCCTTTTCACCTGTTTTTGTTTTTTACAATCCTGATGTGAATGTCTGATGGTAAATAAGCTTTTAAGGTGAGAACAGGAGCACTAGCACAGACAGAATCTTTTAATTTGTAGCTCATTGGTGGACTGAAGCAGTAATATAATTACCAAGTAAATAAAAATGGAGTAGAAGGCCAGGCACAGTGGCTCACACCTGTAATCCCAGCAGCTTGGGAGGCCAAGGTGGATGGATTACTTGAGCAGAGGAGTTCGAGTCTAGCCTGAGCAACATGGTGAAACCCCATCTCTACCAAAAATCCAAACATTATCCAGGCATGGTGGTGCGCACCTGCCATCCCAGATACTCGAGAGGGTGAGGCATGAGAATCGCTTGAACCTGGGAGGTGGAGGTTGCTGTGAGCTGAGATCACGCCACTGCACTTCAGCCTGGGTGACAGAGTGAGAATCTGTTTTAAAAAGAAAAAACAAAAATGGAGTAGAGGCTATTCTACAAATTCAGGTATCTGAGGACAGTCTAGGTTAGAACAGGAGGAAATCTCATGAGCACATTCAGGATAAGCTTCAGAGGAGAGTGGTTCTCCAATTAACAGTGAACTCCTTGGAGGGTCAAAAGCAAGTAGTTTTCATCCTGTGTATACACTTCACAGTTCTCAATCACCTATTCTCCTTCCCTCCATGCTGCTCAGTGACTCTCAGTACATATTTAGTAAATATTCAGTTATGGATTTGTAATGTTTACTTTTCACATTTGCTTCCTTTGGTCCCATATTCGATAGGGCAACAGTGTGCATCACCTTCACTGCATCTTAAACTAGCTTCCTCAAAGTATCCTCAACTTTGAGCAGCCATATTTGTGAGCAAAGAGATCTGAGATCCCTGTTCCAGTCAACACAGGAGTAAGGACTCAGCTGAGTGGGGGAAGGCACGGCATGTGAAACATAGGGTGTTTGTAGCCTCCTGTGCATCTTGAGAAGACAGAGACAGATGGGGAAGATTCTGCACACAGGGACAGTGGGAGGATGGTGAAAAGAAGTAACAGTGTTCAGTCTACATGAAAGAAGAATTAGGAAGATATGAATGTTGTCTTCTAATAGTAAGAAGTCTTGCATATGGAAGAGGAGAGTAGATCTGGAGCCAATGCATGACATTTACAAGGGGACGTATTTTGGCTAACAGAAAGATTAACTATTTCTTTGAGCTATTCGTCAATTGAATGAATTGCCCTGAGAAACAATCAGCTTCCTGACTTTGAAGGTATTTGACTAGAGAATAAATAAGCATATCAGGCCAAGTGCAGTGGCTCACGCGTGTAGTCCCAGCACTTTGGGAGGCCGAGGCAGGCAGATCACTTGAGGCCAGGAGTTCGAGACCAGCCTTGCTAACATGGCAACATCCCGTCTCTACTAAAAATACAAAAATTAGCCAGGTGTGGTGGCACACACTTGTAATCCCAGCTACTCAGGAGGCTGAGGTGGGAGAATTGCTTGAACCCAGGAGGTGGAGGTTGTAGTGAGTTGAGATCGCACCACTTCACTCCAGCCTGGGCAACAGAGTGAGACTGCATCTCAAAAAAAATAAAAATAAAAAAAAAAGAGAATAAGAAATATTGGCTGGATGGGGCTCAGGTGTCAGAGAGTGGATAGATACCTACATCATGATGGACTTTTGACTTCCGGGGTCCTGAATAGCTCTGAGGGGCTAAAATTTTATGATGTAAACATGTAAATAGAACAAAAGAGAATCAATATGGTGGAGCAAACCAGTGAGGCAATTTTTCAGGCTGGGGGAAAGAAAGAGGAGTGGAGAAGAGAATCTCTGTGGTTGTTTGTCTGTGAGCACATGTCACCAATTATGATTTTGTGTAACTATTTTCCTAAGAAAACGGATCCTTACGAATGGCAGAGACTTTTCCAGGGAGCAATTCTTTTCAACATCTTCTGTCATTCACAGCCTCCAGATTTGTTTTGCCACTACAAGAATCCAGTTCTCATTTCTCCCCAATTATTTCCAGGCTTGTGGCCGTCCTGCCTCATGTTAGAAAAGCAAACCCTGGATAGAGCCCTTCCCCCAGCTACAAGCAGTTAGTGCTGATTGCTGTATTGTCAATATTAAGGTTATCCAGTTCACACTCATCCCCTGCACCACTCTCTCCCTTCTGATTCTGCCCACACAGAATAGACCAGTGCATCTCAAGTTATCTATGATGGAGGACCCAGGGTTTGTTTGTTTGTTTGTTTCATTCCTCCCAAATCTGTCATCTTTGTAGAAAATAAAACTAAATTACCAGAAAAAGAAAATGACCAAAAAAAAAAAAAACCCTATAAAATACAAGCCACACTTTTTAATTATGAGATTCGACAGACCTAAAAATCTCTGTCAAGTTGCTATAAAAGTTTCAAAGTGCTTATTTTCAATGTCTGTACTTATCTTCTTGCAGATTAGCAATAAATAGCAGAGCAGTAGCCCACACATTGAGTAGGGAGGTGTAGCCTGCTCTATGTGTCTCTGCCTTGTATTCCTCCTCACCTTAGATCTCATGGTGGGAAACACTCAAAAGCAGTCTAAATGGAATGAGGGCAGTGGTGTACTAGAGCTGGCTGGCACTGGCTCATGAGAGCCAATTGTTAAATTTTCAGAATTCCTGTGAGCCAGTTGTTAAACATGGCCATTACTAAAAATTAAATTATATAAATTTACAATGAAATAAATTCTACTAAACAAAAATAACACTGAAGACTCATCACATCCTAATTATTTAATTGCATTTTATAATCATCTCTACTCTTAAGGTTATATGTCTATAGTGTGTATATGTGTGGTGGAAATAATATATACTCTTGCAATTCTGTGTTCAGTGTGGTCACATTGGTAGCTTAAAGCTGGCCAGGATAGAAATATTTACACCACAGAAATCAGGAAGAAACTACAAATCAGGGCTTGATCTATTGTTTTGTTGATTGTCTAGACTCTAGACTTAAGAAAGTGATAAGAGAAAATGTTAATAGCACAGAATAAACTTAAAATCATGTTGTCTCTGTAGCCATTACATTGTGAATAGCACAAAAAAAATTGAAGAACTATTCTTCCAGTATTTGAAAACTATTATCCAATTCAGTAAAGAAGTTGCTCCTATCACTGACGGAGTGAAGTTCTGACTCCATTGGAGTTGGAACACTAATAATAATAGTGTTATTTCACTTTTGTGTTGCCTCTTAGTGTATTCCAATATATCAACCAGTATTCTTGTAGGAACTACACTTGCTCATCGATCATAACCCTAGTTTGGCTCCAGTTGTAAGAGCCTGAACAAAAGTCAATGAAAGCATTCTATGAGAACTAATTGGCTAAATAAAATTTATAATGAAGAGTATTTTATATTTTTATCTGTAAATTGTAAGATGCTGCACATCCTTTATTCCAATAAAATTAAAAATAACCTGACATGCATACTTCCTTTTTTGAGAGCCAGTTGTTAAATATTTACCAGCTCACCACTGGGTAAGACAATACATTTAGAGGATTTATTTTCCTTCGTTTGTCCTTAAAGGTTCTCAGCTTAAATCAATAGCTCTTGCCACCATGAGTGAGAGAAAATTTCTGTCTTCCAAAGTTATGCTGGCAAATTAAAGAGCCCCTCATTTTCAGTGATACTGACTTCTAGGAATCCCAAACTTGGAAACTTTCTTAACTTGGATCTGTAAGATCCATAAACTTTTTTCCTCAAAACTTCTTATTCCCTGTTGAGGTCCGGGGACTCGCTCTGAAATCCCTCTGCTAACTGATGGAAATCTTATCAGTCCCATCCCAAACCTCAGTGGTATTCTTGCAGGTCAGTTCACTGGAGCACCCAGGTGAGGACCACTTTTAGAGTTCAGCCTCACTGTAGAAGATGGCATTAAGACAAATGTATACCGTGTGCTGGTATTAGCCTTGGTTTCAGAGTTCGAGTGGAACTCCTAATATCAGGTTACATTTTGTTGGCTCAGTAATCATTTTTTGAACCACCGACCATATGGGCAGAGGTTGGGAGGAAAGCTAAATTTGGAACACACTCCCACTCTCCTGTTCAACATTTCTTTCTTGTTTGTGCAGGGAGGCAACATTATTACTCATATTCACATACAGTACCAACTGCTAGAGGACTAAGAAGTGAGATTCTCCCAAAATGTGGTCGGATCACTGGAGATTTTCTATACAAATATGCAGCAGTTCAGTAAGAACATCTGTGCTCTGCTTCTGCAGATGTCAGAACCTGTCTGTGACACACAGCACTAGAAGACTAAATTGATAATGAAAAGGAACCCAGGGATTTCATGCCTGTGGGTTCATAAATTCTTTATCATTTTTAGTCCACATGCAGAGATAGCATCTTTCTGAACTGATATCTTTTTGATTCAGGCATTTTTAGAGCGTGGAGCCATGAATGTGTCTCCATTTAGTTTTTCTTGTTCTAGCTTTCCTTCTCCCCACACACCACTTCATATGGAATGATAGTTGGAACAAAGAAGATGGATATTTTGGGAGAACAACAATAATGATTTGGGCAGTATCTGTGGAAATCATGCACATTTCTTTCAGCTCTAGGGCTTTCTAAACCTAAATACGCAAGTTGTATTTAGCCTAAAGCAGCTAAAGGTCAGTGCCTCCAAGGGGTTTAGAAACATATTCAACTTAAGGAATGAAAGTCTGCCTTCCTTCGAGGAGAGGTTGTAGTCTTCTCACCAATAGCCAGCTTGGAATCATAAGGGCATTCTCCTTGCTGTCCCTAAATTCTAGGCATGAATGAGGAGTAGTGAAACCAAATCCCTTAGCTCAGCCTTTCCTAATCTGGCCCCAACCTACATCTCCAATCTTTTCTCTCACTAACCCCTACTCCATCCTATGCTCCAACTACCTTAAAGTTTTCACTGTTGCCAAACTTGCTATTCTGTTCCTTCAGGCCTGCCTGGGCCTTTGTAAAGTCTTGTATCTGTAATGTACATAAAGCACTTAGCCCAGTGCCCATGCCTTGGTAGGTTCCCATAAATAGTGGCTGTTAATATTCTGCACGTGCTGACCTGTTAACCCATACTTGTTTCCCCTTTTGTACCTTTAAAACTCAGTTCAGGCTGGACGTCGTGGCTTTCTTCTTTAATCCCGGCACTGTGGGGGGGCGAGGTGGGAGGATCACTTGAGCCCAGGAGTTTGAGACCAGCCTGGGCAACATGGTGAAACCCTGTCTCTACAAAAAATTAGCTGGGTGTGGTAGTGTGAGCCTGTAGTCCCAGCTACTCCAGAGGTCAAGGTGAGAGGATTGCTTGAGCCCAGGAGGTTAAGGGTGCAGTGAGCTATGATCGTGCCACCGCACTCCAGCCAGCCTGGACAACAGGGTGAGAATGTCTCAAAAAAATAAAAATAAAAATGAAAAATTCAGTTCAGATGCATCTCCTTCCTCAGTGACACCTAGCCCTAGGCAGAGTGCTCCGTCAATATGCTTCAAGCATTTACGAACATGATGGTCAGGTAATTCCCAGTGCCTGGGACATAATTGGTGCTCAGTAAGTGTTTGTTGCATGGCCCTGGCCTTACAAAAACGAATAAGCAAAGTACCTGCCCATAAAAGTTCCTAGTGTAGTTGGGGGTCTTGGGGGACGGTGGGCAATGGGAAGGGCACAGACACCTAACTGGGTCATTGTAATGTAAAGTGGTTAAAGCACTGATTGCAGTATGTACAGGGAGTTGTGGAAACACAAAGGTAAAGCTTCATACCCAGCCTTGGGTGGTCAGAAACTGAGCTGAGTCTGAAACAATGTGTAGGGGTCAGGTGGAAAGGGAAGAAAATTGCAGGCTGGTGGGATAGTATGAGCAACGACTTGGAGATGAGAAAGCATGGTAGTTCTGAAAATGACATGCACTTTGGTGTGACTAGAGTACAGAGAAGCAAGAGGTGAGGCTGGAAGATTTGTTAGGGGGCACATCATGAGGGCCTTCTCTGCCTTGTTAAGGAGCTTGGTCTTGATCCTGTAGCAGGGTCTATAAATTCACAACATATGGGCCATTAGCCTCCCCAACCCCCATCCCTCTCCATAGCAGACATTCATAATCACAGCACCCCACTCCACTGAGTCCAGATGTGACATCCTAATCTTTCTGAACATAGCACTACAGGGAAACACCACCAAAAGATTGAAGGCTTGAAGGCAGCACTCTGGTTTGCTGCCTTCAAACCTTTGGTTTGGTTTGGTGTTTTGTTTTGTTTTGTTTTGTTTTGTTTGTTTTGAGACAGGGTCTCCCTCTGTCACCCAGGCTGGAGTGCAGTGGCACAATCATGGCTCACTTCAGCCTCAAACTCTGGTGCTTAAGCAATTCTCTCACCTCAGCCTCCCGAGTAGCTGGGACTACAGGCATGTGCCACCATGCCTGGTTAATTTTTTTATTTGTAGAGATGAGATTTTGCCATGTTGCCCAGGCTGGTCTTAAACTCCTGGGCTCAAGCGATCCACCCACCTCAGTCTCCCAAAGTGCTGGGATTACAGGCATGAGCCACCACGCCCGGCCAGAGAAAGGTTGTAAGCATGTTGGAAGTTTGAGGGGGGCAAGTGAGTGCAAGTGAAGGGAGAAGGCTGACATGGTCAGAATTGCATTTTGGAAAACTCTCTCTGGGGGAGTGGATGAAGATGCAGATTTAAGAAGAAGAATCAGCAAGACCTGTCTATTTAGATGTGGCAGAGTGAGGGAGAAAGAGTTGTCGAGGATGAGGTCACTTTCCACCTTGGGCAAATGGGCAGATGCCAGTGCCATTCAGAGAGAAAGCATGGAGGAGGTAATGATAGGGTTGGCACAATAATAATAGCTCATATTTTTTGAGTGCTTACTATGTGCCAGGCATGGTTTTAAGCATTTTATGTGGATAAACTCATTATATCCTCCCAGCGTGGGTACCATTATTATTTGTTTTGTAGAAGAAGAAGAAGATACACAGAGGGGTATAGAATACTGAAGAGCTAACACAATCAAGGGCTCTAAGGGAGAATGTTAGAATGAGAAAAGCTGAAAACCCACACCTGAGTCATTTGGAGGACTATGGATAGAGCCAGCCAGGTCACTAGGCACCCATGCTAGGGTTTATCAGTTCATCTTTAATGTTTTGGAAACCAAAGGATTTATCGTTCTTGGAAGAGGCCCACTTCAATGTGTATAAATCCTTCCTGCCCTTACCACATCTGTTCTACTCACAGGGGCAAACATCAGTAGGAATAGGAATTAAAACAAGTCTGTCCAAATGATGACCTAAATGATTTCCAAATGAATCTTCAAATATAAAATACATCCAGCATTCTTAAAATTAAAAGGGAGATAGTTTGAGAGGTGGCTAGTTTCCCAGACTCCCCCACAGCACCTCATTTGATGAATGCTGTAATAAAAACATTTCCACCCACTCCACCCTGAATATTAAAAGGGCAAGGTTAGGAAGGGTATTGAATTTTGAGAGAATACATCACATTAAATTGTGCTGTTTTTTCTAACGATTAACCCTTTCTTGTTTTAATAATTAGACTATATACATCTATGGGTATGTATGTGTATGTAAATGTATATATTTATGCAATTTGTTTAATAACTTCGTGCTTTGCAAAGCGCTTTCTCATGCCGTGTTTATTTGAGTATTACAGGAGCTTAATTACTTTAAGGAACAGGCTATTTCAATGACTAATAGACATGTTGCCATTTTCATCTTAGCTTCATGTCTGACTCTCTTGCTATCTGGGCTGTGTCAGTATTGCAGTGTGAGCACTACCAAGAGTCAGGTACTTTAGCCAGGAGGGGATGAATGTCCATGCCCCATGGCCTGAACATGTAGCTCAACATTAGAGTCAAGGTGAGCTGAGGACTGAACAGCTGAGGTTTTCAGACCTGTCCGCCATATTTGCTATTAACCCTGAACTCAGATCATGAGACCATGGATTTGCTAGTGATCCCATAGTGTCCTCTGGAACAGCTATAAATGAACTACAAATGTGCAATTTTTGCCTGAATCAATGCCATTCCCATAAACATGTCTTTACCCCAACTCAGGCCATTACATCTGCTTGTGATGTCTTCAGTTCTTCTGTCCTGAAGCCTGCCAATACTTCAAGACCCTCCTCCTCCACAAAACGTATTCTTGATGGCTTCAGCTATCCATGACATCTCATTCTTTTCTGAAACCCTTATCTCCACCATTCTATACATAACAATAACAATAACCAACTAGCAGATTGTTATTTACTAATAACTTTGAAATTCATCATCTGATTAAATCTTCATTACAACCCTGTAAGGTAGACTTTAATATTAGCTCTTAGAGAGGTGAAAACTGAGCTTCAGAGAGTTAAATTAAATAACTTGCCCAAAGTCAATTGATATTAAGAGCTAGGATTGGGCTGGGCACAGTGGCTCATGCCTGTAATTTCAGAACTTTGGGAGGCTGAGGTGGGTGGATCACTTGAGGTCAGGAGCTCGAGACCAGCCTGGCCAACATGGTGAAACCCTGTCTCTGCTAAAAATACAAAAATTAAGTGTGGTGGCACACACCTGTAATCCCAGCTACTCAGGAGGATGAGGCACGAGAATCACTTGAACCCAGGAGGAGGAGGTTGCAGTGAGCCAATATCGCACCACTGCACTCCAGCCTAGGTGACAGAGCGAGACTCCATCTCAGGAAAAAAACAACAACAACAAAAAAAAAACAGAGCTAGGATTGGAGCCCAGATCTTTCTGATGTCAAATTCATTTCCCTCTCCACCATGCTGCATGACCCAGCACACATAGCTGAAAAGTATTTGTTGATGATGATGACAACAGTCCTCTTGTGTTAGTAAATAGCCTCTGACTTTTTCCATGGAGTTGATGCTCAGAATCAGAATAGCCTGAGCAAGAAGAGTTCTGCGCCTCTGTAGCCTTTTAGGGTTAAGTGCTATAGAGAGGAGCTGAAAGTACATTGCTCCACTCAGTTGGGTGGGACTAGTCTGGATTCCCAGAAGACCTTTCTCCCTCTCTTTATATACATTTCCCCATATCTCTCCCATGAATCATAGTTCTTCTGGGTGCCTGAGCCTGGACCCAAAAAGGAGGGATTGAAGAGCATGTGGTATTCAAGTAAGTCACTATATGTGCTTAGGAGATCTAGGTCTACTCCTCTGTGCTGTACTTGAGAGTTATAATTATTGATCCACAGTACATTCTTGTGCCCCATGACCATCCGGCCTCAGTACATCCTAGACTATCATTTGCTGGGGCAGCAGTTGGTTTGGACAGCTTATTCTGAAGGTAGCTTTGGAAACTTGCATAATCTTGGTACTGAGAGATTGAGCAAGTAGCCAGGCTAGAGGCCCCATGTGCTGTTCTTGGGTCCAATGCCCCAGCTAAAATAACACATTTAGAATTATTCAGTATTCCTTCCGCTCATCCCTAAATTTGAAAATGCATACTCATGAGGAAGCCTGGCTTTTAGTAGGTCTTTGGTATGTTAGAGAATTGCATGTCATGGGAAGTCAAAATGAATGTTGGAGTGAATCTCATTCTGGCTGTAATAATAATCTTCACATAGTAGCAGTATTGTAGCCAATGAGGTTTATCCAGAGCATGATTATTGCTGATTAAAATAATGATAATAATAATAGTCAGAAACATAATAGCACTTACTGCTAATTGTTTTCTCTATGCTGACATTGGTCTAAGTGAGTATTACCACAGTTAATCTCTACAAGGCCCTATGAAACATTGGTAATATAACTCCCATTTTATAGATAAGGGAAATAAAGCTCAGAGAGATTAAGTAAAAAGATTAAGTAAATGGTTTAAGGTCACACAACTAATAAATGGTCCAGTCAAAATTCAAACCCATGCCTTTTTGGCTCCAAAGGCCATGAAACTATTAACACTAGCCTCTGCTCTAACACTTCCCTTTCTGCTGCTTCTTGGTACTCCTGTCTATGCCTTGTAAGCCTTCAGTCAGCACCCAGCTGAGACCCACAGGAAGTGCTTCAGCCAATGTTGAGGTCAACTAAAGAGTAGTGACCAGCATGCAGCAGAAAGGGCCCCAAACTGTTCATTCTAACTATGCCATCGTGCTCCACTGGCCAACCCTTAAGCCTCATTACATTTCATTCTCCCAGCAAAGACAGTAAAGATAAGAATGCAGATGGAGTGTGTGGGATGCGATATGACTAAATTCATTTGGTCTTCTGGAACTTTTGTAAAAATATAAACAGATCTGATCTAGTTAAATACTCCTCTTCTCCTTAGGCCCAGACATAATCACATAATTCACAGTCAGCTTTGCTGGCAAGACAAAGATTGGAGATGTTCCATAAAGAAGATATCAGTTTGAAAAACCTACAACCTTAGCTGAAAAATATAATTTTGTTCATAAAGATGTCTAGTAGGAAATAACCAGACAGACTGAAATAACTTTGAACCAGTCGTTATCTTTGGTCAATATCATGTGGCCAATGAGAATTTATAATCTCCCCTTTATACAGAATGTTGCTTATATTAATATGGCTTTCTATAAAATATCATTTTAAATGTGGGTTGGTAAACTGGTCTCTCTCTCTCTCTCTCTCTCTCTTTTTCTCAACAGCTTCATTGGGATATAATTCACATAACCATACAATTCAACCATTTTTAAATGTAGAATTCAGTGGTTTTGAGTACATTCACAGAATTGTGCAGTGATTACCACAATCAATTTTAGAACATGTTCACCACCCCCAGAAAAACCTTTTACCCCTCAGCCACCACTCTCCAACCCTCTTAACCCCCTCAACTCTAGATAAGCACTAATTTACTTTCTGTCTCTTTGGATTTGCCTATTCTTGAAATTTCATATAAATGGAATCATACTATATGTAGTCCTTTGTGACTTCTTTCACTTAGCGTAACATTTTCAAGATGCACCCATGTTGAAATATGTATCAGTAGTTCATTGTGGGGTTTTGCTTAATAATATTCCATTGTATGGCTGTATTATTTTACTTAACTATTCATCAGTTGATGAAAATGTGTCTTGTTCCCACTTTTTGGCTATTATAAATAAGGCTACTTGTTTATAGCCAAAAAGTGGAAACAAAGAGTAGGAACGAAACAAGCAGCCTTATTTATCATAGCCAAAAGGTGGGAACAAAACACATTTCCATCCACATTTATTTAATTCTTGTTTAATTTCCTTTAACAATGTTTTGTATTATTCAGAGTATAGGTTTTCTACTTTTTTGTTAAACTTATTCCTATGTATTTTATTCTTTTTGATACTGTTGTAAGTGGAATCACTTTTCTAATTTAATTTTCAGATAGTTTATTGCAAGTCTATATATATTTGATTTTTGTATACAATTGATTTTTGTATATTGATCTTCTATCCTACTACCTCGATGGATTCATTTATTAGTTCTGATAGACTTCATGATTTCTTTAGGTTTTTCTACATGCAGGATCATGTTGTCTTCAAATAAAGACAGTTCTACTTCTTCCTTTCCAGTCTGGATGCCTTTGATTTGTCTTGCTGGCCTGCTTACACTGGCTAGAACCTTCAGTACCATGTTGAACAGAAGAGGCAAGAACTGATATCTTTGTCTTGCTCATGATCTTAAAGGGAATGCTTTCGTTCACTCACTCTTAAGTAAATTATTAATAGCTCTGAGGTTTTTATAGATGCCCTGTATTGGGCTGAGGGAGTTTCCTTCTATTTCTAGTGTGTTAAGTGTTTTCATCATGAAAGGATGCTGAATTTTGTCAAATGCTTTTTCTGTTTCTATCAAGATAGGGTTTTTTTTTCTTTATTCTATTAATACGGTATATACATTGTTCACATTTTGTATGTTAAACCAACCTTGCATTCCTGGGATAAATCCCGCTTGGTCATGGTATATAATCTTTTCAACCTGTTGCTGGATTTGCTTTGTTCATATTTCATTGAGAACGTTTGTGTTTATATTTATAATATATATTGGTCTGTAGTTTTCTTTTCTTGTGATATCTCTGCCTAGCTTTGGTATCACAGTAATGCTGGCCCCATCAAGTAAGTAAAAAGTATTTCTTCCTCTTCTATTTCAGGAAGAGTTGTGAATGATTGTTGTTGATTCTTCTTTCAGTATTTGATGGACTGAAGCCATCTGGGCCTGGGCTTTGTATATTCAGATTTTCTATTTCTTCTTAAGTCAGTTTTGGTAGTTCATGTAATTCTAGGAAATTTGTCTATTTCATCTGGGTTATCTAATTTTTGGTTTATAGTTATTTATTATATTCCCTTATAATCCTTCTTTATTTCTTTACAGTTAGTTGTAATGTCCCTTTTTTATCTCTGCTTTTAGTAATTTAGGTCTTCTTGTAATTTCATTTTTTTCTTATGCAGTCTTGCTATAGGTTGATCAATTTCGTAGATCTTTTCAAATAACAAACTTTTGGTTTTGTTGATTTTTCCCTGCTGTTTTTCTGTTCTCTATTTTATTATCTTTACCTCTAATCCTTATTATTTTCTTCCTTCTGGTTGTTTTTGGTTTAGTTTGCTTGAGTTATTGATTTGAAATCTTCCTTCTTGTTCAATGTAGGTGGTCATAGCCATAAATTTTCCTCTGAGGACTACTTCCCTGCATTCCAAAAGCCTTGGTATGTTGTATGTTCATTTTCACTTATATAAGTATTTTCTAATTTTCCTTGTGATTTCTTCTTTGACTGATATTTGTGTAGGATTGTATTCTGTAGTTTCCACATATTAGTGAACTTCTCAAATAGTTTTCTTTATTGATGTCTAATTTCACTCCATTGTGATTGAAGAATAGACTTGACATGATTTCCATCATTTTTAATTTATTGAGGCTTGTTTTATGGCTTAGTTTAAGGTCTATATTGGGGAATGTTCCATGTGCACTTGAGAAGAATGTGTATTCTGCTGTAAACTGGTTAATTTTATCTACAGGATTAATATGAAGCTATAATAAAGTACTTTTTCAGCTTATACTTCATATTTTAAAACAAGATTCAGTCAATAATCCCTTCCCCCATGTCCTTCAGAAAAGAACATGTGATTCATAATCACCATTCAGATCTCAGGATTAAAAACAGAACTACAGAAAGTCCTCCTCTTGACATTCCAATTCCTCTGCCCTTTAGAACCATAGAGGCAGCACTTAATTATCCACAGGGAGATTTTTTATTTTGTGGCTTATCTGAAGTGACCTATAGTTTTCAATCTTTCTGCCACCCCTCCCAAGCTCAGGCCACTGATGTAAGCCAGCACAGATGAGGGGCATTTAAATATCAGAACAGGGTGGTTTGTTAGACTGTCACTGAAGCCATAGGGACCGGATATGTTAAATACAAAAAGCCCATCTGACTAGTGTTCTAAGCCTCTTTGGTAACCTAATCAGATTAGCTATTAGAAAATGGCTATCAGGCTGGGCGTGGTGATGGGCACCTGTAGTCCCAGCTACTCGGGAAGCTGAGGCAGGAGAATGGCGTGAACCCCAGAGGCAGAGCTTGCAGTGAGCTGAGATCACACCACTGAACTCCAGCCTGGGTGACAGAGCAAGACTCCGTCTCAAAAAAAAAAAAAAAAAGAAAAAGAAAATGGCTATCAAGACACCCCAAAAAAAGTAGCCAACCTAAATGCACAGAGCACAATGGCTGAGTGTGAGTGGTTGGCTGAAGTAAATCTGACGCTTAACTGTATGTTGGTATCATTTATGCCATTTCTGAAAGCTGGCCGTGCCTCAAAAAATACATTCTGGAACTAATTTCCTATTTTAAATGGTGTTCAATATTGCCTTTTTTCAGAGAAACCGTTCTCACTTGTAGATTTATAAGGTAATACAAATAAACATCAAAGAAATAAAAATATTATGATCAACCAAGATGTGAGTTTAAAGACAAAAAGAAAAATTTTGATCTCTTTTTATGCTTCTAAATTCTCATGATACTTATGCCATACACATATGTATAAGTTTATAAAGCTATGCGATAATAAAATCACAGACTTTCACAGTAGGTAGGTTTAAGATTGAAACACAGGAGAACCATTTCTCCTGTGAGATTTTTTTTTTGAGTGCTTATATGAGCACTCTTAAAATCCAATCACAGAATATCCTGTCTCTGAGTAATAAAATTGGGTACACTGGCTATAACAATATAAAGATGGCTGAGAACCAACATGGAATGGTGAATCACTTTAAGCGTTTGGTCATGGGGCTAAAGACCAGGCTTTTGGACCTAGACTGTGTATCTAATTCTACTTCAGTAAATCAAGCTAGTGAAGGCAGTGGATCTCATGCTGAGAAAAGAAGGAAGCCCAGACTCAAAGGGGTCTAATTCTGCTGGGAGGTTAAAGAGTGGATGCCTTTCATGGAATTATTTTGTTCAACTTAGAATGAGTCTTCCACAGATGTGCCCATTTCATCTCATATTTGTTTATAACTCTGTTTTAAAACATTTTTCTGCTGGGCACAGTGGCTCACGCCTGTAATCCCAGCACTTTGGGAGGCCGAGGCAGGCGGATCACCTGAGGTCGGGAGTTTGCGACCAGCCTGACAAACATGGAGAAACCCTGTCTCTGCTAAAAATACAGAATTAGGTGGGGCATGGTGGCACATGCCTGTAATCTTAGCTACTCGGGAGGCCAAGGCAGGAGACTCGCTTGAACCTAAGAGGCGGAGGATGCGGTGAGCCGAGATCACGCCATTGCACTCCAGCCTGGGCAACAAGAATGAAACTCTGTCTCAAGACACAAAAACAAAAACAAACAAACAGGCTGGGCGCAGTGGCTCAAGCCTGTAATCCCAGCACTTTGTGAGGCCGAGGCGGGCAGATCACCAGGTCAGGAGATCGAGACCATCCTGGCTAACACGGTGAAACCCCATCTCTACTAAAAATTAAAAAAATTAGCCGGGCATGGTGGCAGGCGCCTGTAGTCCCAGCTACTTGGGAGGCTGAGGCAGGAGAATGGCGTGAACCCAGGAGGTGGAGGTTGCAGTGAGCCAAGATGGTGCCACTGCACTCCAGCCTGGGCAACAGAGCAAGACTCCGTCCCCAAAAAAAAAAAAAAATTATTTTTCTATATAAATGTATTAAGGCTGATGTTTCTAGCATAACCAAAATTTGTATAATCTAGAAATAACTTCCATCTGCTAATACTCATTATGCAAGATGGAAATTGCTCTTAAGAGCTTACGGTTTGTATTTATAGGGACACTACATGGATAGGTGCCTGTGGCCACATGTGTCTCACATTTAACTGTAAAATAGATACCAACATCCATCCAGCATAGAGTGATTTGAAATACAACATTTAATTTCCAAATGTTAGTTTTGCTCAGAAAAATATAAAGCCTGTCTGGTTAGAGAAGAATCTATGGAATGATGCTTCAGGGCTGTTTTAATTGAAGTTGTGTCTTTACTTCAGTTAAAGTTCTCAGAGACAGTAATGATAAACAGGGTTCACAGCAGTGGACTTCCTTTAAGGAAAGACAGCTCTTGTCCCCAGCTTCCAGGAACTGGGACCATGGTTTCCAAATCAGTCACACTCAGACCCACCCCCTGCCCTCCGTGTCCCATAGTTGGTCTTGAAATCTTCCTGGCATTTGGCTGGAGACAAAAAAGAGGGCAGGGACGTAGCAGCTTCTAAAGGATTATGGCTCCAAAGCGGAAAGCTCATCTGCGGTGTGCAACTGCTTTAGGCTTGTTCATTCATTTTTTCATTTTTGATTCACATATTCATGGCCCTCTGCAAGTTCATCCTCGTCTGCCTTTTCAGTCCAATCTTTTTTTTTTTTTTTTTTTTTTTTTTTTTTTGAGACAAGGTCTCACTTTGTCCCCCAGGCTGGCGTGCAGTGGTGTGATCATGGTTCACTGCAGCCTCAACCTCCTGGGTTCAAGTGATCCTCTTACTTCAGCCCCACCAGGTAGCTGGGACTATAGGCATCGCCACCACGCCCATGCTAAGGTTTTTATTTTTTGTAGATACAGGGTTTCGCCATGTTGCCCAGGCTGGTCTCGAACTCCTGGGCTCAAGCAATCCACCCGCCTCCATCTCTCAAAGTTCTAGGATTACAGGTGTAAGCCACCTTGCCTGGCCTTTAGTCTAATCTCTTGCTTCTTCTCACATAGTCCAGCTGAACTATTTCCTGAGCATTTTCCATTTTTCCATGCCTCTGTGCCTCTCTATATACCATTTTTTTCTATCTAGAATACTTTTGCCTCTCCTTCCACTTACTCCTTCTCTCAGTCTCTATATATCCAAATGCTATCCATGCTTTCCAGCCTCAGTTTAAATGCTTCTTCCTCCATAATGTCTTTTCTGATCCTAAAACACTCCTACCTAATCCAGAGGTGATTACTGTCTCCTCTAAACTTCCTCTCTTTCACTGTACCTTGTTGAGACACTGTAACACAATAGATAACAGCATAGCCACTTATGAATTGTGTGGCTTTGGGCAAAATTCTCCTCTGAATCTGAGACCTTAAATTTGTAAAATGGAGACAATGATACCTGTCTCATAGGATTCTTGTAAGAATTAAATGAGATTAGGTATGCTAAGAACCTATACAGCTCTCAATTGTAGCTGTCCTTGAGGACAGAGACCACATCTTGTTCAACTTTGTACTCTCAGCACTTAGCATTGCACCTGGCCCAGGGTGGTACTGTGTGAATGTTTCTGGAGTAAATAGGTACCCTTTTAATAATGGGAATGTGGTGGAGATGTGCAAAGTGTTTTCAAGCTATTTAGGAGGTGATCTTTTGTGTCTGTCACTTGCCTTCCAATGGCTCCCTTGTCAGCCTACAAAATGGAGCTGTCCTTCTCTGTTTCTAAATTAGAAGTCAGGTCAAGCAATGCAAATTTTGTGCTTGGTGCTTCATTCCAGTTCTCTGATTATTCCCTGAGGATTTTGCTCTCCTTTGTAGAGTCTGGAGCTCATCCTTTGCTGAGGACTGAATCCATTCAGAATTTTGCATTGTTAAAGTTTTCAGCCAAGTTCAGCTAGTTTGGTAGTTTGTTTGTTTATCCTTGGCTAAAATATGACTTCCTCTTTTTTCAAAGTGTCTTTGAAAGGTATTATAAAGGTTTTGGTACATTCAAAAGATCATTAAATATTTTATGTGTATATAAATGAGAAATTCTTTGTTTTCTCCTAAACTGCCCCTCTGGTAAAGTCAAGAGGAAAGCATGTGTTATAAGTGGGCCTTAGTTTTTATTTGTTGGATTTGGGCCTCTCTCCATTCTCTTTTTGGCAGATACGTGGAGTATATTGAATTCCAAGTTGACTTTCAATCAAACGGCATTTCTATATTTCCTGAAGAAAAATGCTCCTAGGGTAAAGGAAAAATGTCTTGAGTGCCAAAAGGGACTGGTCGATAGATTTTGACCACATTTTCAGGAGCTAAGGCAAGGATAAATTCAAACCTGGATCAGGGAACTCAAATGGAAGAAAAGCAACCTACTAAAAGGGCTCTGCCACAGGCCATTGGTTTCACTGCCAAGGGGGTTATGAGTTTTGTCCTTCACAGGAAAATATGCAGCTCTTTACCATTCTATCAGAACCAGAGGATGCTGTTCATGGGGTGTGATTTGACCACACTCAGAAATTTAGCCATAATTTTAAAACGTGTGGGACATTAATCTGTGTTGTTGTTGCTGTTTTCTTAGAGCCATGGTAAGGGCCTAGCGGGTGAGACAGATTGGATATGCAACACTATGTCATAGATATACATCTTTCTTAACCTTGAACACCCTAGGATGGGAGCAAGACAGGGCTCACCTGGGAAACTCAGCATTCAACCCATGGTCTGTTACTCAGGAGGCACCTTATAAGTATTTGAATGAATGGAAAGTACTTGTCTACAAGAATGCCTTTTTTAGAGCTTCCTCCTGGCATCAGCACAGGAGGAACATTGGAGAAATACTCATCAGCCTTTCCTCTGCCTTCTGACTCTTAAGGCAATTCCTGCTTGAGGGTCAATGAAGTTTGGAAGCTGGTAGAGGGAAAGGGAAAGATTCCTTTTAAATTTTTATTTAATCTTCCCTATCTACTTGAGATCTGTTGATGTCTGGACAGATGTTAAGGCTTTTGTTTTTCTTAATTGCTCATCACTTTGAACAAATCTCTTTCTCTAGCCTAGAAGCCAGGCTTGAGCTAAATGACAGGGCCCATTAGTATTAGCCTCCTTGGGCTCTGTGTATCTGGTGATGAAAAGTAGGGTAAAGCTGAGGGGATGAGGTCCTGTCTGTAGAAGGAAGATACCTGGGGCCATACTTTATCCTGGATTCTGCTCACCTTCCCCAATTCAAACCAATTGGTGAGTATTTTATTTGCATAGTACACCTGCAGGTATACATGTATGTTATGTTCAATGTGATACTCTATGTGATCTTTGTAGGTTTTTCAGGCTTGGTAACAGTACAGCTAAAGATTTTGGAAGGGTGCAGAGGCAAGTATTAATGCCAGTACATTTGACTTCTTTATCACCACCATGTGATTAGAACTTTATTTAAAAAAAGAAAAGCAAAGTCAAACAAGCCCTAATGCCTCATGCTATGAACAGAAGTGCCTGCAATATAGGTCAAGCCTTACATGTCCTCTCCAGAGGAGGACCACCCTACTGGAGTCTGGAGGTAGATGATTTCCTGAGCTGCATGTCTGAATCCATCACTCCCTCCCCTGGCTCCTGTTCTCCAGACAAATGGTCTAGCCATCTTGCTGGAATCGGCAATATCATCCAAACATATGGCAGTCTTTGGAGGTATCTAATGGGCCAGCAGTGTACATTATGGTGATATCATGTTGGAACCTGACAAGTTCTATGTGTAAAGCTCAATTGTGCTTAAAAGGAAGTTCCATCGCCACTCTGGTCATGGACCTGACTGCTTTATTTAGAAAAATTAAAGTCGCTCTTCCAATTTAATCAACAAATACTTATTGAGGTCCCATTAAATACCAGGCCTTATGTGAAAAACTTTACATAAACACTGTCATTTAATTCTCTTGGCAACTTTGTTGGGGAGGTAATTTTGACAACTTTGAAGATGATAAAATTAGGGCTTAAAGAAGTGAAGTCTTAACTGCTGGCAAGTGGTAGAGCTTGGATTTGAATTGAGGTCTACCTGTTCCTCAAACTCTCCCTATTCTGCCCTGTGGCATCCTGGGAATTCTTTTTCCTTCTTACTTCCAATTATTTCATAGCCCAGTTCTACCAAAAAGCATAACTCTATTAAGGGTTCCACAGTTACAAAAGTCCTTTGGGGATGAGCCCTTTAACCATTGTTCATGAGGACCTTTGAAGTTTCCCAAGTTCCTCCTTAGTCAGTTGCATGCATATAATAAAAGTGGTCTTGTTGATGGCACAGGAATCTACTTTCATCACCATTAACTTGGGAAGGCACAAGGAATGAAGAGAAGGTGATGAGAGAGAGAATTCAATGCAGCCAGTTATTTCAGCTCAACTCACAGATATTTACTGAGCATCTCCTTCATGCCTAGCACAGTGTTAGGCACAGTGAGAATAAAGAAGCTATATATACAGCACCTGCTCTGTAGGAGAAAGGAAGACACAGAAGAACCAAAGAGTTTGGGCTGAATTCTGTGAACAGTTGTGAGGCATTGGTGGCTTTTGAGCAGAGATGTGACAACTGCTCCCAAGGTATGCTTTTATTCATTCCTTCTGGGCTATTGCGGGGGTCAGGAGAGAGCAGCTGTTGAGGAGGGATGGGGCAGTGGGCGTTGAAAAAGCCAGACTGTACTATGCTGGGGTATTAAAGATGCAACAGTTTCTGCATCTTTGCCTAGCACCTCCCATACATGTGAAATCCCACAGTTTAATGGAAAGGATATAAACCATCTGCAGCAACATATTTGTTTAAAAAGGAGACACCAGCATGAAGACTTAGCAACTTTGAACCAGTTGAAAGAAGAGCATCTGCCTGATATTTTCCTAGTGGATCTATTGATTGTTCATCTTCCATTCTTCTTGTGATTTTTATTACTAGCATATTTGTATTGATTGTGCCAGAAAGATCCTTGAGAGAAAGAAGAATTTGTAAATTGTTACTTTAGAGAGATTAAAATCTATATAAGAGTTAAAGTTTCTGTAGGTTTGGTCCATTGGCATGCACAATTAAAGTGCATAAGATTTTGGAAGTCATTTTATATGATGAAGGCCGATGGAGGTCAGGAATTTTCCATCCCTGTTCACCTTTTCATGGAATGCTTACACTTAATCAGCACCTACTGTGTGCCAGACACCATGCTAATCCTTTCACATATCCTCACAGCAATTTTGTTTTATAGGTGAGGAAACTATGGTCCAGAGAAGTTATATAACTTACCCCAAATCAAAATTGGTATGCAGTAGAGCCAAAGTTGATGGCTGTGTTTACTGGTTCCAAGTCTAGAACTTTTACCACCACACCACCCACCTCCCTCACTGATCTATTTCATACTCCTAGAGTGTGTGTACACAGGGTGCATCACTAGAAAGGGATGAGAGTCTCTGACTTGCTCATGACCACCCATTGTCATTTAAACAAAGCACAGGGCCATGCAGAAATGGGGTTCAAGCCTCACATTTTGATGAGGGAAAGGAACATGTTGGGAGGACTGGGTACTGACACAATGCTGCCAGCCCAAGAAGGTTGCCTTACCTACAAAATGGGAGAAAATTTTCGCAACCTACTCATCTGACAAAGGGCTAATATCCAGAATCTACAATGAACTCAAACAAATTTACAAGAAAAAAACAAACAACCCCATCAAAAAGTGGGCGAAGGACATAAACAGACACTTCTCAAAAGAAGACATTTATGCAGCCAAAAAACACATGAAAAAATGCTTATCGGCCAGGCGCGGTGGCTCACACTTGTAATCCCAGCACTTTGGGAGGCCGAGGCGGGCGGATCACGAGGTCAGGAGATCGAGACCACGGTGAAACCCCGTCTCTACTAAAAATACAAAAAAATTAGCTGGGCACGGTGGCGGGCGCCTGTAGTCCCAGCTACTTGGAGAGGCTGAGGAAGGAGGATGCGTGAACCCGGGAGGCAGAGCTTGCAGTGAGCCGAGATTGTGCCACTGCACTCCAGCCTGGGTGACAGAGTGAGACTCCGTCTCAAAAAAAAAAAAAAAAAAATGCTTATCATCACTGGCCATCAGAGAAATGCAAATCAAAACCACAATGAGATACCATCTCACACCAGTTAGAATGGTGACCATTAAAAAGTCAGGAAATAACAGGTGCTGGAGAGGATGTGGAGAAATAGGAACACTTTTACACTGTTGATGGGACTGTAAACTAGTTCAACCATTGTGGAAGTCAGTGTGGCGATTCCTCAGGGATCTCAAACTAGAAATACCATTTGACTCAGCCATCCCATGACTGGGTATATACCCAAAGGACTATAAATCATGCTGCTATAAAGACACATGCACACGTATGTTTATTGCGGCACTATTCACAATAGCAAAGACTTGGAACCAACCCAAATGTCCAACAATGATAGACTGGATTAAGAAAATGTGGCACATATACACCATGGAATACTATGCAGCCATAAAAAATGATGAGTTCATGTCCTTTGTAGGGACATGGATGAAACTGGAAATCATCATTCTCAGTAAACTATCACAAGGACAAAAAACCAAACACCACATGTTCTCACTCATAGGTGGGAACTGAACAATGAGAACACATGGACACAGGAAGGGGAACATCACACTCCGGGGACTGTTGTGGGGTGGGGGGAGGGGGGAGGGATAGTATTAGGAGATATACCTAATGCTAAATGACGAGTTAATGGGTGCAGCACACCAACATGGCACATGTATACATATGTAACAAACCTGGACATTGTGCACATGTACCCTAAAACTTAAAGTATAATAATAATAAAATAAAATAAAATAAAAAAGAAGGTTGCCCTGATCAGCTATAAGACAGCATGAAGTCAACAAATCTCTTCTGAGGATATGGAAGGACTATAATGAAAATGACATCAAGAGGGGAACAAAAACACACTTGTCCTGATTCTCAATTTTTGTCCCAGAGAGAAGCATAACAATGCTATCACATCTCTTGGTGGGTACAGATCTGTATCACTTCTGTGCATCCATCTCTCCTCTCTCCTAAAAGACCAATGGGCTGGTGGCAGAGTTAAAGACTGGTAAATAGGCCCAGACCAAACTAACAGTGGCGTATCACTCTAGTTTGTGCCTGAATCCCAGACTTGATCCTAGGACCCCTTTCAGTTCCCTAACTCCTCTGCTTGGTTATAATTTCATAATTTGGAGTTGGCCTAAGCTCTCCAGCACACTCTTTCCAAAATACTTCTAGGCGAAGGCTGGGAGTGGGAAATACAGCCTTATGAAATAGTTGGCTAGGGCCCCACTGCTTCTCACAACTGGAAATGGGAAGCAGGGCTGAGCTTGGTTAAATAAAACATTCATTAATACCTGGGACTGGGGTCCTGGTTATGGAGGATTAAAATTTGGGGAAACCTTTTCAGAAAATGAAGAGCCAAGTAGTCTGAAAAAGCAAGTATCGGAACTTTGTTATCTCAGAAATGCTCCATGTGCTGGCTTGTTTTGCATCAGTAATAAAGCCATGAGGAGCAACAAGTTGATTTAGATCTGAAAATCTAGGATCTGGCATTGCAAAATAGTTGCTGGAACTTAATACAAGAAAATATTTCATATCTTTAGATTTAGCTATTACCTATAATCTTTTATTTTCTCTTTTGAGCAAAACGTATAAATCTGATTGTTTCTAATGTTTTTATCGCTAAGTACAACTATGTATATTAAAAGCTCAGTATAACTATCTTGACACAAATCAGTTGAACTGCCTTTCTAAAACAGAAAGTTGAATTCAACAAAACAGCTCTAAGGCCTAGTCCCAGCTACTCAGGAAGATCGCCTGAGCCCAGGAGTTTGAGGTGTCAGTGAGCCATGATCAACGCCACTACACTCCAGCCTGGGTGGCAGAGGGAGATCCCTTCTGTAAAACAAACAAAATCCAGCTCTTTTGTATTCAATTCATAGCATTGGATAGCCAGCTTGCCTTTTTTTTCCCCTCAAGTGTTTTGGTATCACGTAGCCCAGCTTCATTTATTGGTTCCTAAAAGAATTATTTTAAATACATCCAAACCCAGCCTTGCAGAATACTCCCCTACCCCTCTTCAGGGACAACAACATAGTTCAGTTGTCCTTTTTATCTCTCCCTGTTCCTGACCATTTCCCTCTCTTTGATCCACAAACTGGGACATTTATAATATCTAATATAATTTCTTCTACCATCCTGTGAAGGCAGTGATATTGTCCCTATTTTGCAGATTAGCAACAAAAGCTCAGATTTGAAGGACTGTGGTCACATGGCTAGTAGTTGACCGGAGCTACTCAATCTCTCATGCGGTCCCTCCAGATCCTAACACTCCCATAATGGTTCTATGGTGGTGATCCCCATCTCTAATAACTCCTGTGGAAACAGACTAGTATCTACTCCGAATGGACCTGCCCATAGCCAATTTCATCTAAGTCCTACTTTATTATATTAACTACATCGCAGATGGAGACTGAGGTGCAGACATTAAGTCATTTACTCTTTTTTTTTTTTTTCTTTTGACACCGATTCTCACTCTTCCGCCCAGGCTGGAGTGCAGTGGCACGATCTCGGCTCACTGCAACCTCCATCTCCTGGGGTCAAGCAATTCTCGTGCCTCAGCCACCTGAGTAGCTGGGTTACAGGCGCCCACCACTGTGCCTGGCTAATTTTTGTACTTTTGGTAGAGACAGGGTCTCACTATGTTGGCCAGGCTGGTCTCAAACTCCTGAGCTCAAGCAATCCACCTGTCTCAGCCTCCCAACGTGCTGGGATTACAGTTGTGTGCCACTGTGCCCAGCCAGGTCATTTATTCTTAATCTTGGGAAAAATCAGCAGAAAAATCAGGATGAGAACCTAATACCTCTAAGGGGAACTGGACCAGGCTGCCTCCTTACTTTAATGCTGCTTGGAAAACTGCTCGTGACTCCTTCGCCTTTTTGATTTCACATAAATATTCCAAGGTACCCAAACATTTTTCAGGCACTATTTTCACTTTTTAAAATTCTCTCAAAGTTAAAACAGAATGCCTGTATGTCTGTGCATGCACATATTTTAGAACTGTGTGCTTTATGTACTGTGGCTTGAAAGCCTTCTATGTTATTTTGATTTTATAAATGTTTTCATAATCACCCAGATGGTGCAGTTCATGCTTTTGTCATCGAATATAAACTAAATTTCCTAATGGAAAATGCATTCATTCTGGAACAATGCCAGAAATTGTCCAAAGAAGACACTTGAAGTTTGTGTCATAAAATATCTGTGTGGGTAAATTATCAGGTGTTCAACTAAAACTACAGAACTGATTTTTTAATTCCTATTGACATCATTGCAAGTGCTCTAAATTCTATCACTTGTGCACTTCACATGCCTTCTTCATAATTAACATAAAGAAATTAATGTCTTACAAGCTTCAATATTTGATGCCATATGAATCCTGAGGATATTTAAAAGGAGAAGAAATGTAAATAGGATGAAATTCTTAAGCAAGATTACTGATATGACAGGACTAAAGAGCTTCGGAGTGTGTGAAAAGTGCCTCTTTTCTTCCCTTTAATAAGTCCATTACTTGCACTTGGGCATATTTTAAGGTCCTTTTCATGCTGAATCTGGAGTTGGGCATGCTTTGCATTTCAAGCTTTGTCTATGAATCAGTAAAAGCCAAAGTTATTTCTGCCTTAAAATAACAGGAGCCAGAAACAGCTAATCTCTTTTCATTCTGAGTTCCTTACATTATTTTAGTGGACAAAGTTTGTGTTGGCTACAAAACAGGCCATTCACAACATCTATGAGAAGGAATTTAGGTAAGAATGAAGAGAGATTGTAGGATGCATAAAGACTCCCTCTCCTGAGGCCATTAAGAAATTCCAAATTGGCACTGTTTTGAATAGTGACATTGCATTAGCCTTGCTAATTTCAGTAATTCAAGCTGATAGCTTCTGCTTACCAATCTTTTGGATAAAACCTTCCCATCACTACAGTACCAATGTGCTTCTCAGCTAAGGTGAGTTGGTATTTTAAAATAAGTGATGGAGGGGGAAGGTAGTGAAGCAAGTTGGAGGTTGATGATGGGCAGCACGGTAGCACCTCTCTCTCTGTCAGAAATGCTTTGAAAAGAGGTATATGTCTTTACTTCCTCAGCAAGACAGGCCTTTTGCTTTTCTTTAAGCAGGAATGAGAGAGAATATGAGACAGAGGATATGTCACTCCCTTACCTCATTGCATCTGACCTCTTTGATGATCTCTGTCTGGCTTTTAATTGTGTTCATTTCAATAATTGGGACAGGCAAAGAAACCCATCCAAGATTTCTTAAATTTTATTTTTAATTGGCAAATAATAATTGCATGTATTTGTGGAGTACAATGTGATGTTTCAATATATGAAGAAATAGGGACTTTTTTTTTTTTTGAGATGGAGTCTCACTCTGTCGCCCAGTTTGGAGTGCAGTGGCATGATCTCAGCTCACTGCAATCTCCACCTCCCCAGTTCAAGCAATTCTCCTGCCTCAGCCTCCCAAGTAGATGGGACCACAGGCATGGGCCATCACGCCCAGCTAATTTTTGTATTTTTAGTACAGACGGGGTTTTGCTATGTTGGCCAAGTTTGTCTCGATCTCCTGACCTCAGGTGATCCACCCGCCTCAGCCTCCCAAAGTGTTGGGATTACAGGCATGAGCCACCACGCCCGGCCAAAATAGGGACTTTTTAATAGTAGGAATACATTTGCTCTTCAGTTCATAAAATGTGCAAATAAACTTACAAACAGTTAATGGCAAAAACTCTAGGGGGAAGGGAACTCCTTTTTTTAAAGACATTGTCCTAAATCTCTCTTGAATAACTGGCATCTCACATCATGCTGGAAAAATGTACACAGGGAAATCTTCAGAGCCTCACAAGCTGAGAAAGTAGAAAGATTGCCGAGTGTTTGAAAGGGTTTAGGGTTTCATTTGAAGAGCAGCTGCACCCCACCGTGCCTATGCTCTGATACACAGAATATGGGTGAGACAGTCCATTGGAAATCGCCCTGAGTGAATTGACAGTGAACCTTGGGTGACAGGACACTGCGGGCAATCCACACCTTCCGAACATCCGGCCCTGGGTTATTGACCTGGGATTCGGGGTCTTGAACTCCTGACCTCGTGATCCACCCACCCAGGCCTCCCAAAGTGCTGGGATTAGAGGCGTGAGCCACCGCACCTGGCCGATGACACGTTTAAACCAAACTGTTTTCATCAGGCCTCAGGAAATGGTGACAAAGATCAGCATCCAGAATTTGATACGTTTTCAACCCTATCTTCCCCCAAAAAGATACTCCAAAAAGCAAATCGTAAGGGTTAGAAGAGATTTTAGAGAAATAAGCTATAGAGAAAGGAAAAGAAAAAGTAGTGAGATAAAGAAGGTAGGTGAGAGAGCCTGGAAGGCGAAGGATGCTGTCTGAGTCTGTTCTCAGGGCCCTGCACCCTCTAACTGCTGCCTAGCCAAAGCATGAGAAAAATGAGACAAAAAAAAAAAAAAAAAAAAAAAAGCCCAAATTGAAAAGGGAGCCACCTAAACTTGGTCTTAGGCTTCATACTGAGGGAAAAAAAAAAAAAGATTTGCAGATTACTTACCTTGTTGTTAGTCAAAAGGGGGCTTCACATTTCTCCCCTGGGTGACCTAAGCTATAATCTGTCTCCATAGCCCTCTGTAAATATTTCTTCCATTTGTGAGGAAATTATAGTGACTTGAGAGGCTCAACTTACTTTCTCTAATCTCTTGGCAAAGAAATTAAAAAGACAACCAGAAATTGCCGTCCAACCACATTTCTGCATGGCATAGGGAGAACCACTTGGGACAAATCAATCGAGAAAAAAAAAATCTTTATTTAAGGGGAATGCATCTTTAATCATGGTAATCCCTTTAGTAAATTGCGTTCTCTGGTGACATTGCATACCTAATTACAGTTTGCTCATTTTGATTTTCTCTTTATATTGTTGCCTGCTTCTTATGCAGTTGTGGATCTGCAGGCTGAGCAATGAACTTACTGCTGGCATTAAAAACTCTCAGTCAAGTGGGTCTCAGGTCCAAAATGTCACCACTGTGGGAAGTGAATCCAAGGTCACCAGACAATTATATTTCCTTTAGCACTTCCTCAAAAGATGTATTCTCCACCCTCTTAAATCATTTGGGTTATTTTCTCAAAGAAGTATTCTCAACATCTTAAAACTGTGAAAATAAAAATGAGATATTGTAAATGGGTTCAGCCAAGGACCATAGTGGTAGCTCACGTACTAGGATTTGCTCCATAATCCAACTGATAGAGCCTCGTGTCATGCTGGGGTTTTTTTGTTTTGTTTTGTTTTTGTTTTTTAATGAAAGCACTCTATTGCCAAGTCATATTCTGTGGTGAGTCACTGTGACTCCCAGGTCATCTTCTATAGCAGTTGTGCCCAGCCAGATTCATCAGATGTTGAAAATGCTGTTTGTTTCAAATAAATATTTTTTTTATTTATTTTTATTTTTTATTTTTTTGAGACGGAGTCTTGCTCTGTCACCCAGGCTGGAGTGCAGTGGCATGATCTTGGCTCACTGCAAACTCTGCCTCCCGGGTTCACGCCATTCTCCTGCCTCAGCCTCACAAGTAGCTGGGACTAGAGGCGCCCGCCACCGCGCCCAGCTAATTTTTTTGTATTTTTAGTAGAGACGGGGTTTCATCATGTTAGCCAAGATGGTCTCGATCTCCTGACCTCATGATCTGCCCGCCTCAGCCTCCCAAAGTGCTGGGATTACAGGCATGAGCCACCACGCCTGGCCCCTCAAATGAATACTTTTTAATAGCAGTTGCATTAGAGTGATAGCATTATAAGATGATATTTCAAAAAAAAAAAATCTTTATTTTTTTAAATTATACTTTAAGTTCTAGAGTACATGTGCAAAACGTGCAGGTTTGTTACATATGTATACATGAGCTATGTTGGTGTGCTCCACCCATTAACTCGTCATTTACATTAGGTATATCTCCTAACGCTATCCCTGCCCCCTCCCCCCACCCCCAAAAAAACTTTAATGTCATATTTCCTTGATAACCTCCTCTACATAATTTTTTGACATCATTTTTAAGAAAAAAAAAAACATTAGTCTCTCTTCTCTCAAAATATTTTTCTCCAACCAATCTGTACCACCTTCTGTCTTGTAACCTGTCCCCTATACAGCCTCCATTCCTACATGCCAGGACCTTGGCATGTAGGAATCACCATGTACCCAAAGGTGGTATGTTCTAGGATGTTCACTACAGCATTGTTTATACAGGGAGAAATGAGAAACAACCTAAATGCCCATCAGTGGGAAAATGGTTAATTGTGTTATATTAATACTATGAAATTCCTTGCAGTAATGAGAAAGAAAGAGGTAGTTCCACATGTATGAATAGGCAGAGATTTCTAAGACATTACATTACAGTCTGAGCCTATGTATGCATATTCATGGAAAATACATTTACCAGTAATTACTCTTGGATAGTGCTAGGAGGGGGAGGTGAAAGGGGGCTCTCTTTTGTTACTCTATATACTTAGGCATTGTTTGAATCTTTAGCTTCAAGAATGTATTCACATGTTGAGTAGTTTTAAAATTAACAAAAGAACTCTATCAAGAGTTCAGGGAGGATGATTTGAGAGGGGACAAAACAGGGGAGCTGTGACAATAGTCCAGGTGAGAGATTATAAGAACATAATCTAAGCAGTAGCAAACAATAGTAATTGAAAGAAGAGTTCACAAAATATCAAGGAAACAGAATTTACAGGATGGAGTAATTAATTAGAGCTGGAGGATGAAAAAGGAGGAGGAATCTGGGGGTGGCTGGCAGGTTTCTGGATTGGGCAACAGTAGAAGCATTTACTGAAAAAGGGGAACCTGGGAGGAGGGGCAGTTAAGGGAATAGAAATGCTGCGTTGCTGCATTCATCATTTCAGTGGCTTTTTTTTTTTTTTTTTTGAGATGGAGTCTCGCCTTGTCACCCAGGCTGGAGTGCAGTGGTGCAATCTTGGCTCACTGCAGTCTCTGCCTCTCAGGTTCAAGTGACTCTCCTGCCTCAGCCTCCCAAGTAGCTAGGACTACAGGTGCATGCCACCACACCTGGCTAATTTTTGTATTTTTATTAGAGACAGGGTTTCACCATGTTGGCCTGGCTGGTCTCGAACTTCTGGCTTCAAGGGATCCACCCACCTTGACCTCCCAAAGTGCTGGGATTACAGGCTTGAGCCACCACACCCAGCCTTCAGTGGCATGTTGAGTCTGAAATGCCTGAGAGACATCCAAGTAGAAATGGCCAGTGGGCAGTTAGATCTTCAGAAAGATGTCTGAGCTAGAGATAGATTTGAGAATCCTCAGCGATAAACAGAATCAGGGACATGGATGAGAGCATTTAGGAAGATTTGTAAAATGAGAAGAGTGGAAGGCCAAGGAAGAGATGAGAGAACATCCATCTTTAAGAAATGAGCAGAGTCAAAAGAGCCTGCAAAGGAATCTGAGAATGATCAGAGAAGTAGGAGGAGCATCCAGAAGGAAGTGGTGTAAGGGGGAACCAAGTTTCAAGACAGGGAGTGGCCAGCCTGGCCAGGTGGCATGTGCCCATAGTTCCAGCTACTTGGAAGCTGAGGTGGGAGGATTGCTTGAGCACAGGTGTTCAAGGCTGCAGTGAGCTATGTTTGCATCACTGCACTCCACCTGGGTGATGAAGTAAGACTCTTTCTCAGAAAAAGAAAGAAAAAATACCTGGGTGTAGTGGCATGTCCCTGTAGACACAGCTACTCCAGAGGCTGAGGCAGGAGGATCATATGAGCCCAGGAGGTCAAGGCTGTGTTAGAAACAAAATGCTTGTTCCTCAGTGCCACAAAGAAAGAGCACTCAAACATAAATTTAATTTTCTCAGC